>NC_140482.1:41709382-42066882 GCF_051167445.1 Perissodus microlepis | reverse complement strand
TACAAAGGCTCGTCTGCTCTTCAGGCACGCACATCCCAGCGTTCACTGCAAGTGGATACTGGGATACTGGGAGGGGTTGAAGGAGCAGGGGGGGGGGGGGGGGGGGGGGGGTGTTTGTATGTGACGTGTTGAGTTTGATGGACTGAACTGACTAACATGTTATTAGTAAGTATGCACTTTACGTACTTCATGGACACATGACTGCACAAATCAAACCAGCTCAGGCTGGAAAACTGTACGACTTCACCTGAGCAGTTTACGCCCGAGGGTCAGCAGCAGCCCGCGTTGCCAAGGAAACCGGCTTAATTGCTGAAAGGCTGAACACTATGTGACACGGGCTCACGCCAGAGTTTTTGGACCTATTGGGAAAGAGCCTAAGAGTCAGCTGTGATCAGATTAGCAGTCAGGTCTGACCCGCTGACTGTAGTAGCCTCTGACCACAGACTCATTAGATCTCACGTTACACCGACCACCAACCTTTTTATCATCGGCACCCACAGCGCCAATAAATTGCCCTCAGCTGTGCAGTGGAGAAGTAATAACTGAAGGCTGGAAGTTGGTCTTCATTAGGGCTGCCACAAACGATTATTTTGATAGTCGACTAGTCACCGATTATTTTTGCGATTAGTCGACTAATCAGATCATCATCCATTGGACGTAAAACGTACAGCTTATTGCACCAGCAGCATCTGCTCTTATATAACTATCATTAGCTTACAGCTTTAAGTGTTTAAGGTATGTGCTAACTAAAAATAAAGGCAATATGATAGTTTCTTACATTTTAATGAAATTTGCAGATTGTTTCGGTGAAGTTTAATAAACTCCTTGCTATCTAAAATATAACAGGACACCGGAGTAAATTCTCGAGCATCTCACACTTCTGATGATCAGCTGTCTGCTTGACGTTTATTCAGCTGTGTAAAAACTATAACTTTAATCTCAGCCAAACCGATTTACTCAGGAACAAATAAAATACTGGAAAAAAAAAGCCAAACAATAACATTGTTAAGTTATCTAAGTGACTTATATACGTTTAACCTGAGTAGCGAAAGACGGCGGTGGGTTTGAAAACGATTTGCCAGGAGTCCGGTGTTCTCACGGCTCTAGTTAGCCTTGCCCCCGGCTAGCTATCGAGCTAGTGGGTAACAGACGTCTCCGAAAACGTCAGAGCGCTTTTGAAAATATGTGGTGTCCTGATAAACTGAGCAGATATTTGAGGTTTACACAGCTACATTCTCGCCTGAAAATATGTTAAACGTTTATTTTGTGACCCAGAAAGAATAATAAGAGTAATATTAAAACTAACTAGCTGCCGCCATTGTTGGAAACTGAGCTGGGCCGCCCTATGAATTCTGGGACAGAGCTACTTCTTCTTCTTCGGGGTTTAACGGCAGCTGGCATCCTTGTACATGCAGTGCTGCCATCTTCTGTTTCAGTCCGTTATTACACTCTTAAATCCTACTACTCATTCCTGCGTCTTTCAGGATCTTACAAAGCTTCAAACGACGCGTCGACTATTAAATCAGTCGTCGACGATTTTGATAGTCGACGTAATCGTGACTAGTCGACTAATCGTGGCAGCCCTAGTCTTCATAGTAAAATATTGGCAAAAAAAGAAGATTGAACTGATCAGTATTTTAAGCCTTAAAGATCAGCGGGTGTTAGAGAAGGTGGTAAAAATGTTAAAAACACCGTTTCAGAGAGTTCCCCTTAATTCAGAGCCTGTTCAGTAAAACGTCAAAAATATTGTGTCGACCGGACGAGCCCTTCGGTCATCTCACCGTGTCCCCGGCGGGTTCAGCTCTGATGCCGTGTGCTAACAGGACCGACAGATGTAAAACAAGCTTCAAACATTTTCATGTTCCTCTGTCCTGCTTTAATCTGCAGGATGAGGGCTCCATGTCCATTAACCCACATGACGTGTGTTTGTATAGCGTGTGCGATGTCTGAATTGATCGCGTGAGCCGAGCCGAGCTGCGATCGCTCTTCTAGCAGCGAAGAACTGAAGGGGAAACATTATTCAGGTGTCACGCTGATGAACAGCCTAAAAAGGTGCCGGGGGGGCAATGTTTGCAGCTTTTGTGGGATGCAGCCCCTGTTGAGGACAACTCTTGCTGCCAAGGTTACATCCAGGGCCCCCACCTTCCCACCCCAGCACGCCTCCTTTTGCACGAGAGGGCGGCCCATTGTGCTGCCTGAGTAAAAGCGGAGGGGACAGACAAGGTTGTGGCAAGGGGCGAGGATGGGGTGGGGTAACGAGGTTAAAGAAAGGAACAATAATGAAGGGAGCAGCCGGGGGAAAAACCCCGGAGCGGGAGAATGACTAATGCAGGGAAAAACGCCATCTCCATCCTCTGGGGTAGTTCATGCGGAGGTCGCTCCTCTACATCTTCTTTACTAAGTGCCGTCAAGACGCCGCTGCTGCGCACAACCGAGAAGAATGCACAGCTCCTCCTCCGCCCTCACCCTCCACTCCGCCGCATAATGGTGAAGGGGAGGGCTGATCCAGATCCATGCCGGAGAATCGCTCCAGCCCTCTGGATCCACCCTAAGCTTTAGCCAATGTGCTAGCTGGCTGGGGGAGGCAGCCACTGAATGGTCTCTTCCATGTTGGAGGGGAGAGACTCCCAGGGTTAACCCTGGCCGTGCTGGGACAGGTGGGAAGGAGCAGATGCAGCTAAGAAGCCAACACGCCAGGGAAGACCGACTGCCGAGGGGGGGGCCAAGCTAAAGGCTCGATCCGTTTACCCAAAGCCAGAAACAGAGGCTCATTTTTTTCAATCAAATCCACGAGATGACAAAATGTCTTTTTTTCTTCACAGAAGCAGCGTGCAGATTGCACATGTGCAGCACAAACACCACCACTGCAGCAGGACTGTCTGCTCACACTAACGCGGGTTAGCTACTATGCCAAACATGCTCACTCACTCATCCCCTCCTCCTCCTCCTCCACTGTCCTCTCCATCCCAGTCTCACCCTGCCCTGCACCACTATCTACTGCTCTATCTGCCTGCCTGCCTTTCTAGGCCACTCTGCCCCTCCCACTTTCATTCATACAGCGCCTTGTTTTGTTTTCAAGCTGGCTGGCTGGGTGGGGAAGGGGAGGGCGAGGCACGGATGAAGGGATGATTTCGCTGGCACAACAAGACGAGGAGGCAGAGGCAGCATCCTGGAGAGGTTCTCTCTCATTAAGCCAAACACAAACACACGTAAAAGCTCACTGTGTCATTGAATCGTTTGCCCGCCGCCTCCTTACGCGTGCACACAGTTCCAGTAAAGGTGTTTAAACGCGAGGCGTGATCAAAGGTGTGCTACGTTTACCTTTCATTTGGCCACGGCAGTAAAAGCCCCAGCTGCTCGATCCTCGGGGGAGAACACGGGAGAAAGCCGGGCAGCCAATAGCGTGCAGCCACACACGGCAACACTTCCTGCTCATAACACTTAAAACCTCCCCTTTAATTGGCCGCGGTGTCTACAGGCAAAGAGCTGGGAACAATAACAAACACGTTTTTACCCCAGAGCTGCTCACTCAGGACACGCACGCTCTTACTCATCCGCACACACAGTTTACTATATTTGGCCACGGTGGGAGTCCTGAGCTTCAAAAGCACTGCTATAAATGCTTCGAGTGATCTGATGTAAGATACTTGTCCTGAGAGACTGGAGGGAGGGGAACGGGTGTAAACAAAAACACGCTGATTGCTGGGAGGGACCAGAGTGACACCGGCGTCGTCAAGAAGCACGAAAGCCACGCCGCCGTTCATGGAAATACAACACAGGCTAAGGAAAGAGCAGAGGGGGAAAAGACAGGAGGTGGAGAGGAAGACAGAAAACAGCTGACGTGAGGAAGCAGAAGGTGAAGGAGAGGTGAGTCGGGCTCTGACGAACACCAACATCCGATCTTTTCTAACCCTTTATGCTTCGAGCCGATATTCCCCCACAGGTCACACACCAATCACGTCTGCTGCCGTCTCTCCTGTCAACAATCAGTCTAGTGGCTGACGTCCGAGTGAGCGACTACAGAATCGAGGCTGAAGACCAGGTTTTGAACAAGCCCGTCTGTTTTCTACTCATTTTACCTCAAACGAAGAAGAACAAAGTATTAAATCCTTATGAAGCACCACAGCAGGTTTGTTACAAAAACAACCATCCGTGGCGTAAAACAACAAAACTTTATTCGTTTTCAATCTGCCAGAAAAATGTACACCGTCCAGCACTTTTTATTTGTTGAGCTGTTACCAAAGAAACGAGACTAACGTCACAGTGCAGCGAATCAGAGGACGAGCAGCAAACAACGTTATTCAAACGAGCTCTCGGGAACTGATCGCCGTTTCCTGAGAAGCGCTCCGTGTATCACTTCTGATAAGTAAATACTGAGACAGCAGAGAGGAAAAACAAACTGGAGGCAGCGTATCGCCGCCACAGCTCCTCCCTTTCCATCGGCGTTATTTTTATAATCCTGTGGATCCGTCACAGAGTCAGTGACTGTGTGACGCTCACACACTGGAGCCCAGATCCAACATGTTTGGACATTTGAATGAAACCAGGTGGTTTACCGAGCCACGGGGTCTGACTTTATGTCCCCACCAACAGCGATCAGGTGTGTGGTTGGGTGGTGCAGCGGTGAGCAGGGTCACCTTACAGCGGGAAGATTTTGGCTGTGAACCTGCTGCCGACCTGGAGGCTTTTTGGGACGATGGACTGTTTGTGCCAAGCTGTGTTCAAAGAAACGCTCACGACCTTTATCTATAACCAGAAACCTGATACAAAAGTGACACGAAGAACAAAGGGCAACATGTGTGCTGGCAAAATGAAACGAGACTGGATTGGGTTACCGAGGGTGGAAGTGGCTGAGGAAGAGCAGGACCTGGTTCATCTCGAACACACACAAGCTCAGCCTTCGCCTTAGGTCAAACCTTAGAAAACAGAACACACACAGACTGTAGCGTCATTACAGCCTGTGTGCTTTGTTTTTATCAGGGTATATACTACACAGCGCACTATTTTCTCCTATCACACGCTCCTGCCACATATCTGACATACCCGTCTCAACATGTCGACTCTTTCCACTTCCATAAACAGAAGCGTTCTGCCGGTCTCCCCAAACGAGTGACGGCCCGCTCGTGTCAAGAAGCAAGGCCCGAATATCTGCACCTCTTTCTTTGATAGCCCGTCATCATGACCCTGCAGCGCCCCAATGGCTGAACAAGCACACGCGTGCTTTATCGTACAGCCGTGCAGCTATAGCGCTCCTACAGCTGCGATTCAGTGCTACAAAGTTTAATCGAAGCGTCCATCGATCGCAATGAAAGGAAGCTGTGAGTCTGTGAGAACGGAGAAACCTTTTCCACACATGGCCAGACGTACTGTTTTTCCTTATCTTGATCCTCTTGTGATCTCCAGCTCAGCCTGCTGCAGCTGAACCTCTCCTTAACGTAAGGCTAATTCATTTTCACGAACGCAGACATGAAGATAAACAGTTTGAAAAGGGGGGAATGTGGTTTAATCAGCGTGGTTTCGCTCCCCGCTTTGTCTGTCTGTTCATCGATTTCCTCGTCCGTGTCTTCCTGTGCGCCGGCCAGCCCTGCTGGCCCGTCCTGTTACCATGGAGACGAGTCCAGACATAGACCGTCTGCAGTAATTAGCTGCATGCTCCCAACAGGCATTTTCTTAGATTCCCCTCTGGCTGTGTTCGTGTCCTGTCTTTCACGGTAACGCCTCACCTTCCCGTCATCTCTCTGCCCCGTAAAGATTTACAACCACTTTGACCTTTTCCACTCTGCTTCTTCTTCTTTCTTTTCCCCCCCTCTTGACCCTCCTCGGCACCTTCCTTTCCCTCGGTCCCACCCCACCGTAGCGCGTCTCGTCGCAGGTGATAAATCACCCCGCCGAGAAAACCCCAGTCACCGGATCTCACTGCAGATGCTCAGGGTGGAACTGAACTCACACCGATGGCTCTCTGCAACTTTCTGATGCTCGTGTCGTTACCGACCTCCGAACCTACTGATCCGTGTTAACCCTTATCCTGCGACGAGCCACGTCTCCTTGCTCTCCCCTCCTCTGTGACGCAGCTTTAATTTGTCGCACTGCCACCAGCTCGAGCTTTTCTAACATTAGACGCAAACATGAAATACACCCGCAAATAAAAACAAGCCGGGAACACACACACACACACACACACACACACACACACACACACACACACAGAAGTCTTGCAGGATTTGCTGACTGGGTAGTTTGGTGGGAAGGTGATGGAGAGACGCAGCGGACAAAACATTCATCTAGACAGTGAGACACCTGCATCACAGACCTCAGGATTTTCCTTAACACAGAGGACTACTCGTATCCACACACACACACACACACACACACACACACACACACACACACACACACACACACTCAGATACATAAAACTCAGACACAAACAGCCTTTAACAGTTTACGATGAATCGATCGTGAAAGCGACCGACGAGGAGAAAATAATCCCACAGGCCCAAACTCTGCCGTCAGACGGAGGAACCTAAACACCTGCGTGGATTCAGCTGCAGCTGTTGTTTGTCTGAAGCTTACATGTAAAACACTCTGCAGACGGTGACTCGACACCTTTGCCCGGCGCTGCTCGGTGCCGTTTTATGGACTGTAGCTGTTCTTGGATAAATACCCGTCCTCATCGGGATAATTTAATCGGCGCTGCTGCGCCGTGGCCCGCTCGTGACTAAGGTGTTTTTTAAAGCATTCTCCTTCCGCCTCAGTGGCCCATTATCTCCTCACATTAGCCTCAGAGAGAGAAAGTCAAAGACACAACTCAAACTGCTCTCTCCTCGGCCGCCACAGAAAAAAAGAGTTTTTCAAAGGCCCGATTGTCACAGTTCTCCCTTCCTCCTGTCCTCTTTCCTCACTCCGTCCTTCTTTCTTCCCTGCCTCCTTTCCTCTTTCAGGCTTTCTTGTATTTCAGGGGCGTTGAGTTCGCGTAGACCTTCTGACCGAGGCGAGGGCTGCGTGTATTCCAGGATGCCAAGAAACTGGACTTTTTAACAAAGCCTTGAAAGGACATCAATAAATTGTATAAGTAATAAAAAGATTATCTGATTAAATTCTTGTTATTAAGACACAAATGAACCACTTAAACTTTTGCTTGTTGTGTTTTTCTCTGGTTGATAATATTTCATGTACAAACCAATAATGAAACTGGACCGTGTGGTCTTTATTCAGCGACACGATGAAAGCTGAAGCCAAGTTTCTGTTTTCCTTTAACTGGGTTACACTCGGCAGCACGGATGCTGCGTGTAGATTAAAAGGTAGCAGCGAGCATGCGGGCAAACGTGAAGACAAACACGCACAGAGCGTCTGCAGGTAAACACGACGTCTGCCTGAAACCAAAAGCAGGACAAACAAGGAAATGATTTCACACAAACAAATGAACAGACAAGAAAACACGAGCGCGCACGCAAAGCTCCGTGCTGGTGTGTTTGTGCAGGCCGGCCAGCTGCAGCGAGCAGTCACAGTGTGAGGCCGGGGCGGGATGGCTGCAGTGCAGATGCCGGCTGTCCTATTTCATATTCACAGCATAGCACTACACAGAGCCACGGTGCATGGGGAGAGGTGTGCGCACGTGCGTGCACGCCCAGAGAAGAGCACAATGTGGACGCACATGTCAATCGTGCAGCTTCAGAAAAGATGGGAGGGCTTCTAAATACTTGAGGAATTTCAAGGGAACGCTTCGTTCCGACAGATGGAAAAATATAGGCGGCAAAAAACCAAAACAGCTAAAGTTAAAGAGCTCTCAGTTAAAAACATGCCCCCTCTGCTCTTTTTGCAAAAATCGGAAGACTCCCATCCTGCCCGTCTCCTCCTTCCACTCGCTTCCCACAGGGCCTCAGGAAGAACCTTTTAGTCTGGGAGGAAGGAGGGAAACTCTTCATCACGACTCGGAGAAACAGGCCTGTCACATTCCCAAACTGAAAATACAGCACACGGGTCACGTGTTGCAAACATGTTCTAATAACGTTCCTTTGTTGGAAGAAAACAGACCCTTCCTTCGTGCCCTTTAACCCCTGACCCGACACAACAATGGTGGTGCTGTTGCTGCTTGACTAAAGTCTGGAAGAATTACATTAGATAAAGGGCACAAATGTGTTTAAAGCTTTGTAACGTAACAGGCTGACAGTAAATAAGATCAGGTGCACAACGTTGTGTAGAGAGCAGCCACCGACCTGAAACGTACCTGGTTCCTAACTGTAACATATACAGATCATAACATTTTTCCCAAGGAAAAATAAAGCTGTGGTTATCAAACGGCGAGAGCCATCTTTCCATCAGCGCAGCGAGCAGCCAATGAAAACAGCTGAGACAACCGACCGTGGTGTCTCCGGGGGCCGGTGTGGCTCGTCATGGAGGGTGTTAGTCATAATCACAACAGTGACTCAGACTCACATGGATCAGAAGACTTTGGGAAATATCGAGACATCCCGTACTCTGGCGTTTCATCACGTTCCCGTTTCTTTTGTCCTGATGACACCAGTCAAACCTCAGGACTGAATCCACCAGGAGAGAAATGCCTCTCTCCCACCAGCACCGACTCTGCTCCAGTCCCACCTCACTGTGAGTGGCGGCCGTGATGTCATTTCTATGCGACACAAACAGAAGCCAACGATGGAGGCGATGCTACACCGGCTTGTAAACGTCTGCACGGTGTTGATTTAGGTGCAGCCGTTACCCTCGTTGCCAGGTTTCAAAAAATGGCGGATTCAAGTCTTGCGAAGGAGTCGCTCTCCTGACTCATCCTACCACGTCACTTCCCGGCCAATCAGTGGCATGCAGTCTGCTGATGTGACATTTTTGGCCCAAGTCATCTCGCTTCAAACCTCAAAAACCTAGCACGGTCGAGTCGAGATAACTGCGACTGGAAAAGAGCGTTGGACGGGCACTGACGGGATTCCAACTACCGGCTACATGTCTGGGAACAAGCTGTGCGATCAGGTGACCAACAAACGGTTCAACTAAATCCAAGTGTCCCAAAAACATCCTGTTCCTGTGTGAACAGGAATAAAATGCATACCACAGAGTTACATGTTCAACAGGACCCTAACGTCAGCTGACTGGGATGATAACTGCTCGCCGATCCACCACTGCAACATTAATGCCGCGCACGCCGCTCTGAAACCTCCCCTAATTAAAATCTTAGTTTCAATAACTGCCAGAATGAAGAGATTTGCCATAAGCACACAATTAACTGCCAAACAGAGAACCGGGGGATTACACGCGTGTGCATGCATATAACGACAAGCTTTACATATGGAGGGGAGGAGATGCATCACTACAGCTTACCAGGAGCCACGCGTATCATGCAGCAGCACCTAGAGTGATATGGACGTGCTATGATAAGATCTGACTCCCTGTGCCCTGGCATGACGACGGCGCTGACGAGCGCCAGGAAGGAAAAGCAGAGGCCAATGCAGTCTGCGCGAAATGCATCTGCACGCAGCGATACGGACACACGGGAGAGGCGACGGGTGAACGGAAGGTGGAGGGCGAGGCGGAAGGGTGAAGCTCAAAGGGAGGAAAACGCGCTGAAAGGAAAGATCCAGAAAAAAGCCTGGGGTGCGAGCAGGCGGCGCAGGCACGCGGCCACTGCGGGGGAAACACTTAGCAAACACTTAGCGGCAGGACTGTGTCCCCTCCCCCAGGCTCGTTTTCCTCTCCTCGTACAGGAATTTGTGGGGCGTCTCCTCAAAAGCAAGATTAAGTAGCTGACATATTCACTTACAGAGTCATTACGATGATTCGTGACTCTTTGCTTTTGTTTTGCAGCTTAAATCAAAATCAATTACCAACAAACATGTTCTTGCATTTATATGGACACCTGGAAACCATAATTAATACATTCACTCACTCTGGTTTACAAGCTGTTATCTAAGTAAACGCCCTCAGATGTAGCAACACAGCTGTTTGAACAAATTAGCAAAACAAATAAAACTTTGCTTCAGCGTAAAAACACTATTTGTAAGGAGCACGACATGAAATATTGAAGCCCGTCATATATCCAGGTTAGTGCCACCCTCACCGTTTCTGTCAGGAAACCTGCCGAAGCTGCTTTTTCACCGTTGGCAGCAGAAGACAAAGAAACAAAACCTACCCTGAGTAATCCTGAATTCTGCGTTTGAAAATTCCCTCAAAGTATCCAAAAAACAAACATCCTCATGTTTATGGCCCACTTTCATGTCATAAATAAAGGAAACGGTATCCTCTCTTCTGTAAAATCAGAGTGAAATAAGAGTTGCACAATCAAAATAAGTGAGTCTTTGGAAATGACAGAAAGTGTTTTCAACTAATCTACATGTGCGTGTCGGACACCTGCAAACGAGCTCTTTAATTCGTCTACGACTTTATTCCAAAAGATCCTCCAACAACACTGGAGGTGCTCGCCTCTATTATAGCTGGAGTCTGGGCCTAACGTGGATCTTAAGCCAGACTGAGGCACATGGTGTCCCTTCGGGGGCCTGGGCTGGGGGAACAAAATCAAGCTGAGGGATTTTCCCAGCAGGCGACTTCTGGAGGAGAACCATCCAACCACAAAGGAGTACCTGTTTGTGTCATAACACCATACGTGTGTGCGTGTGTGCATGCACAGAAATAATGCATTCATACCAGCGTGAAGGACAAAAGAATAAAGAACACAGCACATACAATGTGAAGGGGAGGGGGGGGCTGAAGAGGCCCTGCTCATCCTTGGAGGTGCAGGTGTTGTCAGCAGAGGCCCCCTCCAACCGTCAGTCGGAATGAGTGGGTGGGTGTGTGGGTGGTGCACAGAGAAACACAGCAGCCAGAGGTAAACAGGGAGAAGCCGAGCTGACATTGTTATTTATCCCTGTTGTTACCAAGAGACGAAGACGGCTCTGAAAACTCAACACTGCAGTTTAAACACACCAGTTTATTTCTCTGTAGCACAAACTGGTGAACTGGGCCTAATTTCTGAGGCAACAGCAGCCTGTTTATCCCAGCGATTCTCACTCAAGCATGGATTTGACCTCAATGTTACTGCAGCCTCGTGTTCCAGCGTACACCGACTACTTTACTGGTTTCCATCCTCTCATCGTGCCGGATGCTGAGAGACCGTCACCCGAATGGCAAACACTGCATTCGGTGTAAGAAACGTGCTTCACAGGATCCTATTATTATAACACGGCACATTGTAGTCATACAGCGAGAGCATTTCTAAGAAATAAGCACCAGAGTCCACGCTTGAGCTCCTAAACTAGGCTCTGTGTCTTTTCCCTGTGATAGACTGAAAACGACAGCTTACGTACTTCAGCCAGACTCCATCCAACCAACGATCCTCGAGCCCCAACTGGCTCAGAATTTACCGCACCAAGGCCAGCGGCGTGATTAACATCACGCTCCTAAGTGGAGGTGTGAGCGTAACATCACACATTAGAGTAACTGAACCATAAAGCAGATTTACACACAAACGTAGCAAACAATGAAAGACAAGAATTTTCTCTCGAGCTGCTGCCAAAACAAACACGATGAGAGAAAACAGAGGAGCCCGGCTCCCTGCAGCTCCGCTGGCTGCTGCACCGCTGTTATTCTAAGAAATGCTGCTGGTGTGCAGATCCGTGTGAGCGGGAGGAGGAACGTTTGCATGTGATGCGCGGGGAGAAGTTTGTGGAAGTGCACTTTTTATATAAACCGCTCCAGCGCCCGTCGCCGGGGAGCGATGGGAAAAACGTGAACACGCAGCTCGCTCGGCTGCTCGCAGCGTAACAAAATAAGCAAGAACAAAGCGTTCAATGAGTTTTTAGTGTGCAGTAAAACCCGAGCTTCTGCGGCCAGCTTCTAAATATGATACTTGCTTCGACACCACAACGCCGCTGTACAACAGATGTGATTCTCCGCCGCAGAACATTGGACAGGCAGAGGTAAACAGCCGTGGATGTGTGCGTCTTGGTAATGAGATTGTAAAAAGTAGAATGAGGACTAAATTAAATCAGCACAGAGGGGAGCGTCTGAGCGGTCGAGGGGAGACGGTAAACAGGCGCCGCTGATTGATGGCGTCAGCAGCCGCGGCCGAGTTCACCTGTGGACAGGCCAAACGTAACAAAGAGGAGGCCGTCCTGTATCATCCTCGCCGGACACAGAACTGTGAGACCAGAAGAAAAGCCGACGCTCATTTCTTTATATTTTACTAGGAAAATAGGTGCAGCCACTTATTCAAACCTGCATGTAAAGACAGGATATAAGCGTGAACTCTGGGAGACGAGCTCTCTTTGCCTTTCTGTGAGAAGAGTTCGGCCTTCTTGAAGGACGTTCAGAGCTCTTTGTTGGATGCTGGCCGCCTTTCGTTCTCGTCTCTCGAGATGATCTCACACTGCTTCAGTAATGTTGAGGTCCGGGCTCTGTGGAGGTCATGGCTGATTTATTTACTTATTTTGGATCCAGGTTTGTCTGTTTTACTGCGTTAACAATGTTGCCGCCCTCCCTCGTAGCACATTTCTGATGCTGGATGTTTTTCCTGTGACCTTCAGATACTCTTCTGCCCTTCATTTGTGCTGCTTCCTTGAATCTGAGATATGGTTAGTGCAAAAATATTGCTTTGTGTCTTTTAAACTGTTATCTTTGGCAGAAATGGAACAAATTATTAGGTTACAATTAAAAACTTTGCGAAATTATCGGTTATGTGCGGACACAACACTGGTTCATCGCTTAGGTGTCTTTTTATGCTTGAGAGATTCATAAGCGAGTGCATAAGCATTTCTATGAAAACGGTCAGGTACAAGGACTAGACTGAACATGAATGGAAAAGCAGCCAACGTACAAAGAAAAACTTTATAAAACCTCGTGAAAGTCTGGCTCCTCTGACGCAAAATACTAAGAAATGGGAGCTGGCTCTAAAACAAGAGTAAAAAGATTTACAATGAGCTGAAACTTAATGTTGACATGAATCACAGTTCAGCTGGTAGCTGAACGAACATCACAGTTTGGTTTGCTTTACAATTCAGCCATAAAGGCTTTAATGGAAACAGGAAACATAATTATTAGTGTTATTATAAGTTTCAGTCAAATTAAATCAACTTTACCCTGTAAAAAAATGATTTCAACTCCAATAAAGATCAATTTCAATATTTTTCCTAAAGATCAAATGAACAGCCACCATGCAGATACGATCATCTTGAACTGGCGAGACGCTCCATGTGTCGTAGCTACTGACTCATTTATCTCTGTCAGTGGTATACGTGAGACAAAGAGCCGAGAGCATCTGTCTCAATCAGCACGTACAGTATAGCGCCAGACAGTGCCTCCTACAGACATACGTCCAGTCGAAGACAACTAGGAGCTGAGTTTGTCATCCAAGCTGTTCTCCACATCCATCACTGCTATCCAATAAGGAGAGGGGTCGCAACCGCAGAGGCGACCTTGAAGGCGCACAGACTCCGAGCTGCATCAGAGGGACCGTTGATGTTCAGAAGGACGCTGGTGGACGTCCATGCAGTCGCAGGCTGCTCCACTGACGCAGCATCATCTTCAATATTAAACAACCAGTGTACAAAGTTTCATGAGGTAAAATATTTATCGCAGGTGCAACAGATTATTTTCTGCTTTAACCAGCAAACAGGAACCCGTCCCAATGCTTCCACCTCCTTTTTGGTAATGGTGACCATCGCCCTCTTTCTAGCCCCGGCCCAGTACCTCAGTGTTCCCTTTCTTGCCTCCTGGGAGTAAAAGAGGCACAAAAACAGCCAATGGGACGCAGCTCTGGCCTTGCTCGCATATTTGCACATGGACATTAAAACTCAGCTCGCAAACTTGCATCCTTGTCCCCCATGAGCTCAGTGGAACCAGCCCCCCCTCGCTCTGCTGTTATTGGTCGAGGCAGGCAGCAGGAAGAGAGATGGTTGGCGATAAAGGCGACTTAACCCAGCATTCCTCCTGGGGGCTTATATTTTATGTGGGAAACAAGCAAAGCCATTTGTCAAAGGAACAGCTTGAACTTCACACTCATTTTGCAATTCCAGCACAGTGTATGGTGTAAAAACAGCAGCAGTATAAACTACAGAAGGATTCACTGGAGAGCTTTTTCCCCTCCTGGGTTTCTTATTTTAGAAGCAGCCACACTGAGGAAACAGCAGCTCCAAAATGGTGGTTTGTGTACTGGATTCGCTGGCTCGTGGCCTGCTGACGGACCGGTGTTGTTGTTGTCATGTGTCCGCTAATGTGCGCCGCTCCTCGCTCATGATTGATATGATTTACAGGATCACGTGCTTGTTGTCCACACACTGGAAATACTGGTTCCACCTGGTTCTCATTAACCTAAACTCAGAGTCTATAGGTCAGATGTTGCTACACATCACACACTAAAAGTGGAAAACTGACAGCGCGTGACGGCAAATTCCACACGAGAAAAAAAAAAAAAAAATCCTCATTCCACTCTGTTTATGTCAAGACGCAAATCACACGAGGACAGATGATATACAGGCTCAGTGCACGCACAGGAACACAGGTGCACCGCTCTTCATCCAAAATACCAGCAAACCACAGGTGTGTGCGGCGCACTGCGGACTGCAGCATGCATGAGTGACAGGCTGCGAGCAGCGCCACAGAGCACAACCTTTTTTAGTTGCAACAATGCCTTCACGAGGCTAAGAGCACGCTGAACATTAGCTGGGCCGGACGTCACTCTGCGGGTGATACGCGCACATTCATCGTAAGAGACTAGCTCACTAGTTCATAATCTAAATTAAGCAGCAAGCAACGAGCACTACTCAATGTCATCTTCAGTATATACAAGTGCAGAGGCTGTTTAAAAAGTGGCTTTGCTGCTTTGACAGAACTAATCCAGCAACACAACAGATGGTGGAAAAGCTGGTTTTTGCTTACGTTTGACTTTGGAGGCAATAAGGGAAAACCTACAACATATGAAGACATGACAGCAGCTCTTTTCTCCAGGGTGTCCAATGGGGCTGCTCGATTATGGCAAAAATGATCATCACGAGTATTTTCACTGAAATTGAGATCTCGATTATTTGACGATATTTATTTAACAATAACAATGTTTTGAATAATGACTTTAAAGATTGTCAAAAAATAATATAAAATAGTGCAAATACTGATAACAGTGCAAATGTTTGCAATATAAAAAACAAATGAAAAATGTAAACATCTGTGTTTAGTGAACTTTGCAGTGTTGCTCTGTGGTGCAGCTACGACACCGTAGCAAAGTTTACACACTGTGTCTACTTGATCCACGTCTGACTCCGCCAACCCATAATGTTTCCAACCACTGAAGTTTTTTTACCTCTCTTTTCAACCAACAGCAGTCACGCTCCTCTCCAAATAACTTCTGCTTAGCTTTCCGAGCTTCCCTCGGGTCCTCTTAATCAGCGGTCCCCAACCCCCGGGCCTCGGACCGGTACCGGTCCGTGAGTCGTTTGGTACCGGGCCGCGAGAGTTGAGGCTCAGGTGTGAAATGTCTGGTTTTCAGGGTTTTTATCGGTTTTCAGCGTTATTTTGTTATCGTTTTTATCGTTAACTCGGTTTTCCTGGGTCTTTTCACGTGTGTTATGAATAAATCTTCTTTTTTTCGGTACCGGTACTAGTTTTATTTTGTTGTATTTATCCGCGACACCTTAAAGGCCGGTCCATGAAAATATTGTCGGGCATAAACCGGTCCGTGGCGCAAAAAAGGTTGGGGACCGCTGCTCTTAATTGTTGTGACGCATGTTCGAAATGCAGAGAGGTGCACTCGATTTGCCACACGGAGCAGCACGAGGGTAAAGCACGAGGGAGGGGCTAATAATCGGCTCAGTCATTTTTAATGATCGTTGAAAGCCCAGATCGTAATCGTGATTAAAATTCGATTAATTGAGCAGCCCTAGTGTCCAAATTTCAAAGCATGTGTACACAGTGTCATGCAGATTAGGGCTGCCACGATTAGTCGACTAGTCACGATTACGTCGACTATCAAAATCGTCGACGACTGATTTAATAGTCGACGCATCGTTTGAAGCTTTGTAAGATCCCAAAAGACGCAGGAATAAGTAGTAGGATTTAAGAGTGTAATAACGGACTGAAACAGAAGATGGCAGCACTGCATGTACAAGGATGCCAGCTGCCGTTAAACCCCGAAGAAGAAGAAGTAGCTCTGTCCCAGAATTCATAGCGCGGCCCAGCTCAGTTTCCAACAATGGCGGCAGCTAGTTAGTTTTAATATTACTCTTATTATTCTTTCTGGGTCACAAAATAAACGTTTAACATATTTTCAGGCGAGAATGTAGCTGTGTAAACCTCAAATATCTGCTCAGTTTATCAAGACACCACATATTTTCAAAAGCGCTCCGACGTTTTCGGAGACGTCTGTTACCCACTAGCTCGATAGCTAGCCGGGGGCTAGGCTCACTAGAGCCGTGAGAACACCGGACTCCCGGCAAATCGTTTTCAAACCCACCGCCGTCTTTCGCTACTCAGGTTAAACATATATAAGTCACTTAGATAACTTAACAATGTTACTGTTTGGCTTTTTTTTAGTATTTTATTTGTTCCTGAGTAAATCGGTTTGGCTGAGATTAAAGTTATAGTTTTTACACAGCTGAATAAACGTCAAGCAGACAGCTGATTATCAGAAATGTGAGATGCTCCAGAATTTACTCCGGTGTCCTGTTATATTTTAGATAGCAAGGAGTTTATTAAACTTCAATGAAACAATCTGCAAATTTCATTAAAATTTAATAAACTATCATCTTGTCTTTATTTTTAGTTAGCACATACCTTAAACACTTAAAGCTGTAAGCTAATGATAGTTATATAAGAGCAGATGCTGCTGGTGCAATAATCTATATGTTTTACGTCCAATGGATGATGATCTGATTAGTCGACTAATCGCAAAAATAATCGGTGACTAGTCGACTATCAAAATAATCGTTTGTGGCAGCCCTAATGCAGATGTGCAGAGAGAGCATAGACCGGGTCGAAGCTGAAATCTACAGATGTTCCTGAAGGCCTCACAAACACACAATGTTAGGTGGTAATAGTGTATACAAGCTGCTGCTGTCACACATTTCATCATAAATAAATCCCTGAACATGACTCAAGTTTTTTTCACAGCCATCTAAACAAAAGAAACAAGATTTTGTATCATTTTTTTAGTTGATTTAACTCAACACATGACGACAGGTCAAACTCTTCACACTGGCCTCCCACTTTAAGATGCTGGTTTGGACTTTTACAGCTTTACATGTCCAATCATCCCCACAGGTCCCTGAGGTCTTGTGGTCAAGGCTTACACCCAATGGAGACGCAGCATTTTGCCACAGCGGACTCTGATCTGCCTCCCACCGACTCGGAGATCTGTGGCTGTTCTGTTAAAAAGCTGCTAAAACACAACTTTATCTCTCACAGTGGCTCTGAGGTGCTATATAAATACAACTTTTCTTACTTTGTTAGACTACTGTTAAATGTATCTTGAGAATGTCATTAAGTGATGGCTACATGATGCATGTGCGTCACTGTATTTGCTGATAAAACTGCACAAAAACTAAAAATGTACGTTTCTAAAATCCAGTATTTTTCTCATCTTTGTACAGAAACTCAATGGGGTCATTTTATTATAGGTATAACTGACACGACCTTTACACTACACCTAAACCCAGCGGTGAGATGCTCTACCCTGTGCAAGAACACACAGCAGCACATGTGATCCTAAATCACACACGCAACTGAGCCGCAGAGAAAGCAGAAGAAAAGGCTTTCAGCCACCGAGCGCTCGCAAACTGCTTCTGCCAACAACACATGAACTGTGGACAAACACGTTACAGCCAATCACATGGGGAGTAACTCAGACGCGCACCAATCGCCGGCAAACACATTGCCAAGCAGCCATCTTTAGTAACAGGAGCCAGGGCTGACAAGTTTGGTCTATCATTTTGAGGCCCAGAAATTCCTGCATGTCTGCATACCACAGCGTGCAAGGAGAGAGGGAGGGGAGAGGGAGGGAGAGGAGGGAGAGTACAAAGTAAAAGAACAGGGGACAGAAAGGAGAAGAAAGGGAAAAGGGAGGAGGTGCAGAGGGAGGATCCTGGCCATAAGGTGGAGCATCAGAAACAGTGAAGAGAAATGGAGAGAAAGCAAAAACATATTTTTGTCCTCTTTAGTGCTCCGTCTCAGCTGTTATCTCTTATACAGACCAGATATCTGGACACTGCTTTCACTCGTCTCGAGGGCAGAGGGGCCATCAGAGTGTAGCAAGAGCTCGAGGAGAGATGGTCAAGTGCAATGCATACGACAGCAACTACTCGCACTTCTGAGATAACAGGGAGACAGCAGCAGCCATTGTTACTGTCACCACTCTGCTATCGACAGAAGAAACGTGGTTATCAAAGCATAGTTATATTTGAAAAGCAAATTTATATTGCTGTTCAAGCTATCAGGCTGGCAGTAAAGATGACAAAAGGCGCCAAGCGGCCTCACGGACAGGACTACTTTTATTCTACCGGAGCCGTATGACATCACCAGGACTGACAAGTCAGAAGGAAGCAGGCCCAACACTAAAGCGCGGCGTGACGACACAAACACCGGTGCTACCGAAGTTTATCTTACAGGTTGCGTTCACTCACATGTGAACGTTAAAGCGTGTCACCCACTTTTGTTTCTGCGTAAACATTTCTTATCAGACGTGTTACGCGATAACTCGGGCAGATGGCCTCTACGAGCTCCCGATGCTACAAGTCTCAACAGAAAAGTGGTAGAAGGTGCAGGCCAGAGGAAAGCCTGCACATTGGACCCGTGCCAGTCGACGTACTCATCACCCAAAGAGCAGGGCTGATGAAGCCACCGCAAACTGGACGAGGTGGTGGGTTTCTAAATATGGAAAACTTTACTACAACCTTTAATGGCACAGCTTCCTCTGGAGCTCTGCTCATCTGAATAATGTAAGGATGACAGTGAAATCAGGAAGTTTACACTGCGTCATAAATCATCCTGGAAAAATATGACTAAGTTTAGATATGAAAAGTGCAGGAAGTCACTGTGGTTATGAAGAGGAGGATGACAAAAAGAACATTTGCATTTAAGCGACGCAGCCGGGAACATGTGTACCGCTCCACACTGGCACCTCCCGTCTTTGCGAGTCACACTGCAGTGTGCGCATGAACATATGCACCCATTTATGTGTCCGTGTTGTTGCCTCTATATATGCTCACCCCCAACCTCGGTGGTCCCAAATTCTCCCAGTGATCCTCCCCTGCAGTTACTAACTCATCTGAAGTTACAGAAGTATCACCTTTGACCTCAGACACAGAGGCCTAAAGACCGGTCAGCAAACACATGGCAACGATCGGTCGACGGGGAAAAATGTGTTTTCTTTGACTGGTTGGCAAACGATTGCTGGACGCTGCTGACAGATTGACTGCTAAAGCCCAATCACCCAGGCCGGGAGACCGGTCACTGACCGTCCGGCAACTCCGGGTCACTATGGAAACAGTTGACGAAAAGCTGGCGGATGGTTTCTGACAGTCACCAGATGAAATTGGTCACAAAGAGGTTTACGGTGGAACCCACTTTCAGCTTGCTTTGGTTGCTAGCAGGTTGCTGCTCACCTGCAGTTGAAATCTGTAGCACAGAAGGTGTGTCTGCAAACACTTGCCAACTAGCTGTAGCGAGTGTGAAAAGTATGACACAAACAGGAAACAGAAAACGTTCTCCTTCAAAATAAAAGTTGTCCCTTTTGAAACGTGTTGGGTGCAGCGAGGAGGCACCAGTTTGACCACACTTCAAGTTTCCACTTTGCGTGGATTTCTGTGCAAACACTAACCACAAGCAAACTGCGGGTGAACAGAGCAATCTGCTACCAGCCAATCAGAGGCTTTTGGCGCACTTTGCAACCTATTTCGCCTAGCAACAGCCAGCCACTTCTAGGAACCACTCAGCATTTGTCGGTCGCGGAATACAAATTTTTAATTTGTGACCAGTTGTTGCCAATTATCTGCTGATAGCCTCCAAGCCTGAGCGACCGGGGTCTTTAATAGGCTGACCGTCAACGCTCCCTTCACAGACACTTAACACATCCTGGGTACGGCAGGACTCTAAAGGACACTCTGGGTTTTTCTGCCCTAACAGAAAGCTGTTAAACAGTTTAAAGGAAAGAGGCATTTCTTTAAGGCCAAGGACATGAGAAGTGACTGATCCGAGTCTGGACAGAGCAAAGTGGAAAGAGTTGGGTTTGGAAGGAACTTCGAGGATGGCGAGGTCACATGAGGACAAACGAGTTCAGCTTAGGAGAAACAAAGTTTCATTTCCAGCACTGACTTTTGAGGTTTCTTTTTTTTTGCTACAGCGAATCAAGGCGCATGTATTTATTATCAAACAGAGTTCTCAAACTGTGGGAAACGGTACTTTCCCAAGGAGGTGATAAAAGGAAAAAAAAAACTCGGGAATTTTGAATGTCCAAACATTTCACCCGACCCCTTCAGTCGAGCCACTCTACCACCTCAAAGCAAGGCATGAAATTCCAAGTACTTAACAGAGCATAACCATCACGTATCGCAAACGCAGCACGCACTAATAGCCCCTAACAGGACTTTCTCAGATCACGTATGCATGAACACAGAGGATCTATGCTCCACTGAAGCCAGCAGTGTTTGTTTTTACAGCGAGTTAATGAATGTACAGGTAGGTGCTGCATCTGCTGCGGCTGAGGAACCCGGGACTTCTTCGAAAGCCGTCGATGGCGTAGGGAGGAACTGACTGTTATCAGGACCCGATTATATAAAAATACTTCAGATTTAATGTTGCACGTCTGTTTGGAAATACGAGAATCAAAACTGCAATTCTGCATGTATTTGTATCCAAGCAGTGCAGAACAAAATGACCACGTTTGTCTTGTCGGTGCAGTAACACTAAATGTATTTCTTTTTAACAGCTGCAGCAGCAACCAGGGCAGCCTGTCATGTGTTTTACTGCTGTCACCCTGGTTTCTGTCCTCAGCTCTGTTTCACTGACACTGAGCAAAACCCAAAGATGAGCCTGACATGTTAGCCTGACATGTTAGCCTGACATGTTAGCCTGACATGTTAGCCTGACATGTTAGCCTGACATGTCTGCTGCGTCATGACTGGAAAATGTAAAAAAAGGACAAAAGTCCTTCAGACATAAATATGAATAAAGTCGTCTCTCATGGTCGTTGCAATCAGAATTTTCCAAAGTTGCATCAAAAGCAAACCGCTAATGCATGAAAACAGAACAAAGTTGGTTTCAGCAATCATTTAGTACCAATACACTTAAGGTTAAAGGTCAAAGCAGCCTTCACTGAGCAGAAGGAAATGTCAGTGCCATGTTAATTGTTACAATGTACTGCGGTTATATTTGTCACCTGTCAGCACGTTGGGACAACTCTATGACGGCGGGCTACTGTTGATCACGGCGAGTTTTTACTGCTGCCAGTATTTATACGGTTCTATTTATGACGGCCAACGTGAGTTTTAGATATTTGGAACGAAGACATGGTGTGTGTGAGGATGTCAGGAGGGTGGCCTCGTTTTCTGGACCAGCTCTGCGAACCTGTTTGGGGTTTAAAGGCAGAACATTTAGCAGTGACGTGAAAGCTCAGAGCGAGGGGATGGATGGTGGCCCTGAAAGGTCAAACTCCAAGCAGAGAAAAGTGCTGCAAAAAGCAGACAAAACACAACGGAAAAGAAAATCTCACAGAGCACAATAGAAGTGTTTCTGGGGGCACATTAACGTGACGGACCAGATGACAGAAACCTAAAGACCAAAACACACTCTGAAGAGGCTGAAGGTTCATCGGTACAAGTCTCAATGATGATTTATAAAATACTGCAGACACACGTTTACTGTTAGCATGTTAGCATCTCCCCAAAAACGCTTTCGATACGTTTTTTTCCTGCTTATGTATTTGTGATATATTCATCATCTGCTGTGTTTTCTATGCTTTTGCAGCCTTTTTCCCCGTTTGACCCCTCAGGACCACCGTAGAATAGAGAATACTCACTAACAAATGTGTTTCTGATGTCAGAGCTAGAAGCAGCTGTCACCTGATCAGCCAAAACACAGCAAATGCAGCATTTCTCTGCAGGGCTATGATCATGTGACTGATCTTCCCTTTCCATCCACCACCCTCACAAGTACATAACCCTTCCTTCAATTCTCCAGCTTTTCCCCGGAGCTGTACAGCAGTAGGAAGTACTTCAGGACAAAGGCAGGAAGTAATGAGGAAGTCCCTTCAGACGCTCAGGCTGCAACAACTGTTTGCTTGCCAGCAGGCTTTCCTACACAGGGAAACACATTCGAGTGACACATTACACGCGGATAAACCACTGTTGTCCTTAAAGATGACGTCAAGTTCCTTCTCGGTCTCCAGCTGCACTGATTTAACAAATGATAAACGTGAGTTTAAAAACAAAACAAGAAAACAGTAGCCATGAAGGCTCGTATCCTCAGAAGCCCCGCCCTCTCCTCACTATATGAGCTACTACCATTTCTGCTAGCAGCCAGGCTCATGACGTGGGCAGCGGTGTCAGTGTGCTTAGTCTGCAGCCACGTATTTTTTGTGCATGTGTCTATGGGAATTGTACCATTACACAGTGTGTGTGTGTGTGTGTGTGTGTGTGTGTGTGTGTGTGTGTAGCAGGATGTGGAAGTGCCAATGATGAGCAAGCGGAGAGAGGAGAGAGAGGAGAGGGAGGAGTTTTCCTGATCCCCCGGGGCGCTCAGCTAGTGCTACTCTGTACTCATGAATGCACAAATGAAGGCTGGGACACACACACACACACACACACACACACACACACACACACACACACACACACAACTGATGCCAGCTTATCAAAGTTAATTTGGATTTGTTAACAAGGATGCAAGCTGCCGGGAAGGAAAGCAGGAGCCCGACTGCTACCTCTCCCATCTGTCTGTTTCTGTGCTTCCCTCTTCCTCCTCTCTTAGTGTTGCCTCTTGCACTCTTTGTCCCTTATAAGATATTAATGGTAATCCATCACTACAGCGAGTGAGTGCGTGTACTGATGTAATGCAAGCCACTACAGGGAAGCTTTAACTATCGCAAACAGAGAGCGTCGGAGAGAAGCGTTCCCGTTTCTATGGCAACAAACGAGAGAAAAACGAGAACACGTGCGAAGCGCTCCGATTTGTTTCGCTATCAGGACGGCCTCAGTCGTGCTTTAATCGAGAACTGATTATTATTTGTGTCCCATCGTTGGCGATGAACAAAACACCATCTTCGATTGAATCATTGGAGTCGCAGCGAGTCGGGACTCAGAACTAAAGAGAGCGTCTAGAAAACTGGACATTTGGCTGTAATCTTCTGTAAAGCAAATAAACGAAACCTTCAGAAACTCTCGGCGTTTGAGATTAACCATTTAGAGCTCGGCAAGATGCATAAAACAGCGCATTACGCAAATACCACCGCATGTTACAAGCGCAGGCAAATCCTCCACTTTCTGCTTCGTCTTACTGTGTACAAGTTATTTATTTAACCACTTCCAGGCAGCCGAGCTAATTCCAGTGAGGGAGAGGAGGAGAAAACATCTGGGTCACAGTTCAAGTCGCCCGGGGGACTCCTGACTGATTATTTGGTTGCATTTCCCAAACAGTTTTAACACAAATACGGCCTTCGGGTATTTACTCCATACATTTGTTCTTTTCCCTCCTCGTGGTACACCCAACTGTTGTTGACAGAGGGAAAGCAAACCTGTGTGTGTGTGTGTGTGTGTGTGTGTGTGTGTGTGTGTGTGTGTGTGTGTGTGTGTGTGTGTGTGAGCTCGACAGGTGACTGGAACGCGGCAGGCATATAAGACAAACAACCCGCCTCCTCCTCCAGATGGAGGCTTGTGTGTTGAGAGCAGTGACTCAGTAAATGTGCAAAGGTTGTCGCTTCGCAGATCGGCGACGCGTCCAATTTAACGAAGCATCTGAACGCACGTAAGAGTTGTAACAGTTTGCATTGAATCCACACGGGAAGGTTATAAACTGATACTTCAGCAGGGCAGCAGCTTTCTGCTGCACAGCTCCATAATGACCTGAAATGATATGCACCACTGACACTGTAGGACATGTGTCAACACAAACCATTGAAATATAGATAAAAACACACACACCTTGTTCCCTTAGAGCTTTTAACAGAACTGACACTCAGTCCCTGTGTGTTTGTATCCACGTCGCCTCCGTGTCACTGACTTTAATAGCTAATTACGAACAGCAGCTGCAGGAAAACTCCTTCGTTTACCTTTCATTAGAAACAACTGCGGAAACTAAATCAACTGAAAACAGCTGAGAAGGATCGAGAGAGACAGAGAGGAGAGTCAGGCAGAGACGCTTTCACAAAGGCCGGCGAGCAGAGCGCAGGCCAGCGGCGAGCAGAGCGCAGGCGAGCAGAGCGCAGGCCAGCGGCGCTCGGTTGAGCCCCTCCATCCTTAATACCGTCATTTCTGTCTCTCTGTAGCCGCCTGTAACTGGGCCGCTCACCTCTTTGGCAAAAGTGTGTTTGTGGCTTTCGAGTGTGTGTTTGTGCGTGTACCTGGGAGCCACACTTGAAATGCCCCGCCATGTTTGCTTTGCTCTGTTTATTTTGCCCCCCCCCCCCGATCTGGACCGTGTCTTATCCCGACCGACGCTCCGGCTTCATTTGATCGCATGAGAAGTAAAACACTGATGGAAATATCAGATGAAAAGGCCCACGAGCCGCAGCTAAGACAGCGATCACAGACACTCATATGCTCAGTGCACGTAAAACACTTCACATGAATTCAATATAACACACTCATTTTTTAAAAAGAAACACTGTGACACATGAGGAAACATTCGTACTCATTCTTATCTGTATGTGCAAAGATTTCTGCAGGATCGGGTTTCTTGGCCGTGCAAAGTAACTTCTGAAGTCTTTAAGTACAAAAATACCTGGTGCACTGTTGCCAGGACACCACTCTGGCAATAAACACACACAAACAGAAAAATGACACCAACTTGGTTAACTCTGAAACCTCACACTGGCTTTTTCCCCCTTTTGCAAAGAACAAAGCGTACAGCTTACACATGCCTACAGCGGCATGCTAAAATCCCCTCTACACTGTTTTACTACCAGTGAGAACACCTGCGTGCACAGTGCTTCAGCTGCTTCTCTCACAGCTTTTTGCTGGTTTTTAGACGTCTGTGTCACAAAGTTGAAAGCACCGCTGCTGGGCGATGTCCAACTTGAATTCGACTGTGGTCAGGAGGACCACAAGGTCATTTCAGATGACGCAGTCGGATCCATTTAGAAACACCGTTACGGGTTTAACCTGCGGTGGCCTCGAAGCGGCACGGGTAATCAGTTTGTCGCTACGAGATGAAGCCGTGACTAGCTGCGTGTATCTGAAAACAATGGCAGCAAACAACAAAGCGTGGGCAGAGTGAACTTTGACCCAAAAAGCTTTCCATCCTCCTGGTTGTGTGGATGTTTTTGTGTGTGCGAGTTGTGCAAGCAGAGCGCAGGCTGGTGTGGTTGAACACAGCGTGCCAGGCCTCTCTTTAGATAGAGCTTATCTAAACAGGAGATCGACTGTTTGCTCCTGTTCCCTCGTTCGCTCGTCGCTGACTGTTTCCCTTCCTTTACCTCCTTTTCCTTACTCACTTCAGACACCTGTAAATATCTGTGTCTCCTCTCAGTCAAACAGCTTTCTTCCGACTTTTCTGGGTGAATTTAAACCACTTTCGAGTGATATTTATTCTACAGTTCTGTGCAAAAGTCTTGAGTCGCCCCTTTCGTGTCATTTCTTTTTTTAAAGGTGGTCTTGAGGAGTAGTTCTCCAGGCCTCGTGGAGCTCCTTCAACATTTTCCTTTGGACATTTTCAGCTTTTCTACCCATTTTCAGTCCAGTCCTGACTATTTTCCACGGAATCACAGAAAGGCGCCCGACTCGAGGCATGAAACGGTGTCATGTCCACGCATAACAGAAAACTTAGCAAAGAACCGTTTTTTTAAATTATATTGTCACAAAAATGAAACTACAGAACAACAGTGTGCGATTCTGAATCTGAGGTAGGGCACATCTTAGCATTTAAGTGTCCTTAAAAAAAATCTGAGGAAACTGGAGCACAAAAGTAAAAATGGCAGGTTTAAAAATAAAAATCTATACTAACAGGATTCGACAGGCACGTCGCTTGTCTAACAAAGTTCAAGTGGTGTAAAAAATACTGCATTTTCACACATTTTGCATGTTTCAATAAATCAACAAAGCTCAGATGAAAACGTTCCAAATCAAAGCAGGTCCGTGTACGTCGGCACTTTACTTATCTTGGGTGAAACATGTGGGTGCACAGATTATCATCACACCTACACACCTTGTCACAGATGCACAAGCACCACTGATCCGACACCCTTTCCGTTTCCTTTCCAGAGGTGTGTTTGTGAGCTGCATTCGTCTTCCTGCCAATCCCATACTTGAGCACTGTCAGAGATTTTTTTGTCTTTACTTAAAAACCCTCAGCAGAGACACAGTTACTCTGACTTTCTGGTTTATAGCGCAGGGTCCTGCACGGAGCTGCAGGTAGAAACTAGGTGCAGAAAACCTGCCAATCGCTGCAGGACTCCAGAGCATCAGCTGGAAACGCAGACTGTTCATGCTACCGTTGGTCAGAAAGCAACCGACTGAGAAACTACTGTAGCAGAGCTCCACATCTGAAGCTGCACATACAAACAAACAAACTAAAGACGCACACCAGAAACACACAAACAGTACTGGGCTACGAACCTCAGAGGTCATACATGCGGTTTGAACAGGTTATTTAGGGGCTCTGCACGGCTCAAAGTTCCATGTCTCGAGGTGCGAACTCTCCCATACGCATCCACACACTCGCAGCAGTGTAAGATCAGAGGAATGCAGGCTCTCTCTGGCTCTTACCTAAGGCCACTGCAACCCTATAAAAACACAACAAAAACAACCCCACAGTTTCCACTCACACGTAAACTTTAATGCCCCGTCTAATGTTCCTCTGCTCCGCACCCGTGCATGTGTCTACGCTCACACATGTCCAAGTTCGTAAACTGCCGGTGTTCATTCACAGAAGCCCTCATTAGTTTCTCCGTCACGCTGCGGATCTGCAGCTACATCTGCATCAGTATCGAACGGATACAAAACGCACTGCTGATACTGCGCTGCTGTTATCGTTACGGCTGCAGATGCACGTCGGCTTATAATATTTAAGAGAACAGACGAGCACGTGTTTGCAGCTCCTGGAGGCTGAAAACACGCCTGTGGCGATGTAGCGCTCGTTTAGAGCAGAGCAGCATATCAGCCATACATCAGCGTTCACGTATCACCCCTGTGTGTGACACACACGCTGCTGCGGGGCAGCGCTGCAGGCAGGCACTGCATCATATTCTAGAAATGGCTCCAGCTTTGACACCCAGCTCTTCACTAAACTGGTGTCGGTCACGCAGCGTCAGACCTGCGCCCTGAAGCAACAGATGTGCTCACGTCTGTGTCAGTGAGCTTTTTGTCTGTGCTGTTTTTAATGGACACAGCTGTTTGACTTTTATTTAGGGTATACAGGGTAAACCTAATCAGCTGTGCAGTAAATATGGATTCTACTGGACTGATCACATGACTCACAGTGCATTAAAAAAACAAACAGTCCTTATTTATTTCATCCTGGACCCTCACGTCAACATTTTGAGTACCTCCTCCTCCTCCTTTAGAGACAGCCCTTCGTCTTTTTGAACAGCAGGTGGGCTGTTTATAAATCTGTGCGTCAGCACTTATGTACCTCCAAACTCGGATGTCGGGAGTGATGTCACGTTAGCGTCTCCCAAAAAATCCAGGAAACAGAATTCCTTTTGGCTCTTGGCGAGGTGGAGCCATTCGGGCATCACTAACAACAAAACACTTCAGAAACACATTCATGGATCAAACCTACTCGCTGCTGTGCACGTGACGTCTTTAATGAGTCAAAGAGTTTACAGTTTTCATTTCCTTTAGATTCAGCGCCACCATCTTGGATTGGAACGACGTTGGTCTGCTGAGAGTGGCGTTCCACAAAATTTCTGACTGGAAACTCGGAATTTCTGACTTCCAGCTTATTCAGGAAAGCACCGTTAGGGCAGCTCTGGGATTACTTGGGCACAGGCCAACATCATCATCTCAAACCTTTGCCACAGTAAAAAGCTGCACTGTGAGTTTAAATAAAACTGATAGCAGCCACGTCCCATTTCTTTTAAACATCCAGCGTCGTGAACGATCTGCACTCAGCTCAAGTCAAACTATCATGTTTGAGAGGAAGACTGAGACGTGGAGAAAGGCACTTCCTGTCTTATTTTCCTGACAGTAAGACCTGGCACACAATCGAGGAGGCGGGACTACAGGCCAGCTGCAGCGGTCGATGTTGGAGTACAAACACGGCCGAGGCTGGCACGCTTTGAAGGCTAGCCTGTCTGTCAGACACGAGACAGAAAAGAAAAATGTTTAAAAAAATAAAAAACAACACAGGCTATAATCGCCTTCAAAAATAATAAGCATCCTCTCAGTGAGTCTTACAATAGAGGACGATCTCTGTGTTTATGGCAGGAAAGAGCGAGCGGCTGCAGCGCTGAGCAAACCCACAGATGTTTTTTTGGTTTTGTTACTTTTTTACTAAACATTAAAACAAAACAATTTTATAACAAACGTTCACCTCAGCTCTAAAAGGGCATTTCATCCCATAACGCCTGCTTTAGAGGTTCCTGTTTTCTGACTCAGCATCTCACTCGAGTCCCTCCGCACATGAAGCAGATCCCGATCCTGTAATTACGGATCACTCGAATGCTAATCAGAGGGCGTGGCCACGACCCCTGGCTGCTTACACTAAGAACGCAGGAATCATCAGGAAGCATGTGCGCACGTTTAAAGACTGACCACAAACACTTACTTCTCTGGCAGTGATTCTGTGACCAGCATCGTCCCCTGAAGTGTCCGTTGATGGTGCTCTGAGGGCAGATGGTCTGACCTTGGGCTATGCCTGGACACACGTCTCCACACTCTCTCTCATTCTTATTGGCCACGATGAAGTTGTCCTCCACCGAGTCCAGGATCTTGGACCAGTCCAGAGTGGCCAGGTAACACAGGTCCGGATTCTTCTCTATCCTCACGGCGCCCCGGGTGATGTTCATGAGGCTGTACAGGCCCATCTCCTTCATCTGCAGCATCTCGTAAAGCACGAAAGCGTAGTTGAAGAAGAGGTTGTTGCCGCGGATCACCGTCAGGTTGGGGAACAGATCGCTGAGCGTCTCGAGGCCGTAGACCCTGAACAGCAGCACGTAGTCCGTCACCACTCGCAGTTTCGGGTAGCTCAGGCCGCGGAAGTCCTCCGTCCTGGTCTTAAACATGAGCAGGATTTTTAGGTGGCCCTCGATGATGGTGCAGTTCTCCAACGACTGGAGGTTGGTCACGTTATTCCGGATGTCCTTGCTCGAGCAGACTGAAAGGACAGACAGAGGGAAGCGCATAAGAATCAAGCAAGTTCAATTAATATAAGCTTATTACTTCTTTATTAATCTTCTTTTAAAAAGAAATGTTCAAATGTACTTTTGATACAGAACAATCAGTTTTCACAGATGACTGAAAATCTTCCATGGATGTCGTTTCTCACACACTGCAGCAGCAGCGGGTCATTTGTGACTTTATACTGGAAATGCTGTGTTTGTGACTGAAGCGAGGGTGCTGCACAGGTCAGGTGAATGCAGCACAATATTTGCCTATTATATTCATCCCTGTCATCACGGCGACGATGAAAACCTGTCCGCAGGACATTTGCATCCTTCAGAGAGCTGTTCATCTGGAAAATGTTGCTTTGGCTTTAATTCACATCAATTAGCCCGACTGTGGCAGGCTGAACAGACAAAAGGGCCTCAGTTTGCAGCTGCATTACAACAACTGGATGTGAACATCAGTACAAACTTCTTTCTCCCAGTTTCAGCCACAAAACCAGCGCCGATTTGCATCAAGGTGAAGAAAGACATTCATGAAGCGGCCACTCAAGTCCGAAAATCAGACTCTCCGCAATTGCCTTTCACACACACACACACACACACACACTCTCATTGGCTATAGCAGTATTATTGTACAGCAACGTTAGATCGAGCGCAGCAGCCACGAGGAGGTTAACAGAAACAATCCACTCTTCAGCTGGTGCACAATTCATCAGCAGACAGTAACTTTGGGAGAGAAGTGCAGAGAGTTTCTCGCTCCACATAATAACACATTAAAGGCAAATTACAGGAGGAAGAAACACTTCGTCGTTCTGATTATGCAAGACAGGTGTAACGATGAAAACAGTATTTCTGGTGTTGACGTGACAAAGCAGGTTTCGAACTCCAGGTCGGCAAAGCGGCCACAAAAACAACAACACTGACATTTGCAAACCTGCGGATCCAAACCAACAGCTGTCACACGACAGAAACCAGCTCGCACACATTTACTGGAAAGAAAGCTTTGCCATCCATAGCATCATATTTACACCCCAGCCTCATAAACACAGCCAGTTCTCCTTAAACGTCCTGTTTCTTTGAACTGCCTGCAGCACAAATGCCAGGAATAAGCACAGAGCGTGGATGTTTCTCCACCAGAGCAGGTGTTTGGTTCACATGAACAGACTTGCTGCATAAAGTGGAAGAGATGTGATTTACTGGGTCACACGGCGACACAGAGGACGACGGCTGACCGCAGATTCTGCCCTGTTGCCACACCCATTTACATTTCACGAGCACGCCCATTAAACTCAGTAGTTGTGAGACATAAAATCCTAATTTGCTCCCTCGATTTAACTATGCATGGACTGTATCAGCCATAACAGCAGCCATCACGGCCTAAAAACAGATGGTCGTGGACATAAACAGCACCGACTGATTCAAAGGCAGCCGTCTGACAGACGATAAAAAATCCTTTAAACACTTTAGTGACAGAAAAAAAAGAAAGCACAAAAAACTCTTCCCCATACTCAGAATAAAGGAAGCTCGTAGTAATTCATCTAATTATTCACTCTGTTAATGTTTCAGTTAATGTAGACTTTTCCTTTAGGAGAACGTGAACCTCACAGCCAGGCTCGAGCTTGTGCGCACCACGCCGCTCCCAGTCGCTCATCAGGCTCAGAGCTCCATGCAGCTAAATGCGTGAACCCTCATCACAACGCACGCACATGCACACACCATTTAAAAAAAAGACGTCAATAACACTGAACCCTGAATCCCAAAATAGGGAAGATTTATTGGAAACTGACTTCTCACCTGAGCACGCCATTTCCCCAGGTGTGAGCTATCCATTAACTCACCATTTGGTTAATGGTTAGCATGAAAAACATGTCAATAATTCAGGTTCAACCTACGACCAGAATCACACATCAACAAAGTGGCTGCTTATAACACAGAGCCGCCTATAAAACCAGTAAACTACTGAACCACATTTACTACAGAGTCACGCTGCTGAGAGGGGCAGGTCGAGTTAAACTTTGACTTGTAATCACAGGAACACACTTCCCTTCCTCCGAAAACATAAAGACTGAACAGTAAAAGTATCTGATGCCATATCTGCAGTGGCGTTACGCTTGTTTGCAGAAAAATATCCTTCCTTCCAGGCGAGACTCGAGTAAGACAAACGTCAGTGCAGCAGGAGAGAAAGAACATGTGTCGAGCTTTAAAAGAAACAAGTAAAAGCAAAATAGAATCTGTAACATTCAATAATTCATCTCCATGTATCCACTGGCCAGTACGCACATTTGTGCTTCACCTATAAATCACATCCTTCACTGTCTTTAGCTCAGTGCTGAGATTGCTTCCAGTGAGAAGACGCACAACAAGCTCAGAGAACAACACAAACTGTGCAGCTACATGTACCCACATTTGTGTGGACGCAGCCTCCACCAGCTCAACTTTGTACTTCCCCCTGCGGCGAGCCTGCAGCCGGCAGCCAAAAACAACTCATAAAAGTAGTCAATAAATCCATTTTAACTGTTAAGCATCTCATCAGATAACACTCGAGTTTGAAACAACAACAGTAACTCAATCAGCGAACCGGTGTGCCTTGACCACGCCTCGGCGCAACCTGCATCGCAAAACACCAAAACAGGCTACTTCCTCGGCCGTGCGGCGGTTGCTGTAAGTCGCAGTGATAACAGCAACCTTACACCTCTCTCTGCCCCTCCTGCCTTATCTCACGGACACATCGAACAGACCCACAGGTCACCCGCTCGCTGTCAGCCTGCAGCACTCACCGGATACCTATTGTGAAACACAACAACATAACTGTTACGCAACTGCACAGGGGCCAGGGTGCAACTCACCCCTGCCCAAAGTTATCTTCAAGTCACACCAAGAGGACTCGAGCCCTTTACACATGGAGGGCTCTCTTTATAAACAGCGCAGGTAAGAAATACGTGAGAGGCAGTGAGGCCTTTCTGGTCGCCCGGCATGCTGACATGCTTCCTGTTAGAGAAGCTTCACTGACACAAAGAAATGTTAGAGGGCCATGAGGGCAAGCAGCACATGGACGTGCACAGAGCCTCTACTGCAAAATGGAGTCTTGCTTTCAACTGACAGGAGTGAATGCTGGGGGGGGGGGGGGCGTCGGGGGTCGAGGAGACAAGAGGGAGGAACAGCAGGGCTGGTTGTTAGAGCCCCTGTGTCTGTAGAGTCTTCTCCTCCCAGGTTTGGTAGCAAGGAGATCCAGGAGTGAGCCAGCAGGGAGAGGAGGGGGCGTGGCTAGAAGGAAAGGGGGTCGCATGGAAAAAAAAACAAGGGGTGAAGGGGGGGCAGAAAAACGGTGGGAGGGAAAGGGGGGGGGGGGGTAACCTGAGCCCAGACAGGAACGCAGAGTGACGTAAGAGACCTACAGGACGGTTGGTGATCACATGCATGAATGAAGAGCCGCTATGCGCACACGCACACACGCACTAGGGCTGCCACAAACGATTATTTTGATAGTCGACTAGTCACCGATTATTTTTGCGATTAGTCGACTAATCAGATCATCATCCATTGGACGTACAGCGTACAGCTTATTGCACCAGCAGCATCTGCTCTTATATAACTATCATTAGCTTACAGCTTTAATTGTTTAAGGTATGTGCTTATTTATTAAACTTTAATGAAATTTGCAGATTGTTTCGGTGAAGTTTAATAAACTCCTTGCTATCTAAAATATAACAGGACACCGGAGTAAATTCTCGAGCATCTCACACTTCTGATGATCAGCTGTCTGCTTGATGTTTATTCAGCTGTGTAAAAACTTTAATCTCATAGTGGCGGCTAGCTATCGAGCTAGTGGGTAACAGACGTCTCCGAAAACGTCGGAGCGCTTTTGAAAATATGTGGTGTCTTGATAAACTGAGCAGATATTTGAGGTTTACACAGCTACATTCTCGCCTGAAAATATGATAAACGTTTATTTTGTGACCCAGAAAGAATAATAAGAGTAATATTAAAACTAACTAGCTGCCGCCATTGTTGGAAACTGAGCTGGGCCGCGCTATTCTTCTTCGGGGTTTAACGTCAGCTGGCATCCTTGTACATGCAGTGCTGCCATCTCCTGTTTCAGTCCGTTATTACACTCTTAAATCCTACTACTTATTCCTGCGTCTTTTGGGATCTTACAAAGCTTCAAACGACGTGTCGAGTCGTCGACGATTTTGATAGTCGACGCAGCCCTAACACGCACGCACGCGCGCACGAGAGCCCTACCCAAGTTCATCTACAACACATAAAAACATCACAAAGGTTTTAAAATATTTAAATATTTATTTCTATTTAAAGTATAAATAAAAGGATTCAACAGGTTCAATAAATCCACATTTTAATTTAACATTTGGACGCCAGCTTCTGGTGTTAAAGAACACAACAAATAAAACCCAATAAAACGAATGCAGGAGGGACAATGGCCGTGATCCCTCTACAGCCCACACAGACACAGAGGACCACCCACCAGGGAACAGCCTGGTGCCCTCAATACACGTACAGCATCTCATAATTACAATAACAACCCAATCAGCCGCTAATGAACAGGGGGGAGATAACAGAGCGCTTGCTGAAATGCTCTGCACCACACTGCAGACCTCTATAGGAGTCATGTGGGCCATCCACCCGCCTGCCTTGTCTGTTTGACACTTAATTTGGCAGCAGGAATGAAGAGGAGGAGGGAGGTATATTTGAGGGGGGGGGGGGGGGGTCAAACAAACAGAAAGAGCAGAGAGAAGCTTGGATTTTAAGTGAAGTTGGTGCGTTAGAGCCTTTAAAAGGAGATTAAAGGATGAATCAGAAAAGTCCTCTTGTTGCTTGAACAGTTATGAGGCTTATCAAAGTGAATAAACTGTTGCAGTTTAGTCGGTGGTTTCTGTTGCTTTAATGATAGTTTGGGAGCATCAGGAAGAAGCAGAGGATTATCTAGGAACAGCTTCAGAGGTTCTGATATTCCCATGTTGGTGTTAGTGTCCAGGATTAACGTCGCAACCAACCAATGACGTGTGACTATTCAGTTAGCATGAGCCTAGCTAATAGCTAATGCTGTGATGAGTGAGCCAAGTTTGGCTAACAACAAACCTAATTTGATACATTTACATTCATTGTATTCTATAAATTAACATAGAAAACACCGTTTTTACCTACATCGCAGACCTATGACATCACAGCAACATGCTGATCCTGGATTAACACCAAACACACCACAATCCTGCCTCAATACAAAAAACCTGATTTTTCTTTAGCTAAACACCAAATGTATAACTCAATATGCAAGTTATGAAGGATAACATATGACCTGTGCTGAATCACAGTAAACTCTGACAGCTTTAAATCAGCACGAACTGTTTTAATAAGTGTGAAAAAGTGCGCTCTGTGATTAACTGTCACCCTAAATCAGTCGTTCTCAAACTGAGGGCCCGAGAAAGATCAGGCGACTTCTAAATTGGGACATGCACGCTGCTCTGTTTCGTTACTGCCTCTTCACCTCAGACGTGAAGCAGAACGAGCCCAACATCCTCTGTCCAGCTCGGCGTGAGCTCGGCGTGCTCGGGTACGTCTGGTGCAGCCGAGGTCGTGTACCCGCTCTCTCGGACAGAAACTGCCGTCGCCGCTATTCGGCGAGCTCTCACAGCTGCGACCTGCATTATAGCGTAGCTACGGTTTCAGGCAGATTCTTCTCTTATTTTTAGAATTGTGCCCCCTGCAGAAAATGTAATATGCAGCAGCTAACGGTGATGAAAGCGTATCACGGTGGCGTGCAGGCTGCCCTCTATCGCCCGTGGACTGCAGCCTGAGTCCAGAGTGACGGAGGGCAGCCTGCACTTAAAGTGAAACCAGATCGGTCGAGCATGAAACCAGGTGGCAGCTAACTCTGGACTGTGAGAAGTTTCCTCTCGCTGTCAGCTTAGGCACATGCTGCCCCTGATGAGGTGATCTGCTGATTATAGATATGTCAGCAGCTCAGTTGCTGAACAAACCCCAGGGGAGGGAACGTGCGGTCGCGGTGCCAAGTGGACTGCCAGTGGAAAAATGCGTTTGTTTGTTAATACAACTGTGGAAAGTCCTGAGAAGTAAAGCCAGCTCCCCGTGCGCCCACTGCCAAGCTGTGGCTTCACAGTGAAAAACGATGCCGAGAAATTGCATGAAAGGCATTTTGATTAGCGTGTACCAACATGTACCTCCAAAACAAAGAGAACTGAGGACCAGAATAACAGTACGTGAGCCAGGGAGGGAGGGGGGCATTTGAATAGTGGAAATAGGCTCAGAGCCACCAATAACAAAAACACACACAGAAAAATATTCAAATCTATTTTCTATTAAGAAAAAGTGGGAACGAAACGAGAAAGCGGAGCTAACGCGTGCACGGAGACCGTCCTGTACTCAAGACAGCCGAGGACATCAGATAAAGGTGGAGCGAGGGGGAGGGCAGGGTGGAGGCAGTGTGTGGGTTGGAGCACCTGTTCCTCTATTGCCTCAGCTTCCCATTGAGGAACATGGCAGAAAGGAGTCGGCCTATTTATACACAACGCTGGGTCCCGTTACAGCTGTGGCGCGGGGCCAGGCTGTGGCAGATTGAAGCGGGTGGAAAAGAGCAACATGCGCTGCCCTGCGCTGTCAGATGGTCTGCCAACAGAAGAGGCCCAAATCAGATCGCACTGGTGACTCTGGCTCGCCTCCTTCCCTTTTACCTTCCAGCACTGGCAAAGAGTAGAGAAGGAAAAAAGGAGAGCGGGCGAAGAGGCGCAGACAGAGGGAGACAAAGAAGCGAGGTGCTGTGTGACGGCGAGCCGCCGTTTTCAAAACCAGCGGCGACTGCGTGAAATCAGCCACACGTGAGAGTGAATCCCGTCCTGTTGCTACCGTGTCAAAGAAACAAACGTTTCTGCCCGTGTGCGCAGCTTTTTCCAAAACGTTCAGTTTTACATCGCACTAAAAAGCAAACTGCACCTGCGAGCACACGTTAACAGCCACATACAATCACATGGATCTGCAGTCAGTTGAAAGTCGACCACACCAGGTGACACTGCAACATATAAAAAGCATCGTGGGCAATCCTGACATAGTCAAAGCATTTTGGAGCCGACGCAGGACCGACTGTGGAACGGGAGCAGGTAATCAACTGCAGGCCGGCCTCAGCTGAAGACACAGACAACACACAACACACACAGACACACACACACAGACTGAGTAATGCAAGAAACATCTGATGATCCTTTTCATCTTCCTACGTTAGCGAGCTCAGCGTCTTAGTGCGGTGAGCCTCGGCCTGAGAGGGAGGCAGCCGGGGCTCAGTTACCCTGTTTGACTTGCAGCCACAACGGCAGCAGCTGCAGGGCTCGGCCCCACCAGCCCCACCAACGCTTTGACCCACAAACCAGAGCTACACATGAGGCTGGAGGAGCTACGCCTGCCTGGTGGCCCTGCCAAATCTGCTCCTTCTATCCCCGTACGGCTCCCTCTCTCTCTTTCTTCTTCGACCCGTCTGCTGCCTCAGCAGCTGAAAAAAAGGTTGTGATGAGACATTTCCAACACTAAACTCCTTCATTAAGCACTGTTTATGCTTCAGCATTAGGAAACAAAAAAGAAAGACAATGCAATAGCTGTGATTACACAGCTGCCCGCGCCGTAGCTCAGCGTGGAAATGGCTCTTCTACACGCTGAGCTTCTAATGTCCGGCTCTGACAGTTTAGGGGTTTTAGCTGAGGTATTCCCCGTGTGGTGAATGGATGAGTAAGCTCATCCCAGGCATGGCAAATCCTATCGATTTGACTGGATTGCTGCTTGTCTGCCAACTCCAAGCTCCAGCTGAATCCAGCATTTGTTCCAAGCAAAGAGCAGGCGGGGGAAAGGCAAAAAGCAACACACAGACACAGAGAGGGGAAGAAATGATTTGACTCTAACTGCACTGAAATGAAACTCCAGCTGCTCGCGTAACGGGTGTGTGTGTGTGTGTGTGTGTGGCTGAAACTATGAGGGGGGACGAGTCAAGTTAAAACGCAGGACGTGGGAACGGAAGGACGAAAGGAAAGAAGCAGACAGAAGACGGAGAGCGCAACGACTACCAAGACATCAGATTTGATGTCCGAAGGGTCGATAAACACGGACGGAAAACGGTAGAAAGCAGAGGCCGGAGGGACGGCGAGCAGAGCGGCCGGCGTCCGTGTAATGGTCCGTTTGTCTGCACCGTAGGACCACCAGCTCTCACTGGCTGCTGCAGGAAAACCTTGAAGCACACGGACATTTGCACAAATATGCAGACACACATCCTTGCCTCCCTCCTTCACTTCTTTCCATATCTCTCCCTCCCTCCCCCTTTTCCATTGCTCGGGCCTGTGCCCGCAGTCTTGGTGCCTCCTTCCATTTACCGAAGCGCAAACACGCCGCCAATCTGCAGAAACCCAGCCTCCCACCTTTAAACGTCACGTTCATATCGGTACACACTGAGCAGCGGTGTGATCAATAAACTTTTCATTTATCAGAAATATCCCCTCGTCCTGTTTGTTTTTCCATACGGAACATCTACGAGCGTGCTATATATATATTTCTGGGATTTAATACTGACATCATGTTAATGTTCAAACAGCCCAACCAGCCAACAAATCACTGGCTGTTACCTAGCCTCTGACAGACAGGCCCCTGGAGTGGAGCGTCTGTGGCCACGGCGGTATTGTAAAACGACTTCCATTCATTACGCTGTCATTTAACAGCGAGGCATAATTCAATATGGCCTCCTTTAACTATAACGGAATTAGGAACGCTTGATGCGGCCTCATAAACTGGTCGCAGGCACTCCATCTCTATGTCCCCTTTCACAGCGTCTTGGCATCGGCCTCTGGCCCGTCTACAGCCTCAGCTCCTCTCAGCCGCTCCTTTTACTCCGTGCTGTTTACGGGGGGAGACTGTGTGGCCCTCTGTACTAACCAGATTTAATTTATTCACACCAAAAATCTGAATTCCTTTCGTTCCTTTCGGTCTGACTGGACCTCGTCTCTACAGGGAAATAACGCCCGTCCACGGGTCGGTTTGTGCAGTCGTGCTGTGACAGTTTCGATGAGGGAGACGCCGCCGGGTTTGCTCCGCAGGCCCAACTAATCAATGTTAAAGCTTAAGCGCGAGACTTAGAAATAAAAGTCTGCTCCGATTGGCTTATTCAGCATGAAGGAGCAGAGTTGTAAATCTGGGGCCCGTGGACTCACCTCCACGCTGACACACTAGCAGGGGTGTGTTTAACATGAGGAAGCAATGAGAGCTGAAGGTTACCGCTTTAAGGGTAACCTTCTCTTGAGGGAAACCTCATAGAAGTGGTGCATACGTATAAATATCTTGGCTTTTTAATTGATGATTCTTTGACCTTTAAATCTCACATAGACAATCTTGTGAAAAAACTCAAACTAAAATTGGGATTTTTCTTTCGAAACAAATTTTGCTTTTCTTTTGAGACAAAAAAGCGTCTTGTAAATGCCACATTTTTATCTGTTTTAGATTATGGTGATCTGCTGTACATGAATGCTTCCGCCCAGTGTCTTCATAAGATTGACTCAGTATATCATGCCTCTTTACGGTTTATTACAAACTGTAGGGCCTTGACCCATTGTAGTGATCTGTACGCTCGAGTGGGATGGCCTTCGTTGTCCTCCAGGAGGTTTGTTCACTGGTGCATCTTTATTTATAAGGCCCTGCTTGGACAAATGCCCACCTACATTTGCGATCTCAGGGCTCGCAAAATTTCAAAATCCCTGGTAGCCCTTCGGGCAGGGACTCTTCAGTTTTTGGTAGCCCAAAATAAATTTAAGCAGCCCGAATAAAAAAAGAGAGCAATTTTTTGATTGATGTTTTGTTTCCTGTTTTGTTTCTGTTACAATATTATACATTAAAGTATAATATTGTAACGGAAACAAAACATTAATCAAAAAATTGTTGAAACACAAATTACAACATTGTATAAAAATTACAATCATCAACTCAAATACTTGGTTCTAATTGAACAGAAATTTCTATGAACTTGTAAGAACTGTGTAGGACATGAATCAGTCTGTGTCAGATCCTGAATTTGAAATTTCCACTGAAGTCACGGTTAAGAGGCAAGTGGAACCAAGATCGAGGCCGTTTGCTTTTTGAAGTTTGCAAAGACTGCTAAATTTTGCCAGTGGTAGTTCACTCTTTGCAACATAGTAGCTGTTTTAAACTGATTTTTCAGGTTTATTTTTAGTATGTTATTTGCAATTGGTGTTTGTTCTGGGAAAGATATTGCAGACTGAGCAATAATGCATTTCTTGCATTTCTCATGGGTTCTAATGGGGGTCTTTCTTAAAATTACTGGTCCCAGTAACAAAGGCTTGTCGACTCAGAAATCGAGGGAAAACCAACAACACACCCGGCAGAACATTATGTTATTTACACGGGTGCACATAAGTGGTCCGCATGTGCGCATTCGCTGTCAAAATAAAAGACGCGCACCAGATAAGAAGTTGCAACGCGCGTTTGCGTCCATATAAAAGGCAGTGTTTTTGTCCGCTAGAGTGGGATTTTCACAGCACATTCTGCACCACATCTCTGTGCGTTCATCATTTGTTTGAAGCCAGCTCACCTCCTGCAAACACTTTTCCGAGAATACGCGCTTCTTTTGTGGTTCGGACTCCTTCTGACATTTCTTTGGAGGTGGAGGAAAACCAAAGTAATTGCTTAAAGGAGCTTCTTCGACATCTTTAAGAGTTCTAAACAAATGTCTGTCCTCCTCCAGAAAATCTTATGTACGCAAACACGCGTTGCAACTTCTTATCTTGTGCGCCTTTTTTTATTTTGACAGCGAATGCGCACCTGCGGACCACTTATGTGCAGCCCTGGTTATTTAGCTCGTCATATTGCAGCCACAGAAATTCTTTTGTCCATGAAACCATAAAGCTGCACTTTCTTTTTGCCTTATAGTCTGATTTGTCATAACTTTTCCGTTTTGTGGTAAGCTTTTCTTTGGCTGTCACTTCTTCACCCTGACCTGTCTTATTTGACTCAGCAGAACTAAAATATATATCCTGCTGCTTTTACACAGGCACTCACTTAACGCTCAGCGATTCTCTGCGCGATCAACCTCTCACATGTTTAAGCTGCGGGAGATTTCACTTGTCATGTTTGCGTAGTAAGCTAACGATTGATAAGACGACGTCAGAGGAATTGGTGCGCAAATTATCGTCACTCACCAATCAGTGCTGTCGCTCTCTATACACAGTTCCTGCGATTGCAAAGTGAAAGCAAAAAACAAGCAAATTCAAACGAAATTTCCGAAAGAATGCAAAAGCATTGACATATATTTTCCCTTCCTACGATAGCCCGACGGGCAGGGCAGAGATAGATTTTGGTAGCCCGACTGGAAAAATCGCTAGCCCCGGGACGTCGGGCTAGCGATTTTGCGAGCCCTGGATCTGCTCACACGGAGAAGTACTGTTTCTTACAGCCTGCGTTCAAGCGATCTTTTCTTGCTCAATGTTCCATTTGTCAGAACTGAACTGGGAAAGAGGGCTTTTATTTATGCTGCCCCTTTCACATGGAACATGATGCAAAAAGACTGGAAGATAGCAGATCTTATTTCATTAAATGCTTTTAAGTCCAGATTGAGAGAGCCAGAGAAAAATGTTTTTAAAATGTAATTGTTATTTATAATATGTATGTAACTTTGTAATTTTAACATGTTGTCGCCTCTTGGCCAGGACTCCCTTGAAAAAGAGGTTTTTAATCTCAATGGGACTTTTCCTGGTTAAATAAAGGTTTAAAAAAAAAAAAAAAAAAAGAACATGCAGGCCGAGCAAGCAAGAAAGTTTCTGATGCTCTGGATAAAAGAAGAGTGCAGCCAAAAAAGAAAAGACTGAAACAAATTCGGCGCCGACAGTGTTTCACGTACATCACTGTCACACACTCTGCAGACACTTTTATTAGATACTCCTTGGTAGTACCAGACCTTGGAGGTTGGTACACTGTGGGCATAAATGAATGTCCGTTCCAACACATAACAACCATCAGCCCGAATCGTGGCTGCAAGGCAGCATGGACGCACGCTTCCTTCTCGTTATGCCAAATTGAGACCCTACCAGCCAACTGCAGCCGCAAAAACAGACTCATCAGATCAGTGAGCCTATATGAATCAAACAATCTCATGTTCTTGGCTGACAGAGTGCTACCTGCTGTGGTCTTCTGCTGCTGTAGCCGACCTGCTCCAAGGCTGAACGGTGCTGCGAGTTCAGAGATGCTCTTCTACAGTATCAGGTCATCTCTGATCTCTGACATCAACAAGGCATTTTCACCCAGACTGCACACTATGGTTTAAATAAAAGTGAGCCAGGATAAGCAAATTACGTGTGCAATAAAAGGACCGCTTCAGTTGTTTTTGCACATTCAGTTCAGCTAAACTGCAGCCTGTCTGCACGTTCAATTAAGGATCTCATTTTCTTTTCTTTTCTACAGCCCAGCATCAGCAGGGCTGAACCTACAGCTGTTTTCTAATAACTCTCGTCAGTTTCCCTTAAATCCTCTGACAATATCGGTTTCTACAGGTCGAGAGTCATGACTCACTTATGTCTGTAGCTCAGCAGCTGTGAGTCATGTATCTATACACTCCCCACGGTTGGTCGTTTGATCCAGAACAAATCTGAGGAGGCTCAACTGATTAGCTGTAAATGTTCTCCAGATTTAACAAAAACGTCCCGAGCAAACGTATTCTGGTGTTAGGTATTACACACTGCACGTGTGACTGCCTGAAGGTCACCTGTTACCCAATGAAATCATCGACACTCCTAAAACGCAGAAACAGTTCACGGTTCAGCCGGTAGTCTTGTGAAGCGAGGCCAGATTCTGACTTTGGCTTCATGAAGTGGTGCAGAGGTGGAGCGAACAGAGGAGGGGATGTAATCAATTCATCCAGACAATCAAGATCAAACAGCTGTTGCCCTGCATTGTGTTATAAACCCAGCATGTTCTTTTGATTTCCACCATAAAAGCACAAACTCGCTCACTGATCAGTTCAGCTTCAGCCAACATGACAAAGAGAACCTTTGGTCGAAAAGGTCCATCTGGAAAATGGCTGTGACCTCCTCTGCTGGAGGTGGTGCAGGTGGTGCAGGTGGTAGTCTCCACCTCTGTTTCCAGCTGTTGTAACGCTGCTGCAGAGAAGTGGCTGCGCACTGCAGCAGCGGTGCCCAACCCCCGGGCCGCGGGCCAGTGCGTGAGTCGTTTGGTGCCGGGCCGCGAGAATTGAGCCTTCGGTGTTAAATTTACGGTTTTCAGGGTTTTTATCGTTAACTCTGTTTCTCTGGGTCTTTCCCGTGTTGTAGTTGTGCGTCTTATTTTGAAAGAAATATTTACCTGTTACCATAGCAACCAGAGAGGGGACGCTGCTAATAAACTTACACAGTGAATTCTCATTTATTATTATATTTACAAAATGCCAAAGTTTTTGTCTCGGCCGTATCATTTTGTTTTGTTGTATTTATCCACAACACCTTAACGGCCGGTCCGTGACAACAGTGTCCGTCCGTGGCCGCTGCGGTACAGAACGTTATCAAAGAAGATCTGCTGCAGCTGAGGAACCGCAGTCTTTAAGCAGGACTCCTGTGGGTGTTTGTGATCATGCAAAACTGAAGAGTGAATCACAGTCTGCATTTATCACAGGATTATTAATCAATTGCATCACTTCTTTTACTGCAGCAAGCCTGAGACAGAATTTAGCTTTAAGGTGCTGTTATTGACAGACCGTGGGCGAGTTAGGGCCCGATCAGTACAGGGCTGGTTGTGGAAGGAGACAAGATGCTCACACTTCAAGTGCTTTTAAATATAAAACAATCACAAACGATTAGGTTGCTTATGGTAGACATCTACCTTGGGTTAGAAGAGGGGGAAAAGCCACGGCTGGCACCTTAAATCATCAGTCTCCACAATCACACATTAAAATGTATAACCGGGTTCAGTGCAGTGGGGCTAGACGTGTCTTTAGACAGGAAGAGGCTGGGTCTGGAGGGCTCTGTCACTTACTGCCAGCACAGCTAGTGCTGTCACCATAGCAACGCATCTCATGCTACTTGATCAGGACAAAAACAGAGACCCCAACCCGGCACACGGAGTCGGCGAACACTAAACGTGTACGCGTGAGCTCTCGTAAAAAGGACACTCAAACATGTGCAGACACACGTAGCCACAACGCAGCAAACAACATCATCTTAGGAGGGCCACGTGATGCGGCGCACAACCTGCAGGTGAACACGTTAAGCATCACTTAGACCCAGCTGGAGCAGGCGGGGTTAATAAGAGAAAGCAAATAAAAAGAGAGGCGTCAAATGGATGCTGTTCACACCTTTAAGAGGCCTGAAAGAGGAGGCTTTCCCACAGCGCAGAGCAGGTGTGTGCATGCGTGGAAGAAAGGTCTGCAGGCTGTGTGCATCTGCAGTGTGAAGGAAAACAAACGAGCCCAGGACGGCGAACCCGCTTACCCCTGAACGGAAAACGAAGGGAAGGACGGGGCTCGAGTTTAAAGGAGGAGAGGAAGGAGGGATGGAGGGAGCTGTCGTGGAGGAAACATGAAAAGCTGCATCACTTTTTAACATCTTCGATTGTTTCACATGATATTTAAAAGGCTGAAGTATCCACATCACCCAGAAATGTCAAACTCATATGGCAACAGTTCATCTGTGTCACTTTAACCCAGACACTGGAATTAATAAAGGATTCAACTAGAAATGTGGCCCATACACACACTGCAGGAAAACATTTAATGAGGTCATATATTAACTGTAACGGTTGAACAGAAGAGTCTTTTCCCGCCTTTTCTTTTCAAACTCAGAAGCTTTGTTCATCTTTTATATACAGTCTATGCAGCTGTCATTCAAATGACCACAGATGTGATTCGTTGCCTGAAATCTGTAAAAACATTGGCTGCTAATGTTGTTGGCAATCAGATAATGTCCACCATTGATTTCTCTCTGCAACACTCGTCACCTTCGTTTATCATTTGGTCCCTCAGCTCAGTAACTGATCTGACAGCACGACTGTGTGCTTGCATTAACTGCCAGCAGCCTCACTGGGCGCCAAACAGGCACTTTTCAGTCACATGACAGGCCTCCATGTTCTGTCCATATCGCTCCAATGGCCTAAAGCGGGGACGTGACAGTAAATCCAGACGTGTGTCACAAACTGGAAAGATTTTTGATAAACGCTTCGTCTCCTGCTGGGCTTCATGTCGTCTCTGATGCAGACGTTACCAGTACTTTATAAACTGGCCCAAACAGTATTGCAGATGTACAAATCTGTAACTGGGATCAATTAAGCTGCTACGCTTTTTTTGAAAGCCAAAGAATGAGAAATCAGTTGCACGGCCTTATTCGGTTTATTGTCTCATCTGCAAAACATCCCTTTGTTGATCCCTGCGTTACGGGACTGGCTCAGCTTGGAGTTTACAGTGTGAAGTCCCCAACGGTTAAAATAGGGCAGATCCAAACAGCAACAAGGACTATCAAATCAGATTGTTGCAGCATGGCGTAACGGCGCTCTGCGTGTTCATGTGTGTGTGGGTGTGACCCCATCCCTCCCCTCTCAGCTAGACCACATTTCTGTGCAGTGAGCAGGGGTTTACATAAACGGTCACACTCCTCTATCTAGGAATGGGAGTCAGGGAGGAGGGCATGGCTAGGCTTTGTGTTTAAAAACAACAACCTATCACGGAGCTGGCAGCCTGTGATGGGCTGGAAACACGTCACCTGATCACGCCGACGGCCGTTAGATGTTACAGCGTGGTTTTCTCTTCATAATGAAAGGTTTATGTCGGGATCAACGTGTTTTGACTGTTTGCTTATTTTGCAAGGTGACAGCAGCGGGAGCAGCAGCAACATTTGCCTCCTAGCATGTTACGACTGGCTAAAATTAAGATTAGGGATGATTTTTCTGACATCTGGCACTTCTGAGCAAATTCCCAGGAAATCAGTGTGGTGAGCTATCGTCCCTGAAGTCACAGTGAGCGTAAAATCATTCAGAAAGTCCGCCTAAGACTCATTTACCAAATACTTTCATGCTTTGTTCTGTTTGGAGACAGCATCTTTAAAAGCAACCTGTTTTTAGTGTGGACACTAATACAGTTTTGTTAAACACACCACAGCAGCCGTTATGTTATTTTCAGTGTTTAACATCCAATAAAATCTGCTGCTCTGCTTTGGGAGGACTTTGGCTGAAGACTGAAACCCATCGACTGTATCGATATCAACACTGGTATCGGTATCGGATACCAGTGGTACGAGGTACGAGTGCACTTGTTGCCAAATCCAGTGATCTGATTGGTCAGATCTGTTTATTCAGATGTGCAACACCTGCATTACAGACAGGGGAGTCTTTTTACGCATGAAATATTCACACAGATTTTACAGGCCTCTCTCTGGGAGAGACACCTGTCAGAGGAAACTCATTCCCACTGTTCATATCAGCAAGCTCCTCCTTTCAGTTACTACCCACCCACCCTCGTGACCACAGGTGACAGTGGGAACGTAGCTCGACAGGTAAAGCGACAGCCTTGATTTCACGCTCAGCTCTCCCCTCTCTCGTGAGCAACACCCTAAAATTCTCCTAAACTTCTCTAATCGAGGTAGCAACTCGGTCCCAACTCAGAGTGGGCACTCCACCTCTGACCACCTACTACCTGCAGGTGTCTGAGGCTACCAACCATAGCCTCAGACAGCTGCAGGTATGTAGTGCCAATCAGGCTTTATGTTTATTGCATTTGAAAAGTAAATCAGACATGTTAGCACAGTAATGATGTGCTGCAGAAATGCATTTACTTGCTGGCTCATCAAGCTGTGAATTTGTGGGAGTCAGAAGAGTCGGCTCGTGTTTTCCATCCCCCACTTGTTCTGCTGTTGATAAAAACTGCCGGGAACATGCACACAGTGGCAAGTTAGGAGAAGTTGAAAGGGATACTTGGAAAGATAAGAGCAAAGGAGGAAGCACTTAGCAAAGGCACCCCAACAGTTAATTTCCTGTAGCAGTACATATCGCCTTCCTGGCCAACACTCAGGACCCAGTACACAGCCGGTGGAGGCTCAGTTCATGACCCCGATTGTCCACTGCCTCTGTGAACGAGGAACCGTGCGAAATGAACGGCAGCAACTTGCAAGCAACGTCGGGCCGCGATATGAAAGCCTTAAAGATTCTGTGTGTTGCCAATGAAACAGGCAGCACAGGCTGTTCCAGCAGCAAGCTATGGTGAAGTGCAGGTGAATGCTAATGCTAAATTAGCCTGTACATACAGCTTTCTGTGTTTACACTTCTGTCTGACCACCTCAGACGTGAAGATTTCCTCTTCTTTCTTATCCAGAAGTCCGAGGACGTCCACACACCTGCGGTGTTTAGTCCCTTAAAATCAAACTCTTCTTTCTTTTCACTCGTAAAGATGTGAAAGCAGTAATCGCACCCGGGTGCCGACCAAACAACCATACTGAGACCCTGTGGAGGACGTGGTCTCAGCAGCGGCTGTTTACCAACGTGAACCGACCTCAATCCGAACCGACGAGCAGGTTTACGCTGCAGGTTTGAGGAGAAATAACATTTCATAAGGATGAAGGTACTTTTAACAGGTTTGCAACCAGCCGTGAAATGAATGGAAATTATCCATGTTGCTCCCGCCTCAGACACGCAAACTGAACGTTCTCGTGTGGTGACGTAGTGATGCATTTGGGTTCACTTGGATTTTTCTGCGTCAGGAAAAAAGCCACAAGTTTCACTTATTAACTGATGCGGACCAGAGGAAACGACCTCCGAGCGTGAAAACACGCCAACTCAGGCTTTTGTCAAAACAAACTGCCCATTTAAAAATGAAAAGAAACACCCATAAACATGTGGATGAAGCCTAATACAGTGTTCTCATCAACGCACACACACACACACACACACACACAAATAAATATAAATAGAAGACATACATTGCTCGGAAGTAGGCTGGTCAGTAGCTGAAAAATGAGATCCTGCAGACAGCAAAGGGCGGCTGGGGCACATACTCGTAGTGAAACACACACACACACCTACATGGTGGGCCACTTCAAAGACATTCCACAACGTGCACAGCATTGTCGGAAAATGCCAATGTGCACTTCACTGAAGAGTGCCTGAGTGTCCAAAAGGGGCTACAGACAAACTCGCAGACAAATGGAGGCCGAGCCTCGATTTTTACAACAGCACACGGTTCTCCATTAGCTGAGCTGTCAGAGCAACTCTTCAACCGCTCCTCCTGAATAAATGACACCGCTCTGGAGATTTGATTGAGACCGCAAGAGGGGAAGAGCCAATCTGTGCGACCACGCTGGTTAAAGAAATACAGACGTGCACGTATGTATATTCATGCATGCTCACAAGCAGCACAGCCGTGCCTGACGGGAGCCAGAAGTGGGCAGTTGCACAACTTGTTTTTCACAAGTCAGACCAGGAGACAGCTCAGCAGCAACATCTGAACAACCTTCCCTGATTAACTGTGACAAATGGGCCAATCACAATCAAATAACAGCCTGTGAAAGCTGATTTGTTACATGTTTTCTGAGGTGCAGTCAGCTACGGCGTGGGTTATTTATCAGGACAGCTTCTTCTCGTTCTTGTGTCTGAGATGGAGGTATCAGGCAGCGTGTGGATCCAGAATGAAATATTCAAAGTATTTTGGTTGTTGCCCCGACCCCACCCCCTTTTTTTGGCGTAAACATCTCAAAAGTGCCAAATATGGTCACTTCCCAGAGTCCTCACAGCCAATGACATGTACCCCATTCCCTGAGAGAGAGATGGCGAGAGAGGGGAAAAAAAATAAAAAAGACCAGGAAGGAGGGGGTACCAGCAGCCCGTCTCATAAGACCCCCTTTCAGGGGCCTCTGTTCTGTCTGCATACATGACCTGTGTAAAGTAGCCAGATCGTTTCCTTTGAACCTGGCCGCCGGGAGCCATTTTAAGCAACACAACCTGAAGCTTGGAGAGTCCCACCATTGCTGACAAAAAGAAAAACAACAGGTTCCACTTTATGAATGGGTGCCCACACATTTACATAACACTCAGGCTTGGGCAACACATCGTCCAAAAATCACTGAACACAAATCTCACAAGGATTAATGTGGGCCAAAGGTTAAACCGCTGACAAACACGCAAAATGTTCAATAATTGATTTCAGAGCCGCTCCAGACTTTGTTTGTTTCACAACGACTCGTTCATTCATTTAATTTGAGATATAAGACACAAGTGACCTGTTAGACAGTGAAATGTATCATCTAATGCCGGCCTCAGAGCTGGCCCTGCAATTCTCATTTCACTGAGATCACCCTTAAAAAATAAGAAATAACACAAATAAGAAATACCAGCGTGGGTAACAGTGCTCGTTAACTTCATTCGGCCCATGAAATGTGGGCTCAAGTATGGTGCACTGTGTCCCTGTGTTAAAGCACCAGCTGAAAACAAAACAGCGCACAGCTGGATCGTGATTATTCTGTGGCAATGCACATCTGTATAGCCGTAATCACCCTCCGCGCTAATTCATTGATAAAAAGAAATAAAACCGAGGCGCAGACTCTGGGGAGGAAGATCTGGAGCGGAAGGCAGATGGAGGCTGTCCCGCCACCTATGCAGACACTTCTCAGCGGCTAATTTGTTTACATTCAGGCTGCGTGTGCGCGTGAGAGGCCTAGCAAGCCTCGCAGGGCCAATCCTGCCGCCCCCAGTTTAGACTCGCTGCCGCGGACCACCCTCGTCCAGTGACAGCCACTAATCTGACCCTCGGGTGGCGCATTTAGCGCGGGCCGCTAAAATATGTAGCTTTAAGAGCCGGCACGAGAGGGGCGGGGTTTATTAGCCGATAATTAATATTTGTGCGCCAAGTTATCAGCCACACGCACAAAGCTGAAATTACGAGCCCCTTAATTAGACCTGGAGGAGAATCTGAGCATGCGCCAAAATGAAAGCAACAGTCCCGTGACTCACATTATCACGCTGATTGATACAAAGAAGAATATGCCCCTCCAGCAGTGACTGCAAGGTTCAAGAAAAACACACTATTGTTCATGTTATAATGCAAACATCTGCGCTTAGGACAGAGTCATTTCCCGCGAACACACACTTCACACTCACGTGAAGTCATAAGTTATAAGAAGTCATTAAAAATGAAATAATACTCACTTTCTCCTTTTATTAGTCCACACTGGCATATAATGCAGGTACACATGATAAACAACACCATCTGTGCTCGCAGTTTAAGCGTCAGCCGCCTCATTTTGGCTGGAGGATAAGTTGTACTCTCTTCTTGAAGTCGTTCAAAAAAACAAAAAAACTTCCAATCTTCAGGGAGAAATGTTTAAAGTGAACTAAGAAATTGCTAAAAACTTAAAAAGGTCCAATAAAGCCAGCCGATTTGAGGTTTCCTCCCCCTGTCAGGGGGGTTATAAATTGATAATTGTCTTCTGTGCCAAATTTGTTATGTGCGTGAGACACTAAATAACGTGATCCTGGGTTCTGGCGACACATGTGCGAGTAAAAAATTTCATTTTCCAGAAGTGAAGTCGACAGTCCACGTTCATCTGTTTGATTTGGTGCCCCGCTAAATCAAGGGGGGAAATCGCTATTATTATTATTAATAATAATAATATCCCACACACAGACAGAGCTAGTTTGGAGATCCCCTACGAAGGTCCGCTGGCCCCGGGCTCATTTCCCTGTAATGTGCTGCTCCAGTGAGGGAGGACCCCGGGAGGTATTTCAAAAACAAAACGCTGTGTTTTCCTCACGCAGACACGGGCTGGAGTTATGAATAGCACCCCCCAAAAAACACAGGCAGCCTTTGAGCTCTCGTTTTCTTTCAGAAGTCTTTATATCACCTCCTGCGTCCTGGTGTCTTCACACAAGCTCGTCTCCCTTTTCTTTGAGCAGGGAGCACATCCCAGGAAACTCCGGCAGGAAAAACGTGCAGCTTTCCTCGCTTCGACCTTCCTCTGAACTCCTTCACCCCCGCTGACCACCGCAAGCCCGTAAAAACGACAAAACGGCGGAGAGGGGAAAAAACTAACTTGGAAAGGTTTGAAAAAACGTCACTTTGCTCTCACATTCCCCGCGAGGAGTAAAAGAAGCCAGAAAATAACAACAACAATGCCCGCATTCACCGTGCACGCTGCCGCCGTGAGGTGAGGAAAGTCGCCACACCACGCCGCCCGTTTCTTCCCTCAGATTAACGTTAGCTGGAGGGGGCTAAACGGCTAACGTTAGCTAGCTAATCCAAAACAAACGAGGTTTCGGTGTCGGCGATGAGAGTTCAAAATCAGAATAAAATCAAAAGCACGCTTAAAGTGAACAGTCCGAGTCCGCCAGCCCAGAAGAAAAGGAGAGGAGAAAAAACCGATGAGGTAACGAAACGTAAAAAAGACTTAAAAAGACGGGTCAAGTGTAAAAACTTGGATTCCCGTTTAGCGATCGCTCTCCCTCAGGTTCCCCCTCTTTCCGTCTCTCTTTCTGCGAGCCTCCCCACCAGTAAACAAGTCCTGCCAGTCACCTCAGCTGGGCCACGCAGGGTCTGCGGGAAAACCCGGAACGGAGCGCTCTGTGACACTGCGCTGCTCACTGCGCTCGCCGTCCTCGCATAGCAACACGTTTTTATTACAAAAGCAGACACAGCACAGGGAAATAATTAAAAAATATATAATTAATGTGGAATAAAATCTGATGAAGCAGAGCGAAGAGTCTGTGGACAAAATAATAGGAACACACTAACCCAGACCAGTTTTACAGCTGCAGCAAATTATTTTCAAATTCTCTGCCTTTTATTTTATTAATAAACTGTTAATTAGCCCATCGGGGAAAAAAACAAAAACATAGGAAATACAAATAAACGCACTATTTTCTGTAACATAAATGAATAGAGCTGATATTTAGATTAAATTTAGGGTTTTCTTCTAAAATGAGAGATAGCCACCAAAAGAAAACACGGTGTGTTGTGTCAGTATCTTACCCACTATTCACTATATTTTCCCAACATGCCCTTTAGACAGACAGATAGATAAGAAAAGATCACTTTATCTTTTTATTGAAGTAATATTTTGTACTTTAAATTACCAAAATAGCTTTCCTATACTGCAGGTAATCCCTTATACAAACATACTCTACACTCACCGGCCCCTTCGGTAATTACACCTGTTTAGCTGCTCAATAACGCAAATATCTAATCGGGGCTAGCAACTCCTGATGACCTGCTGAAGTTCAACGTGAGCAACAGAATGGGGGAAAAGGTGATTGTTGGTGCCAGACGGGCGAGTCTGAATATTTAAGAAACTGCTGATTTGGGATTTTCCTGCACGATCATCTCTAGGGTTTACAGAGAATATGCTTAAAATGCCTTGTTGTTTTCTGAAGTCAGAGGAGAATGGCCCGACTGCTTGGAGCTGATAACAAGGCAACAGTAAATCACATAAGCACTTGCTACAACTAAGGCATGCAGAAGAGCATCTCTGAATGCACAATATGAAGCAGATGGACTACAGCAGCAGAAGACCACACCGGGTCATTCTTGTCAGCTGAGAACAGGAAACTACAGTCCACACAGGCTCACTCAAACTGGACAACAGAAGATTTGTAAAATGTTTCCTGGTCTGATGAGTCTTCACATCTGCTGCGACATTTGGATGGCAGTGTGGGAATTTGGTGTGAGCAACATTAAATCTTGGATTCGTCCTGCCTTCAATCATTAGCTCAGGCTGGCTGTGTTCGTGTAATGGTGTGGGAGATCATTTTTTGGCACACTTTGGATCTCTGAGCATAATTTAAACACCACATCCTACCAGAGTATAGTTGGTGACCAGGTCCATCTCTTTCTGACCTCAGTATACCCATCACCTGGTTGTACTTCTATCAGGATAAGATGCCATGTCAGTTCATCAAGTTCAAATAATCTCACACTGTTTTCTTGAACGTGACTGTACTCAAAAGACTTCCACAGTCACCAGACATCAATCTGGTAGAGCAGGATGTGGTGGAAATTCCCACTGTGGATGTACAGCTGACAGACCTCAGCAGGACCGACCAAAATCTCTGAGGAACATTTCCAGCAACTCGTTGAAGGCAATCCTGAAGACAAAGGGTGGTCTGGAGAACGTGTACCTAAAGAAGTGGCCACCAATAATACACTGTACATGATGATTGTTATTACATCTATACCATTCTGATAGAGATGATCAGGAACCCCTCCACCTCACTCACGAAAGCCACTGCTCAAGCAAACACTCACATTTATATTTGATTACCTGAGATGGACCAGCGCTTAAAGACATCACACAACAGGATCGTACGCAAGTGCCTGATGGGAACATTGGTCCCATTGTCATACACCAGTGACACTGTGGGCTAAACAAAGTGGGTCAGCGTCACCGAGGAGTGTAAACATTACACGCTGCCCAGGTTTTGGCAACCAGAACATACCTGCAGTAAGAAAGCTAACATTGTTCCCTCAGATTTGCATAGCAAATATCCTTATAATGAAACCAGCACTATTGACGAGGCTTATCCTCACACAATACCTGGAAGTTTTTTTGTTTTTCCTTTTCCTCCTACGGGATAGCCGACTTCTGCCACAGTTTTTATCCACCTGAAACCGAGGCTGATATTTGTATAGAGCAGAACAACGGCTTCTTATTTATCACGCAGAGGTGCAGTGTGTGTGCTTGGATGGGTACATACTGCTCTGCTCCACTAAAGGCTTGTGGCGCGGGCTCGTTGTTAATCTTAGGAATGTTGTTACCCGGTGAACAGAGTAAACGAGGTCTTAGTGAGATTAAATGTCACAGGTCTGAAGGACTAAGTTTGTGGAATCTACTCCAAACAGATCTCTTTGTGGTGGTCACGCTGTCTGACGCCAGCTGGAGGCACACACATGCCTCCTCTCCTCACGCTTGTCCCGCTCGCTCTCAGGTGCTGTGCGTAGCGCCAGTTCATTTTCTTTTTCAGTGGGAGCAGAATAGGTTGAGTGAATGGCTTTTTATCCCACTAACCTACCTAGAGTGCTGTTAGATGAGTCTACACATGCAGCTCCTGCTCTGTACTATGAATTCATTTGAGTAGCACCAAAAATAACCGCCAACTGCAAATGTCAAACAAGGACAAAGGGACACAACGTTGTGAACAAACAGGATTAAATCTGACCCGAGAGGCCAAGTGAACGGAGCTTTGTGCTACATCGGATGAACGTAACACACTTCTGAGGTCGTAAGGCTTTTTTCCGAGCTTTTGAAATTCCTGCTTATTTTCTCACCTCTCGCTCACAGTCAGTGCTCTCCACTGAGATATTGTGAAGCAGTAGCGCCTGCCGTGAATGGATTGACATTTCTCTTTTTATCACAATGTCAGGGAAAAATTGAGTTTCCACCTGTCATTCAGACTAGATGACATGCAGTCATGGCTGAACCTCGACTCCCACTGCATCAGAAACACTATTCCCCAAGCCTCCTTCTTTATTTTATTGTATTTCTTCCTCTGGAAACCCGGCTCCCATATCCACATAGAAAACTGTCAGTGTTGCCACAACAAAAGATAAGAATTTCCTTTCTTTCTTTCTTTTTTTTTTTTATCAAGGTCTGTTTTGTTCACTCATGTTCTAAAACAGTATCTGAAGTATAAACAAGTCAAGTGTTATTTTCAGCCAGACAGAGTCTTCTTTGTAAAACCCAAAACAGAAATGTCCTAAAGCAGGAGGCGACTGTGCCGAAGTTCAGCACGAAGGCCAGAGCTCCGGTTTGCCAACGACTCCTGCAAAGCTTCTCATTCGATAAGCCAGTTGGAAAGTTGTTGCTGACTAATTTGTACCCAGCAGTGGACATTCTGGTTTTGTGCAACGATACCTTGCTCACCGTATGTTTACAAAAAAGATGACTCTCTGTGTAAAATAAGTACAAAGAAGGACAAAAACAAGCCTGTGGCAAATGCAAGAACTCACTGTGGAAACTGCAACATTTCAAGCTCGCCTCCTCATTGTCAGACGGCAGCACACGTAGCATCTCTGTCTGATCTATCAGCACGATGTCCAACGGGAAACTGTGGATCCACCGTGTATCGAATAAAGAATTTACAAAGAAAAGAAAAATAGCATATAAGGAAATAGGAAATGATGTTACATGTGGGAAATCTGCTGGTTCTTATACAGCACTTTTATACTCTGGCCCTTTATACAACATGTGTCATTCACACAAGCACTTTTCATCTCAGGACTTTCTGTCTAATATTCGCGCACACTTACTCACCAATAAACTCAGATTTCCTGAGGATACTTTGGCACACAGAAAACCAACTTTCTGATTAGTAGATAACCTGTTTTGCCCGATCATATGGGATCAATCTTATCTTTTGTGCCACAAAATGTCTTTTTTTTTTTTTTTTGAAAACTGGAGAAAAAATTGCTGCAGTTTTCAAAGCCACCGCCTGGATTTAACTAAACAAACAAATGAGGGCCTTTCATTGGATAATTAATGCATTCATTAATGTGTTTCAGCTGTGTTATGTAACTCCAACTGATGCAGTGAATAGTTTCTCAAACAACCACGTTGGAAGACATGGTCGTGGACAAAAACAGCTTCACGTGGGGCAAATTATTGACCTGAGTCAAGCAAAGAAAACAACTGTGATGATTTAACAACTAAAACTGGGCTAAGAACTATCCAAGTCATTACTAACACCTGAATGATGGTGATGAACCACAGGTTCAGGTAATAATTGTGGTCAGAATAAAGTTTTGAGTGACTGTCATTAGAGAAATCACAGAAACTCAACAGCAGAACTCACGGCCATGTTTGACAGTAAAACCATTTCCACACACACACATCGAGGAGCTGGGACTAAACAGCTGTGTAGCCTTAAGAAAACCATCAGTGACACTTATTGAAAAAAATCTTCAGTGTTTGCAATGGAGAAGGTTATGTGGCCTGGTGCAAGCTGTACAAGCTTGTGGAAGCAGGTTGGTCAGCTTAGGTTCAGCAACATTATGTTTCCAAAAACTGAGGCCAGCTGACCGCCTGAAAACACTGAATGGCAGGTTTTTCTATCAACTGATGTTTTTCCCCCTGATGGCATGGCCATATTTGAAGTTGACAATACCTCGGTTCACTGGGCTCAAATTGCATAACAGTGGTTCAAGGTCCTTTTTACATACAGGATTCAGGTCAGTTTTATTTATACAGCGCCAAATCACAACCACAGCCGCCTCAAGGGGCTTTATACTGTAAGGCAGACCCTACAATAACACAGAGAAACCCCAACAATCAAATGACCCCCTGTCGCAATTGGTTAGGGGTGATGAGAGAAACACGACTGATAATGGACGACTGCAAAACCTCCCGCACTATACTTATAGTCCTCTTTCTTACTAATTTACCAAAATCTTTTTAATCTATGACAATAAAAACTGAACTGGGCTGTCAGTTGGTCACAGATGCAGATGAAGAAGGCAAAACAAACTTCCTCTTATTCTGGCAGCAGCCGCCTCTGCTGCAGCATGTAAACAGAGTGGTTAATATGTTTGAATGGAGAGCGATTTTTCTTTTTGTTGGCGTGGAGGGCTCAGTAATCGGCTACATAAGGAGCCAGGAAGCATCAGCCTCCATTCAGCCTCTGCGTGTCAGAGTGTTTATGCAAAAGGGCATCTGGGTGTGCGTGTGAGATAGGCTGTGACCGCAAAGGAGAGGGGTCATGAGCTTAAATGGACAAAGTGTTCCCAGAGAATCGTCTTCGAATGGCTCCCTGCTCTAGTTATTTATTCGGAGTGTTTAGTTTTTCAGGCCTTGCAGCTTGCAACCAACACAAAACAGACAAACAGCAGGATTTCTCACCATCTGATTCACATGTCGTTTCACACAAACACAGCATAATCACACACAGTTTACTATCATTCAAGCCAAATAGTCCACACCTTTTCCTCTTATGTCCACTTCACACGAGAAAACTCCTGTGATGTGGAGAGAGTGTGCTTCCAAAAGTAAATACAACATAATATATGCCTGACACCGTGCATGCTTATCAGTTCAAATAGGATGCGGTGGGTTTTCATGCATCTGCAGAACAGATGTGCATCAAACGAGTGGATTTCCATTTGTTTCATAGCACAAGTGAAGAAACTGAGGTTCAGCTGTTCTCAGCACGTAAAAACAATGAGCTGTGTTATTACACTCATGTTGGAGAATACATAATCAGCTCTACACTACAGAGGTTGCGCAGGTAGTCCAACTTCTCCAGAATGGCAGAAGGTTTCCCAGCACAGTCTGAAGAGCATGGAGTTGATTCCAGGAGACAGGCAGGTCCTCTAGAACAGCGGTCCCCAACCCCCGGGCCTCGGCCCGGTACCGGTCCGTGAGTCGTTTGGTACCGGGCCGCGAGAGTTGAGGCTCAGGTGTGAAATGTCTGGTTTTCAGGGTTTTTATCGGTTTTCAGCGTTATTTTGTTATCGTTTTTATCGTTAACTCGGTTTTCCTGGGTCTTTTCACGTGTGTTATGAATAAATCTTCTTTTTTTCGGTACCGGTACTAGTTTTATTTTGTTGTATTTATCCGCGACACCTTAAAGGCCGGTCCGTGAAAATATTGTTGGGCATAAACCGGTCCGTGGCGCAAAAAAGGTTGGAGACCGCTGCTCTAGAAGAGCTGAACAGGAGAGCTAACCCATCAGCAGGACCTGTATCTGCTCCTTTGTCCAAAAAGGAACAGGACGACCACTGCCAGTCCTAACAAATGACCTCCAGCATGTGAATGTCTCTGACAAAACAATCAGAAACTAGTGGGCCCTGTGCTCACTGCCAAGCACTGTGGACCCTGATTGGTATTTGCCATATAATGCCAGAAGTGGCAGGTCCACCACTGGCACCGTGGGCTTTCCACAGATGAGAGCAGGTTCACCAGAGCCCACGTGACAGATCTGAGAACGTCGTGCTGGGTCAGTGATTGTCCGGGGAGGCACAGACCTGTACAGGTTAAGCAAATCTCCAGAGGTTAAGATGGAATTATCACTGGGTCGAATGGCCAACCGCTTTCATCCAGACTGAAATATCTTTGCTGTACTTTGAATAGATCCTGACTTTTGTGACTGTAAACTTCCCATTCATTCATGTTTTGCTCAGAATCAATACTGACCTCGATCACCTCTTACTGGTGCCATCGTGAGGCTGAAAATTAGTCCAATGTCTGGGTGTATAACCTACAAAACCATTCCCATCACCCTCGGCTGTGCTTCAGTCCGAACGTTTGCCAAATTTATGATGGACGTCGGTTTACAACATGGTAACTGGAGACCTTCTTGGACCCGAATGAGATTACACCGTTTGTTAAGTTAAGCCTAGATTGTGGTGTCAGCTACACACCCGCGAAGTGTCGTCAATGTATCTCGCACAGGTGTGACACCAACCCGATGCCAAAATCTGTCCGCAGACAAACACGTGCATTAGCGCCACATTTTGCCACGATGACACACACGAAGACTCACAAGATGAAAACAATGTCTGCTATGCCGCTGCGGTTGGTAAGAGTGAACATACTTTATATGGGAAGTCACAAATACACCCTTTATTTAGTACTCGTGGCTTAGACTGGATTCACACTGGTGAGGTTTAGTGACTGTTCCAGAGTTGTGACACTATCACACCCAAAACTGTCTTTGTGGTTATTCCGGCTTCAGTAGGTTCTCCGGGATCGGGATAATTTGAAATTAGTCCCAACCTCCCATTGCTCAACGTGTCATGCTGAACAAGTGAATTGTCAAATCCCTCTGGAGGTCAGAAAAGAAGAGTTTTATTTTCTAAAGCAAAGCCTTTACTTCCTGTTTCACACAGCTGTCTCTGACAGTGTCACCGGCCTCACTCTTATTATAACCTGCTCCATCATGTGTGTTGCATGTTCCTGTGTCTATAGAGGCCCGTCTGTGTGTAAGACACTTAACCCTGGGTCACGCGCTTGTTCCAGAGTGCCTTGTTTTCCCACACATGCATCACAACACACTTATCTATAAACAGATTAGACTGTCAAGGTCACTTCTGCTGTCCACTCCTCTGCAATTCCCCATTCCAGCTCTTATCACCTGCTCTTTCCGGTCATACTGCCAAGACTGAATTATTTTTTGTCTTCTGTTTTTTTCTTTTGCTCCTTCATCTCTCTTCTTTGTCTCTTCGCTCCCTCCTCCTACTCACAAGAGGAAAAAACGGTCTCACACTGACGGGCAGTTCAGCAGTGCGCAGGCTTGAACATAGATAAGGAACTGGGGAACAGCGCCTCGATGCCTTTCCTTAGAGGATGTGTCAGCGACAGCTTTATCCAGGTATTGTCACAGTGACATTAAGAGCAGCACATCCAGGGTAAGAGGCAGAGAAAATGCGTAGCGGAGTCAAGGTCAGTTCAGAGTTACAGGTCCAGCATAGGCTTGAGTGGAAAATGTGTGTTGGCTGCAGGAAACTAGTATGTGCTGCACAACATCAACGTATGGCCATGTACTTCCTCTCGCACTGGGAATCTGTGGACAGTGTTGTTTTGTTACTTCCTTGCCACGTGTGAATATGCATGCAAGCTCAGTTCTTGGAAACGTTTCCTCCGGAAAGAGTTGAGATAGAAGAGGCACAAAGAGGTGAAGAGGAGCGTTGTCTGTGATGAAAAAGAAAATGAGACGGTCATGTGAAAATGAAGGTTTACACAGGACTCTATGCACGCATGTGAAAAACCTCGTACACCCCAGGATTCAGTCAGTATTAGAACCACATTAGCAGCACTGTTTCCTGTTTGACTTCATCAGTGGACACATTTTGTCTCGCTCTTCTTTTAATGAAGTTCGCAGACATTTGTTTATGCACAGCCCTCTGAAGGTCCGGGACTTTTTCTGGCCGTTGAAGCATCTTGACTCTTTTGTCTTTCCTCCATATTGACTCTAGAATACTTTGGCACACAGAGCAGTTCATGGTTGACTCAGTGGCTCCAAAATATCCACGTCCTGTGGCTGAAAAACAAGCCCAAATCATCAGCCCTTCACCAGAGTGCTTGACAGCTGCTGTGAGGTGTTTTGTTTTCACCAGATATCTGAGATGGAGCTCTTCTCTTCACACAGCACAATGATGGACTTCAGATTGTTTGGAAAGGGGTTTATAACCCTTCCCACCAGGGTCCAGGCATTATGTTAACAAACACGTGACAAAACCTCAATTTTTATAGAGATCCTCACACTTGCTGATAATTGGTTAATAAAGAGCATTTGATTAACAGCACCTGGTTGCTGCTTGTGCTGCTTACCCTCTTATAATCTCTATGTATGCAGGAAGCGTGCAGTGGGTTTTTCACACACTAGTTGTGTCCAAATTCATAGGCTGCATCCTCCTCAGGCCGCATTTGTAGGCCGATTACTACAGAGGCCAAACAGCTCGATAGCTAGCCGGGGTTCAAGGCTCACTAGAGCCGGTGTTCTGGGAATCCATCCTACCTGAAAAAACCTCCTACCCAATGTTTCTGCGCAGACGCGGCGCATGCGCACAAAACCAGCGCCGAATTAACTTCTTTTTCTCTCACCCATCCGGAATACTTCTTAAGGTTAAGGTTATGGTTAGGTTTAGTCGCAAGTCACCGTCAAATTATAATACGGGTAGGACGTTTTGTCAGAGTAGGATGGTTCCTCAGAACACCAGTGAGAACAGCGAACTCCCGGCAAATCGTTTTCCGCGGTCTTTCGCTACTCAGGTTAAACATGATGTATAAGTCACTTAGATAACTTAAAATGTTATTGTTTGGCTTTTTTCAGTGTTTTATTTGTTCCTGAGTAAATCGGTTTGGCTGAGATTAAAGTTATAGTTTTTACACAGCTGAATAAACATCAAACAGAAAACTGATTATCAGAAGTGTGAGACGGTCGAGAGTCCTGTTATATTTTAGATAGCAAGGAGCAGACGGCCGAGTTTATTAAACTCCACCGAGACAGCGGTGACGCTAATCTGAAGGCTAGTCCCATTTCACGCCGCTCACTTCCAGCCTACCCGGCCTTCGGAGGACCTGGCCCACATAGACCGCAAAGGCCGGGTCCTCAGGAGGGTGCAGCCTATGAATTTGGACACAGCTGCCTTGAGCCTGGTTCTACCAGACTTTTCATCCTGTTCCTGTTCTTCAGAAAAGGGAGTTTTTCCTTCCCACTGTCACCAAATGCTTGCTCAGAGGCTGTTGTCTGCTTGTTGGGGTTTCCCTGTATTATTGTAGGGTCTTTTCCTTATAATACAAAGCTCCTTGGGGTGACTGCTGTTGTGATTTGGTGCTGTATAATTAAAATTGAATTGAATTGATTTTCATTAAATAAGTCCAGTGATCAAAAGTCTGTTGTGTCATTTCCCCTCTCAGTCTCTTTCCTCAACTGCATTTGAAATCAGCAGTGTGGAGACTTGTGAGTGCAGATCAGAGTGGGGATAAAAATTCCCAGGATTCCAGTGACGTGGGGACCTGACAATGACCCACTGTCTCCTCGCTAAATGGACAGATCCTGCACTTCAAGGTCTTAAATAAATGTCTTAGCATGCAAACGCAAATTGAAGCTGGTGTTTATTTGCAGAAAGGAATCTCAAACCAAAAAAATGAACACATCGTGCTCATTTCCAGCACCAAGTAGCTTTGCATGATTCACAGTTTTAAAAAAATCCTTATTTACCTTATATTGAGCCTTGGTGCAAACACCATTTTTGTTCCTCTTCCTTTTTTGTGATTGGTTGCTTCGTACAAACAGGAGATATGAACATGGGTGTGCTGGAAGTGACCATGTTAAGGATACCTGTTCTCGATGACATCTAAGAGGACACAAAACCTCTGAGTTTGTGTGTTTGGAGCAGTTTGACATCTGAGCTTTGCTAAAGACATACACCGACCTTATCATACAAAACTTTTGCCATTGTTATGTATGAGCATCCACTACGATAAGAGTATATATGACGTTAGAAAATACAACAAGTCCCTGATGATCAGGGTAGGAATTTCATTTCCATGTCCAACACCTTTTCAGCTTTTCCAGAATTTCACTGGTCGCCAGGGAAAAATGTGTACTCCTTGACTGACTGGTCGCTAGAGGTTGGTGGCAATCATTAGGTGAAACTGGTCACAACAAGGTATACGACCAGACTGACACCACTGCCTAAAGTTAGTAGTTAGTTAGTAGTTAGGATGTTGACTTGTCTGCCAACCTGCACCAATCTGTGAAGTCTGTCACACAAACTGGAAATAGAGACCATGTGCCTTCAAAGTAAAAGCTTTTTGAAGTACATTTCAGCTCCAAGGGACAACTTTTACTTTGAAAGTGAACATTCTGTTTCCAGTTTGTGTTGCACTTTTTCCAAGTTATCACTTGGTGACTAGTTGGTGAATGTTTGCAGACAAGTCGGCATTATCTGTGGCCACCAGCACGCTCCAAGCAGCCAAACCAATGAGAAAGAGGTTTTTGGGGGAGCACATTCTTTGCAACCGATTTCAGTCTATGACTGCCAGCAGCCACTCGCAAATCAGTTTTCCCCTCACAAGAGATTCCCAAGGGGCCGCAGACCAGTCTAGGCCTGTGTGGCTGACGTCTTAAGCAGCACACGGCTACCTGTAGTATTTCAGGAAGTACCAAGAGACAGATTCCAGGGTTGAGACTCCAAAAGTCAGTCCCCACAGACGGACAGCTAAACCAGCTTAAAAAGTTTATAGTGTGTTATTTCTGGATAATTTAAAATATCTCTTTGTAACATCTGTTCAGTCGTTGATTTTTTGGTTTGGGTGATAGGTGTACCAATATATCCTCTAATTCAATTCACTGAACTACAACCTCTGGTTGGGTACTCTTTGGACTCTTCCGACAACCTCCTGGGACTGACGACTACTGGTTGCTTGGTCAACCACTTCCTCAGCTTTCCATTTCCTCCCTGTTCATACCTGGCTGCTAGATGCTCTTACCAACTGGTCTGTGGTTTCCCTACACTCCAGGCCAACGCCAGACACTTCTGGATGTAACAGCCCATCTTCTGTACTACAGAGAGGGGGACTTTGCTCATCTTCAGAGGCCACATCCCTCTTTGAACGAGGATGAACTTGTAGCTCCATAACTTGTACTTGCCGGTGAGCTGGCTCTGGTCTATCTTGGCCAGTCCATCTGAGAGCTCCTTCTCTTGACTTCTCTCCCCGTGTGTCTGTGTGAGAGCTCTGTGTTATACACTCTCCCCAGGCTTTGGGGGGTTTGCTATGACAGCGAGGGGCTGTCCTCCCTTACATGTCCGTTACATATGTCTGTGAACTGGAATCATGCAGTGTGCATACACAGTGCTAGCTTTGAGTTTTCAGAACACAGAGACTAAAACCAGTGGGCTATCTGTGGCCATCTTCCATGTACAGTCTATGGGCAGCTGCTGTCATGTGGCAGCAGTTTTCTGTTTTCTTCTAATCACTTCATGCAGCAGCAACAACACTGACAAAGATCTAAATATTCATTAAAAAGCATTTTGTGTGTTTTCCTGATCCACGACCTGAGTAGGAAGTTAAGAAGATCTTTTAAAATCCTTCATCTAATAATAATAAAAGGAATATAGCACAGTTTGCTCCTGACAGCAAACGGCACTGTGTACTGCAGAGATGTGTCGTGAAAGAACTATAATAACAATAATACAAAAAGTCAAGTTTCAAGTTTTCCTTGAAATGTATTTACAAAAACAAAGCCGGCGGGCGTTTGCAGGTCTGAGCACGGTGGGAGTTTTCTCTCACACGATCGAGTCCAAATGAGAGAAAGGGGAAACACTTAATTGCTTCCTGAGTGACAGAGGCATGGTTATGGGATAAATGCAGCAGCATTGTATTAGTGTTTACAGAGGAAACAGACCCAGTGCACACCACCCATCTTGGACGTTGCAAACGCCACATCGAAGGTGAGAACTTGTACTTCTCCGAGGATCAAAGACAGATTGCAGCGTTCACGACAGCATCAATTACAGGGCAGCGGGAGACTAACTGCTACTCTTGATTGTAACATGGGCCCAGTGGCTGCAAAGCTACTTCCTCCACGGACTCTGTTCCACAAACAGAGTTAGAAGAAACACAATCACCAAACTATCGGCCAAAGTCTTTGATTAGTTTCTCCAGTTTGCCTTTTACTGTTGTTACTGACATTGAGGAATGAAGCCTAAGTGCTGGCCCTGAGCTCACGTCACATGTTTGACGGAGAGGTTTGTGTGTGGGGGGGTCTGTTATTCTCTGACCCACAGAAGTGGTGAAGCCAGGCATCGAGGCTTTAACTGTTCACTTTTCTCAGGTCCTATTTGTAGACACAGCCTGGAGGCAACTTACTTCAACATCCTGCGACTCAGGCCTGACTGACCACAGCGCTGCTCTATGACCCCAAGGGCCGGCACGCCGCACACTGGGAACAGGGAGGGACCACGGTACGGATGGGGGGGGGCAGGGGTGTCTTGAAACTTCCAAGAATGACTATAATAAAAACACTGTTTGTTTATGTTCTCACAAGGGGAGAAAGAGACGTGAGGAAGTTGGGGATCAGGGAAGTAGGGTGAGTGTAAAAGTTCAGCGAGAGGTCTGAGAGTCAACAAACAAACTGCGGCTGCAGACTTACGCAAGCTGGAATTATTGTAATGCAATGGCAGTGGTGCTCGCGTGCCTGAAAGAGGCCGCCTGCGTGAGTATAGTGTGTCTGCTCAACTATAAATAAACCTCAGTTTGAAAACATTAGAGAAAAATAGCTCGAATTAGGACATAAATATTCAGAGTGTGCAAAAATGAGCACTTTGACCAAGCGTGCGGGCTGAGGAGCACGCTGTTACGACACGAGTGTGGCATGTCGCTGCATTCATTAAATACTGACGTGTTAGGCAACTTTTTTCTGTGACACTGTGATTGTGAAATTCACTTATTTGTCTGAAACAAAATGCACCCTGATTACGCCCAAAGGTCACACCTCCCTGCAGTGCTCCCGACGCATACGACACACAAGTCCAAATTCTAAGGTTACATTTTAGCCAGAGTGCTATCAAATAACACCCAAATGGCTTTTGCAGTGGCAAAAATAGAGTCACCGTCACAAAAACATTGACTACTCCCCATAGACTGTATAGAAAAGATGGATGTAGCCACCACGACTTCACCTGTTGGTTTGTGAAACCTGAATATCCTGAATATTAACATTTTGGCTTTTTGGAGCCCAAACTGACAGCAAGAAGGCTGTGTTAGCCAGTAATTCTACCAAACTCGGTCAGAAAGGTGCTTTCTTCAGGTTTAAGAGTCCAGTGCACGGACACGTATCGGCACGAGGTTGGACATAGCTACCACCCGCAGGTTTGGGACTCGTTTTTGGAACTTGGTGTTTGGAAACTGGGCGTGGCAACGAGGCGTGGGTCATTTCCTGGATAATCCTCCTTTCGGACACTTGCAATTACCAAAATTTACAAAATGGACTTTTTTGCAGTATGACCCAATCGAGTGAGACGATAAACTCAGCAAGAACATGTTTATGGAGATAAACGTCTGATCTCAGCTGCATGTGTATTTGCTCCTCAGTGCCACGTAAAAAATAAAGCTATTAGATACCTCACCAACGCTGAAGTACGAGCTAGCTGGGTCGTCTGTGTCAAACACTAAGCCGTGATATTAGTCAGAACATTTCTAAAAAATACTCCAAAGGGTCCGATAGCGCACAGGAAAGAGTAAAGAGTTGTGACACAGGCAGAAACTTTCTGTGGAGGTGAGAACTGTGTATTGTTTGCTTTTTAACACTTTACAGATATTTTAACAGGCGAGTCCGTGGAGCTGGCGTCAGGAGGAAGTTGTTGTTACTTCCACGTTGCATTTGCAGCTCCTGAAGCTTCTCTTTGGAACAAACTCACCTGTGTTTCCATTTGAGGAACATTCGTACACACAGTGGGAAAAACATTTCAACTTTGTTTATATTGTTCTTGTTTTAAATGGGAGAAAATATCAAGTGTCTGACGAATGCTGGACACGCAGCAAAACCTCCTTCACCTCAATATTCCACTGCAAGGTGATGTTTGATGGCATGTTTGAGCCGTGAGCTATGATCACCTGCCTGTTTCAGTTGCTCTGAATATTTGATATCGTGGCAGGAGTGCAGTTAGTCTGTATGTGCTCAGCTATCAGCCGTGGTAAGGATTTAACCTGAAGATCTCTGAGTCTCTACATTTAAAAACACTCCACTCTGTTTGGCTTCTTCCAGCCTCCTCACTCATCCTTTGAAGTTTTATTTCGCTTTAACATTTCCCTTCTTGCTGTGCGGCGATGTGAGATAGATGAAGACAGAAATGGTGTAGAGAGTAAAAGTACGCAGGGAGACGTGAGCACGGCATAGGTGGAGGAGACGCAGGTGGAGAGATGAGAGAGGATGAAAGATCAGTGGCAGCAGTGGTCGAGGTCAGCGTGACATTTACTGAGAAGTGCAATTTCTCACCAGGCTGTGCAGGAAAGCCCCCAAAAAGACACTTAATAAAGTCTGTGGTGAAAGAGCTTAAAAATACTCCAACTTCGACATCAAAATACTACAAACAGAAATTTGTATTTAAAGTATTTGCTGTGCGATTGCTTTACATGCATTTACATTTTCAGCAGAGGTGTTTTTGACATGAGCTGTTGTGTCGCTGAAGATGTCGTTATTGCCTCCAGGAAAGCCTTCGGCCAAACTAACACCTCAGCGCGATTTTTGTGAGTTCGCTGACAGACTGTCATGTTTTCTTTGCTGTTATTGTCGCTCTTATCCTCTCATTTGGGTTTTCAGTCCTGTTGCCTGGTACTAACCCGGTAAGGCCCAGATGATTTTTTATTGTCTTCGCTAAACACAAAAGGCCAGACTTCCTCTTTGACATGACTGCACCTGTGACATTTGCTTCTGATACATCCAGTCATTTGATAATATTTAGAGAGAAGAATAAAAACCAGACTACAAGAGCTGGTTTTTGTCTAACGTTTGAACAAGTCACCTCAGTTTTGTTCTGGGTCGTAAAATGGGTTCTGGGTTTGTAAAATAGAACTGTTGAGTTTGAAATGACATTCATGATTCGATCTGCGCTTTCTCGAAGGCTTCGCGTGAGAAAGAGACAAGTTGTTGAAAACCTTGGAGAAGAATTTTGTGAAAATGTAGCATGTTTGTATTTAATCGTGGATCGTTTGGCCGGCCTCGACATACCACATCTGATGAATGACGCTCACGCTCACCTTGAAAGAAACCTTGGCTTGAAAACATCCTCACAAATAACAGCACAGCCAAGGATTTGGTCCTTGTATCAACAAAGTGTTTTGCATCCATGCACAGACGTCAGTTTTAGTGTTTCTATGTCAAACATTTGTTTCCGAACAAATTTGGTCTTTTTCTGCTGGGAACCTGGAGAAAACCTGACAGATGAAAACAAAAACAGAAAGCTGCCTAATCTGCAGCCTCCCTCATGTCAGGAGGAGCACCTACTGTGGTAGACTGGGACACCGGGGGTTTCGGAAAAGGGGGCCCAGCGCAGGTGTGTCTGCACACAGCCCAGTCTGGCTGAGGCCTCAGCGTCACCCCACAGCATAAACACCTCGTCCCATCTGTAGCACATTTGATAGATTTTATCCTCAAGGTCGTCTCCCTGTCTGAGCACAAATCCCCAGTCCGAGGCCCAGTGTACCCACAAACAAATGAGAGTGGCATCTGAGCCAACTGCAACTTCCTGTCGCATTCACTTCTAGATCTGAAGGAAAAAATCACCAGTTTGTGAAACGGCGTCTTTTTCCTACGAGAGTTACAGAGGAAGGCTAACGTTTTCGTTTTGTGTAAACTTGGTACCATCGAATGTTGGAAACAAAAGACTAAACTTGTTTTTGTTATTTTACACTTTATGCTACTTTCCAAGGCTGATCCCCCCCGAAATATGACTGACCCCTCACCAATTCTGTGGGACTGTAGTACAGCTAAGCTAGCATTGCCCAACACCACGGACTGGATGAGAGCATGGATAGGACCAGGAATAGAGTAATATTTTACTTTCTACTTCTACTCCACCATATTTATTATTTATTACTGTAAAGCTTTAGTTACTCATTATTTTTCAGACACAGTATATTGTTAGATCCTTTTATCCTTACATAGCAATACGTAAACAGTTCATGCCAATCATAAGTCAAAATTTGGAGCCTTTGTTATTTATGTGTGGGTTTCTGTTTTTTAACATGTGCCTGTGTTGATATTGTGTCTAAACTGTGTACATTTGGTACGTTCAGCTTCATTTTTCTGGTCTGGAGGTGATGTTTTGGTCCACCGGTTGACTTGTTAGCTTACTTTAGCTTACAGACTGGACAAAGTGGGAAACGACTAGCTTAGTGAAGATAACAAACCTGTTGTGTTTACACTTTGGTTCAAAAATGAATGAATAAATGAGAGACGTGTTAATAAATAAGCTTTAAGTTAAGCTAGCAGTTTCCCTTTGTGATTTGTTTTTTTTTGCTAGGCTAATCTAAAGTAGTCCCCTATTAAAGTGCATTAGTTCATCTCTTTGTTTTGGCAAGTTGATAATAATCTCTCTCCCGGGATAGTTAACAATGAAATCTGCTGTTTTGTGGCCAACAAGCTTGTCTTGCCTGCTTCAAGCCTCAAAGCCACCAGTAATACCAGCAGCCGCCCTCCCACTGGGAGATCTCGAATCACTAAAAGGTGAAGGAGCAAAGAAACAAGAAATTAAGCCTCCCAGCAGCAGCACTACCTGAGCTCCTTACATCAAAGGCTGAGCAGAAACCAGCCGGGAAGGAAAAACCTCCCTGCACAGCGCTGCCAGGTTCAGCGCTTTAACCCACAGCAGAGAGACGGAGGGCGATAGGTGGCTGCAGGGAAGGACGCGTGGCTGCAATTCATATGTGCATATGCACGGAAACAGACCAAAAGCAAAAAGGTTATGTCTGCCTGGGTGATCTTGTGGAACTCTTACTGTAGGTGAAAGTGTCCTTCTAGATGTTTTCTTTACTAAACCCACAACACAGCTCTGTGTGTGTGTGTGTGCGTGTGTGCGCGCGCGCTCGGAGAGGAACCCTCATTAGGCTGTTAAGACTGAGGAAGCGCCACAGACACAACACAACCACACAGTCAGACGGGTGCTGCCGAGGGAAACAGTAACGGCAAAATGAAAGCACACAAACTTCCACGACACCTGTGTAGACGAGAGATTATGAGATTGTAATCAGCGCGCCTCACATCAGAAGACACAGTGTGGAAAAGTTGTTCTACAAAAATGCACGTTTGTTTCGTGCAACTTGTTTTTCTGCCACAGAACGATGAAAACTACTGTCATGGTTTTAACACCAGCCTTTATCAACACTCACACAGGCTTTCCATGTCTGGTCTAAGAAATACATAAAACTAAATTAAAGCTAATAGCTGGGAAATGAAACCATAAAAACAAACAATCACTAAAAAACACATTGAAGGGCTTTATTGACTGGTGGAGATTCCGCTATAAAATGTATAAATTCTGCAGCTCCGAGGCCTGGAGCTGGAGTGTGTGTGTTCAAGACAGTGAGTCAGTTTATAAGCTTAATAAGTGCAGCTTTCTGCGCTCCCATTAGCTCATTAACGTTACAGCACATTCAAAGCATTGGCAGAAAGAAGGAGAAGGAGGGTGGTGGTGCTGGTGGGGGGAGAAAAATCCCTCTTAACCTCTTTTGCTCCCTCAAAGGAAGTGCATGGAAAAAAGAAAAGAGAATGAAATAAAAAGCTCCTTCATCTCTGTAGGCAACCCAAATCCTCGCCGAGGCCGCGGCCAAAAGCCAAATTAAAAAGACCGGAGTGTTGGGATGTTTGACAGGCGCAGCCCTGAGCTGAGCAGCCGGAGGTTCCCCCGCTATTTGTCCCCGTGCTCTCCGGCTTTTAGGGGCTTCACACCAATTAAAAGAAAAACGAGCGCACACACGTTGTTCGTGTCTCCGTGAGGACTTTCGCTGACGCATTCCCAGCTAATTCCAACCTTAACTTAGAACCGAGTCACAGATATCAATCAGCCCTTGAAGGGTGTGAAGCTTTTGTTTGAGCTCAAGCAGCTTTCGTTTTAATTTCGGCGGCTCAGGAGTTATTGTTGGCGTCAAGGTTTATAAAGCGCTTGTAAAATATGTAATGGACAAAATAAAAGCCACAATTCATCGGCCGTGCAACACGACAACCATACTGAAACACAAAGTAAACCTCAGATACAGATTTTGATAAGAAAACATCATAGACCCACCAGCAGAGTCCAAAATCACCTGGACAGTAACACCGTCGCTGCCAGAGCGCAGCGTGATCTGTGAATCACCCTGGAAGAAATATCCAGTGAGCAGCAGCTCTGTGGCTGAGAATCCACACATCACAACCAGGCTGCAGAAGAGCATCTCTGAATGCACACGGCAAACCTCGAAGCAGATGTGCCACAGCAGCAGAAGACCACACTGGGTCCTGTCAGCTAGGAACAGGAATCTGAGCTACAGATCACAAAAACGTTTCCTGATCTGATGAGTGGTGGTTTCCGTAGCAACATTTGGATGGTGGGGTCAGAATCTGATTAGAAAGATTGGATCCATCCTGCCTGTTTTATTGGTTCACGTTGCTGGTGATGATGTAATAATTGGGGGTGGATTAAGCATCATTTACACACAGCCTACCTGACTACTGTTGCTAACCGCGTCTGTCCCTTTATGAATACACTCACCGGATGTCATTCCAACAGATTAGTAGAGAACAGGAGATTTGCATCTGTGTGATGCTGTTGAGTCAACTGGTCCAAAATCTCTGAGAAATGTTTCCAGCACCTTGTTGAATCTTTGATTTAAAGCATTTCCAGGGGCACAAAGGGTCCAACACGTTACCAGCAACTAACAAAATAAAATAACGAGTAATTAAATGACTGGAGAGTTTATATCAGAAAGTAACCGCAGGGTTAGAAGCTGTGCTCACTGTCGTTTGCTTTTCTCCTTCTGCTGGAAGCTGGAATTTTACAAAGCTGACTGGAAACAGTAATTTGAAATGAAGTCTGAAATGCGTGACCCATTAACACCCATGAAGAAAGTAGCTTTTGCTGGTAGCGCGTGGCCATTAAATCACGCAGTGCTTCTGCAGCCGTCGATGCTTATCTGCACTTGTAAATGAACTTTGTAGAGTTTGAAAGGGAAGTATATAAATTAGCATGAAAAGTGAAGCAGTTGTGTTTTGTAGCTTTTTTTAAAGGATTGCTGGTTAAGCCCCTGTAATGAGCACCCTATTAGGAAATGGCACTGAATTAAGCTAAATTTACTAAACATGTGTGAGTGCAGGCAGTCCAACACTATTTTCAGCTCATCCCTGTGGGAAAAGACTCCAGGAAGGAACCCATTCAGCTTTCCTGGGTCAGAGGTTAAAAGCGCCCTCAACAGGCGTCACAGGAGATATATTTTCTGACTTTAGGAACTTCACACGTCTCAGTCCCTGCTGAACTTTGGTTTTCTACGTAGCCTCCGGTCTCGTTCGGCCGTTGGGGTAAAACCATAATGAACATGGGAAACCGCACCAGGGATGAAGTCATGCGCTGCCGTTTCGGTTCAAAAGCGGCAGCGCACGCTCGCAGGGCTGATCACACGGCCAAGAGCATTAGCGAAGGCCTGAGAATGGAGGCGCAAACAGCTGTGATTAAACTGAGGGATGACGATCCTCTGCTGAGACACAGCCTCATTTGGTCTCCCGGTGGCCTGCATACCTTGGCTTCCAGCAGGCGAAATGCCCCCCAGGGATCCTAAAATACACAGCAGGCCAGGTCTGGGAGAGGGGAAGAGAGGAAGGGCTAGGGGCAGAGCTGCAGCCTTACAGACCTCAAACAAGAGTCAGGCTGACAAGAGCAACTTTAACCTGTGAGAAACGTTCAGACGTGAAGCTGCTGTCAGGCTAAATTAAGGAGGAACAAAAGCTGACAACGCACAGACTCACACACGATCGCCGTGCGCTTTCCCCTCTGCAGCCAGCGGCTCTTATTTAGCTTTACTTCATCCTTGGAACACTCCTAAATGAGTAGCAGGTTTAATTTGGGAATCACCGCTCGCTCGGGCCACCGGGGTCACAGAGGTCATTGCGTGCGTTGATACTCAAAGCTCACGACTGACGCACACTGGCCGTGTGATGCCACTGCATTAGTTAGTTCCACACTGACAAGCGGACGCCTTCAGGCATCTATCAGAAAAACACAAACACACTCTGGACTCACAATGACAACGACAAAGGCAAATTAAATTATTTTATTTCTCTCTTGAATCAGACGACATTTTAGTGATACTACGCACAACACGTGAGCCCTCAAACAGGACGTGAACAAACAGGATCACCTGACGCAGGAAACCGACTATAACAGGGCTGACGACGCTGGCTCTGAACCTTAATGACGTTTAAACATTTAAATGATAAACACCAGTGCGAGTTTACCGAGCTGCTTTCAGCAAACAGCTGGTGATGCTTTACTTTAAAGAACATCACCCTGTGGTTTGTGATTTTGGTCATCACTACGTTGTTGTGTTTTTTGGACTGGAAGCCACCACATGTGAGAGCAAACTTCACTGGAGGTGAATCACAGACACAGGCCTGCAGCTGCCTGTCTCACATTCACCTCGGCCCGACTTTAAGCCTCAGCAAAGTTTAAACAAGTGAGGTAAGAAAGAAAAGAAACAGTAAAGTTGTCAAAAAGGTCAAAATGAAACTGTTTCTAGTAGCAGGTTGTTAATGTGCTTACTTCTACTGTAATGCTGCATTTTAACATGCGAGTCTGTGGGTAAATGGCTCAATCTGGGAGTGGGCCTCAAGTGGCCACTGGTGGAACTGCAGTTTTTGACTCTTCTTCATTTTTCAGCCCCACGGGTCAGAACTGGATGGTGTAGAAACGTGAACAAGCATAAAAATGTACAGCATGTTTCTATGATGTTTATCAAATCAAATATACTAAACTGGGGATTTAAGGTAAAACATTAGCAAACGATGGCACATTTGTTACAAACTGAGTTACAGCTGACGGCGGACGGTCCATGAACGCCTTTCAGTGTGCACGAGTACTAAACAGATGCTCCACCAAAGACGAGTGTGTGTTTGTAGTTTCACTTGGTGACAAAGTGCAAACATGTGTTGATTGGCTCGCAGCCGTCCTGATGGGGGTTAAAATAGTTAAGGCTCAGGTCCCGCCGTCCGTGCATTAAGACTTTGCCGTTGCTCCCAGCAGATTCTGCGGTGTCAAAAAAAGAGAATTCTGGCGCTTCGAGTCGTGATTTAAACTTTAATGTAGAGGAGAAAGATTTCAGTTTCAAAAGTGTAAAGTGACAGTCCGTGAAACTGATTTGTTTTGGTGCTGACAGCTACTGATCTGGATCGCTGTAGCTCTACGGAGGCCTGTGAAGACTCTGTTCTTGTAAACACGGGAGCGTGTCGGGACTAAGAGTTCAGAGGATGATCACGGTCATCATCTGAGTCTGGGGAAGATTCTGATGAAGAGGATCATGCTGATAAAGGTGAAGGAGACTAGGATGAGCATGAGCCACAGCAGCCAGTTCACAGACTTCTTAGTGTGCTGCTCCAACCGCTCGGACTCCGTCTTCAGCTTCTCGAAGTTCAGGTCCGCCTGACGCATGGACTGGTTCAGAGTCTGGAGGCAGAGGGAGACGTCGCCGATATAAATATCAAAACCACAGACAAACAAGCCTGCTGACGGGAACACTCACAGTCTTTATGCACAGTGTGGCTCCAGAGGCTGTTCGCTGGCTTATACTGCCCCCTTGTGGCCAGAATCAGTTAAACTCCTCCAAGTTTCTCAAATACCTCTAGAGGTTGCACAACTTTTTTTCTTTCTAACAAATAAATAAATAAATCTTAAAATAAATGATTTCAAAGATTTAATAAATGTAAATACTGCCAGCACGAGAGGAGGGAAAAGGATCTTCAATAAAAATATCACAATTAGCACTTTGTCACGTTTTTATGATGCCCTGAATTCGTTAAGTGTGGGCTTCACTCATGGAAAACTATTTTTTATTTAAGCTGGTTCGAGTTTTCCTGACGAGCAGTTAAAACAAGTTTTGTTATGGACCAAGTTTTTTCCAAGTTTCCATCATAAGATTTCAGTCGGACTCAGATTTGGGCCGGTTGGCGGCCACATCAGGTCCTTCAGCACAAATCTTCTTATTAACGTAACTAAAGGTTTGGAAAGGGCAGCTTTTAGCTTTGATCCCCAGCTGCTGAGAGACTCTGCAGGAGGACCTGGGAGCAGCTGGAAGCCCACCTCTTTCTTCTTCAGGCTCTGGGCGTGCTCACATGAAACATCATGTGACTCCTCTGCACAAAACGATCCCTACGAGTGTTCCCTACACCAATCAGGGAAGCTAACGGATAAAAAATCTATGTCAAACATTAAAAAAAAGCCCAAAAGCTGTTCTTCTTAATATATTTATTCTGAGTGAATAAATAAATAAAAATACAGCTTAAACGTTGCTCCTGTCCTGCAGCCTGATGCAGCAGCTGCAATTCCAGCAGCGTGAAAGAGATTCGGCAGCAGATTAGAGCCAGTTTTTGGCTTAACAGCCTACCTACATAAAATGTATATGGGTACAGCAGAGGGTCTATACTGCACTAAATGGCTGTTGTAAATAATAAGTCAGTGGAAATCTGGCCCCTCCAGCATCCTCTGCTCCCACAGAGATTTTCATCACAAGTGATCTCTGTGATTTAGTAAAAAGAAAGGTCCTTCTGACCATTAACCTCCCCTCATAGCACACCCCTCTGCTTGGGCTTTGTATACTCTGACTTCACTTTATTTGGATTTAATTTCTTACTTTTAGCTTGTATTTATATTGGGCAGGATGCATTATCACCCTGAAACAACTTGAGGAAAGTGGCCAAACCTCAGCTAATCATTCCCATATCTTTTACCGACCCAACCATCATAAAAGTTTGTTCCCAGAGTCAGAAGTGAATCAGGAAGAAAGGCTTTGAATGTGTCGCCCCCGTGTCCTACAGAAATCGACAGAAGCAGCTCAAAGTGTCAGAACTGGTCATGATCGGCGAGTTTAATATATATTTAAATGGGAACTGTGCTCGTTGTGCTTCACCTCGACACAGCTACAGTTCCAGAATCATCTCCACATTCAGGACGCTTCTCTTTAGCCCACTGTGTGTTTTCTGCTGTTAAGTGTGGGAGCTGACTTCCTGTTTAGCTTCAGCGCCACACTGACTCACTGTTCTGACTACCATATGTTCCCGCAGTCTTCCCATTTTGCTCCTGAGTTTAGACACAGCTAACTGGGAGCAAACAACATTTCCCCACACTCTGTGCTGCATTTCCTTCTTGGAGGACTCGCACTGTTTCAGCTGAAAGCGCTGCAGCTTGGGGGCGTGCTTTGGCTCGATCAGCCAGGTGCAAGAGCTTGTTGTGGTCTGAAAAGCGTCTATTTGAACTGCTAACTATTTTGTGCGTTTAGATTTGTGCATGCATTTGGTTTAGAGATGCAAATTAAAAGGTGAATTTTTTCCCTCAACTTCTTCATGTGGAAACAAATCTGCCATTAAACTTCTTTTTTCCACAAACCCAGACTGTTCAGCTACGAATCAAAAACAGTTTTGCATCAAATCTGTGATTTATTTATTCCATATATCTGTTCTCTTACCTGGTTGTCTTGTTTGATGATGTTCTGTGCAGCCAAAGTGTTGTTCTTCAGATTTCTGGCCAGGTTCAGCATGTCTTCAGCCAGCTTCTCCTGCAGGTTGTGGTGATGCTGCAGGACGGCGTCCAGCTCTGCGGCAGACTGACGCTCGTCCAGAGGAAAACATCTGCGCAGAGGTGACACAGGTTGAAGCTTTTACACCCAAAAACAAGTCCAACACACGAGATCGTTTAGAAAAGCTCGACTTTACCTTCGGTTCCTCAAGTCTCCGTCTAACGTGAGAAGAGAAAAGAAAAATAAAATCACCTTGTCTTAAAAACAAACAAATACAATCCTATCGAAATATAATTTGTCATATTTCCATCTGAATGTTATTAAATCCAAGAGGCCGAGTACTTCGTACCTTTTCCCGACGACCCCTGCAGTGACAGAAAAGAACATTTATGAGTTCAAGACAAAATGTGGAAACGTTTTATTTAAACGTTTCTACCACACTGTTGTAGTTTAGGAGGCGCACTGCAGCTCGTACAAAGAGGTCACGTCTGCAGTGCGGTCAGAGCGTCCTACCGTGCCGAGCAGCTCGTCCCTCATCTCTCCCGTGCACCGCGCCTTCGTCTGCGTGTGGACTTTTTTAGTGACAGACATCCTCTCGTTGGCCATCGTGGCCGTCCGACCGGGGGCGAGGAACTGATTAGCTAAAGCTTTTTCTGTTGGTGAAGACTGAAGCAGAGCGGGAGGGACAGGAAGTCAGAAAACTCAAAGCTTCACTTCAAAATAAAGAAAACACAGTTGTGTCGTGTTAAAAACGGGAAAAACTGACCAGCTTCTCTGCTTCTAGAGTTCCTTTCAGAAAGTTGACTTTTCTCGTGTATTCAGCCAGGACCTCTGGTGTTGGTTTGCTGGAAGGACACACAACCGCTTACTGACAAAACTTTGTGTTATTAAGCTGCAACGAGCAGATCAAACATCTGCGCTCATAACACGTAAGCCTGATGTGACCTGTTAGAAGATATACTCTTTTCCCTAAACACCAAACATGTTTAAAATAGGTTCTTAATAATATATGTACATTTCAGGCAAAAAAAGAAAACATTGAGACATAAAAGTGGAGGCTGGTGTTACCTCGGGCTTTTCCTCAGAGCCACCAGCATCTCTTCCAGGGCGCCCACATACTGGAGGAGACCAAACAGAAACAGTGATGCTGCTCACATGCTCTCGTTTACCTCATCAATCACATCTTTATTTCAAAGTAACAAATGTTAAATAAATATCCGTATATCATAGAGAACACTGGGCCAAATAACAGAGTTTAACTGACGAGGTTCTTGTAAAAGTAGGCTCAGTTTCTTACAGGGGGTGGGTCACAAACCCACACAGAAGCCACTGAGACCAGCTTAGGATGACTGTGGGTGATGACAGCACACACTCACTGCTGCAGGTGGACACTAGTGTAGTCTTCATCGACACACACACACAGATAATGCGGAAAAACAGCTGTGACCCTGCAGAGACGGTTCCTGAGAAAAGCAAATGACTCTGTGCCAGTAAACAGCATCAAGTGGAGGATCCTTAAATATATCTTTAATAGTTCCTGTTTGTAGCAAAGCATCGTTGAGGTTACGCTAACACCAGGCCTGAACACACCTTCAGTTTGCAGCTGTTAGAGAATAAGGCAAAATGCACCGTATTTCAAACTCCCGCCAACGCCCAGTGGTTGCTGATCTCCACCAACCAGTCAAGCTGCAGTTTACAGCCACGCTGGCACGGATGAGTCAAATTGTTGATTTGGTGACGTCTGCTGTCACAGCGAGTCGGTTCACTGAGAGAAACAAAACAGACTCTCACCACATCAGACCAAGTGTAAATGTGGACTAATGACAAATGTAATAAGGAGGAAGCAGTGCAAGATGAAAGTCGTACTGACTGTTGTTACTTTAGTTACTCTAACCTTTCATTTACTCTAAAAGTAAAAATCATGCAGCTGATTGGTTTATCCTGCTGGTTCAGATTAAAGGGTCTTCACTGCTCAGCTGTAGGGAGCCACTCGGTACACCGTGACACGAGGTCACTGAGAAGAGGCGTCTTGATTTATTCAGTCCCAAGTGGCCTGCCGACGCCTGTTGTTACTCGTTTGCGTTAAAGCTACAGGTCACACATCTAGCTCAGCGACTGTTCCTTTAAAGCTGCTTATTGTTCATTCTTGGGTGTAAAAAATATTTAAACCTCATAAACTAAATTAAAGCTTTCAGTGGAATTTAAACGGGCAAATGCTCTGAATTTAACCAAACACGTGTGCTGTGTCAAAGATAAAAGCTGCACTTTGTTGTAAGACCACTTTGCACCACAAGAGGGTGCAGTGTGTCACCGTAACCTTTATTTAAAAACAGGCACGTATTTTAAATCAGCGGTCCCCAACCCCCGGGCCTCGGACCGGTACCGGTCCGTGAGTTGTTTGGTACCGGGCCGCGAGAGTTGAGGCTCGGGTGTGAAATGTATGGTTTTCAGGGTTTTTATCGTTTTTATCGTTAACTCGGTTTTCCTGGGTCTTTTCACGTGTATTATGAATTAATCTTCTTTTTTTCGGTACCGGTACTAGTTTTATTTTGCTGTATTTATCTGCGACACCTTAAAGGCCGGTCCGTGGCGCAAAAAAGGTTGGAGACCGCTGATATAAATGACAGCCTGGCAAAAGACGAGATCTCACGAGGCTCTTTACTAAAAAGAAAACTGTTAGCAGTGCTGCCCCCTGGTGGTCAAAGTTTTAGTAACAAAAGTTAGCCGTAATTTCCCATCACCGAACAACCACAATCGTCCATGAAGACGGTGGTACAAATCTCTACGTTACAGAAGTGTCATATCACGACATCAATCATATAGCAACTCTATGCATTTATGTTTCCTAGCACACAAGCCGCACAGAGAGCCGCGTAATTAATTGAAAATAAATCAAAACTGATGTTCTGAACTCTCAACAGATGTGATCTGGTCCATGTCATCTTTGTTTTAAATTTAAATTCTGTTAACATTTCACCCAATGAGAGTTCACACAGTAACGTGTCTCCACTAGGGCTGCCACAAACGATTATTTTGATAGTCGACTAGTCACCGATTATTTTTGCGATTAGTCGACTAATCAGACGTAATGCATCCATTGGACGTAAAACGTACAGCTTATTGCACCAGCAGCATCTGCTCTTATATGACTATCATTAGCTTACAGCTTTAAGTGTTTAAGGTATGTGCTAACTAACAATAAAGACAAGATGATAGTTTATTAAACTTTAATGAAATTTGCAGATTGCAAAGTTTAATAAACTCCTTGCTATCTTAAATATAACAGGACACCGGAGTAAATTCTCGAGCATCTCACACTTCTGATAATCAGCTGTCTTCTTGATGTTTATTCAGCTGTGTAAAAACTTTAATCTCAGCCAAACCGATTTACTCAGGAACAAATAAAATACTAAAAAAAAAAAAAGCCGAACAATAACATTTGTAAGTTATCTAAGTGACTTATATATCATGTTTAACCTGAGTAGCGAAAGACGGCGGTGGGTTTGAAAACGATTTGCCGGGAGTCCGGTGTTCTCACGGCTCTAGTGAGCCTTGCCCCCGGCTCGCTATCGAGCTAGTGGGTAACAGACGTCTCTGAAAACGTCGCATCCTTGTACATGCAGTGCTGCCATCTCCTGTTTCAGTCCGTTATTACACTCTTAAATCCTACTACTTATTCCTGCGTCTTTTGTGATCTTACAAAGCTTCAAACGACGCGTCGACTATTAAATCAGTCGTCGACGATTCTGATAGTCGACGTAATCGTGACTAGAGCATTTACAGGTCAAACCCTGTCAGCAAACTGTCGGGGCAAGAACAAGTACATAAAGGAAACTCCTTCGTTAATGTTAATCGAGGTAAAATGTTCAATCGTTTTGATTTGAGGCCCCGCCCAAGCATATCTGAGTACGAGAGCAGTGTGAGGACTTAATAAGGGAGCTACTCAACAACCTCACTGCTCTGCAAAATATGAAAGAGAGCTGTTCCTGATGAAAATGGCAACAACAAACATGTTTCACCACTAGAGGCACAAATACTCCGAAGGAGGAGACGCTAGGAGCTGGTGTCCCGGGTTGGAATCCAGTGTGGGGCCTTTCTGTGTGGAGTTTACACAGCACAAAGACGTGCATCTGTGGTTAACTGGTGATTCTAAATCGGGCCAGTCCCCTCACCCATCGGCTCTAAGATCTCCACTGCCTACTGGTTAAGACTCAGAGATCAGATTAGTTAGACAGGGAGTCGATCCAGACTTCCTGTACTGGGGGTGCTGGTTCCACAGATCAACAGTGTGGGTGTGAGTGGTTATCTGTCTCTCCATGTAAGCCCTGTGACACACCTCACCTGGCCAGGATGTACCCTCCCCCTCATCCTTTGACAGTTAAGGTTAGCCCCCCGAGGAATATTGATGGATTGTGCAGATACTTAAGAATTACAAGTTTAAGTTACTTTAGTTTAACAAAAACTAAAACTACATTTCCAGAGAAAACTCGACCCAGAGTATCTCACTGCAACTCTGCGGCTTTCAAAGGAGTGAGGAGGAAAGGAGGTCATTTATGTGAAAAGGGAAAGACCATCTCTGAACCGAGGAGGGGGCCTAAGAGCACGTCTTTCACTTTCTTACAATGCTGTGATTGCAGCCATTCCCCTGTGACCTCTGAATGGTTCTCATGCCCACCATCAATGATTATAACAATAGTATATCAAAGATCATGAAACTTGGCTGGTGCTAGTTTTGGCTGATATGCAAATGTTTAAAAGGCCGGGAAACTGCAGTGAGCTGAGAATGAGGAAGTCACAGGTGAGTGATGAAATGTTTCTCCCACTGAAAACAAAATGCCCAGATGAACAGAAACAACTTTCTGGGACTACCTAGAGTACCTGTGTGCTTACATTTGACTTTTGCTGTGTCACTGCTGCTTAATAAGAGTCACACTTTAAGGTCACCAGCTCACTGGAAAAGAAGAAAGGATGGGTGGATGGATGTCCTTCACCCAACATGATGCGCACTATTTTTCCATAGCATAATAAATATTGTCGCAAATATTTCTCTGAAATATCGCGATGTGATTTAGAGGCTGCATCACACCCCGCTGGTGCGCATAAGCTGACTCTGCAGCTCCTGACTAGGTTAACTGTCGATGAGGCAGCAGGAGGAAAACTCGGGTTGTAGCTGATTCTCAGCCGATCGTTTTTATTTTAAAAAAGAAGAAGCTATAAATAAATACAGTTACTGTTAAAGATATGAACATATGGAGGATCTTCTGTGAGGAACAGAGGTGAAAGGAAAGCTTCGGAAACGAGATTAAACACTAAAATACAGCAAATCTGCTGCAGCAGACTGCGCAGACTCGCCGTGTGTCGCTACAGTGACATCTCGGCTGTGATTGAACCTGTGCCTGAGGGGTGAACAGCTTAAATGTGCCTCCCGACACCAAACAGAAAGAGGTTTGCGCGACGACGTGGCTAACAGCGGCTCACAACAACAGTCAGGCTAACGTCGTCACGACATGGTCGTTACAGCCGCTCCGAGCCGTGCCGGGTTACCTTTTCAAGCCTCCACTCCGTCTCTCCCCGTTTCTCCGACGCCAAAGACTCACAGCGAGACAATAACCTGATGAAATTGATTTCTAGTCTGGAAGCCATGTTTGGTTTGAAGCCGACACAGCGGCGCAGCAGTTTGACGTCAAGCAGAGCGGCGCAGACGTCATGGGCGGAGCGTCGCCCGCCTCTTTTTTTTTACGTTGTCAATGAAAATTTTAATTTAAAAAGCTAGACTTATTATTATTATTATTATTGTTATTATTATTATTATTATTATTGTTATTATTATTATTATTGTTATTAATAATAATAATAATAATAATATCTCGTTAGATCCCAAAGTTTTATCTTAATCTATTTCTCTCTATTCGAGAGAAATAAAATAATAAAATAAATATAAAACACATCATTCTGGCACGAAAACCACAACATGTCTGTATGTAGTACTTTTTTATTTATGTATGTTTTGTATGTGTTTATATACAGTTCTTAAAAAAATTACTGCCATAAAAACACTAAAAGAAAACTAAAAGTTATTATAAAATATTGTTTTTAAATTTTATTTATTGGGCAAATAAAACACTACATTCACTTTTTTATACCCCAATTTGAGGCGCCATACTGGACTTCTCTGAGAGTCAAGCACAACGATTTTTTCTTTTATGCAATGCCAGTAAATAATAATAATAATAATAATAATAATAATAATAATAATAATGTGCTTTCCTATTTTTCTGCTTTTTTGTAAAAGATTACATAAGTAAAATTAAAAATATGATTTTTGATTGACAAGCTTGGACAAACTGGCGTCTCAACCGTTACAGAAACATAGAAAATGAGTTTGATATTTTCAGTACTGTTAATTACGGTAATTGTGGCATAAACATTACACTGGGTGGTGGCCTGATAGTTTATCAAGTATCCATGTATGCCTATATTGACTGTATTGATTATGTTTTGTTTTATAATACATGGGTTATTTTGCTGTACGGTATCTATGACACTCAAACTGCTTTACATGTAAACAGACGGAATGAAAGATTAGCACTGGATATAAAGTCATGTTGTGCTTATCACTATACTGCAGTGCGTAAAGTATAATAGCCCATTTAGTACACTGTCTGCATCACTTTATTTAGTGGCGCAGCAAAGATGAGTCAGGGCACTCAGTGTTTAGACCTTTTCTTATGGCCTACATCATCTACAGCTTCCAGAATCATAACTATTTTTGCAACGTGGAGCACCGATTGGAGACAGTTGACTGAATCTTCTCACCAAGGTTTTAATCTGTAGCTCGGAAACTTCTGCACCACCAATGGGCTGAAGTTGGAGCTGCGTTTTCCAGATATGAGGCATCTGTGGATCAAGTCCAAGAAGGAGGTCTATCTGCAGTCCGGCAGGTCACATGACACAGCCTGTTCAAATCTTCAGAGCAACAATTTTAGTCTTCATGTCAAAAAATAGTCCCAGTCTGTTCAGGCCTTGAACGCTTCAGGACTTTGTTTGCACCTGTTAGGTGGGATAAACACTTTTTAATGATTTGTTAACCTAGTTCAAAGACCCCACATACCTATCACTGCAGCGCCCTTCCACCTGAGCATGCCCAGCTGTGTGGGTGGTGCAGAGAGGAGAACAATCATCTATCAGACTCACGTAACCCAACCCGCATGGAGGTACGTGAAACTACATAAACTTTCATTTGCTTAACAGTGGATGGTGTGCGAGGCTGGTAAATCACCCACGGCCAGGAAGGAAAATGCTGACCACAGTTCAGGGCGTAAAAACGGTAAAAATAAATGTAACCACTTCAAGGGGCGCTTGCGTGACACTGTTAAAACTCATGTTGGTGTAATTTCCTGTGTGCGGCTCTGGTGCAGCTTTATGAAGTCTGAAGAAATGACTCGTATGACATCACTTGAAAAACAGATCTTGCATTGTGGCAGCTGATCCTGAACTGTGGAGCCTTTGTGTGCTCAAGGTGCATTAACTCCACTCCACACAAAATCAAAAGCAGCGAGGTCTGTGCAGACGGCTGCAGTTTACTGTGACAAAGAAGCGGCTCATTTAAGAAGACCTGACCCGAGTTTTAATGACTGTTTAATGCAGGAATGGCTCCGCGAGACTGTAAAATCATACCCACCTCTGGGAGTTTTAGCCATCTTAAAGCAAAATGTTAAACATGCACACTCCGGCCACTTTATTAGGCACACCTGTTCACCTAGTGGTTAATGCAAATATCAAATCAGCCAAGTCAGTGCATTTAAACACGCAGATATAATCAAGACGACCCGCTGAAGTTCAAAATGAGCATCGAAATGAGCAAGAAAGGGGATTTAAGTGATACTGAACAGGGCTGGTTGTTGGTGTGAGGATTTCAAAGACTGCTGATCTGCTGGGATTGTCCCACACAACCATCTCATTGTTTTATTTATATTTTGATATCGCTAGGGATGATGCAATGATCGGGGACCATTCTTAATTTCGTTGTTCTCGTGACAATGACAATAAAGTTTCTGATTCTGATTACAGATAAAGATCCAAATAAGAGCAAATATCCAGCGAGCGGCAGGTCAGAGGCTGGCCTGACGGCTTGGAGCTTATAGGAGTGCAGAAGACCATCTCTGAACATGTTAAACCCTGAAGCAGATGAGCTACACCAGCAGGAGACCACACCAGGTGGTCTGTACCCAGTACTAGCAACATGTACCTAATGTAGTGCAATGAAGGGAGTCTATATGCAGTATTTCTAGTTTCATGTTACTACATATTGTCTGTGCTGAAGGTCCAAGTCAACCTATGAACCCAATTTGGAGCAGACTAACTCCTGGAGAGTTTATAAACGTCCTACAGTTTTATTTTAATAACTCTTGTTTATCACCAGCTTCTGTTTCCAGCGTAAAAGAAAATCGTTCTAATTGTGCGTGAAGGAAACACAGAGCAGCGCACGTTACAAGCATCATGTACTGTATTTTCATGTTAATACTAATAAACATTACAGCTCATTCAGTCAAAGTCACCATGCACTCTGTTACACATCAGAACATCTTCCTCATAATCCAGACGAACTAACATCATCACACATCATCATCATCAGCAGTCACAGAGGAACATTAGTATTACATTTCATACAAAGTTGGCCGGAGCTGTGCTTCAGCAGACTTTTCTAATAATGGGACCGAGGGGAAGTTCAAGGACACGTGGTGGCACCGCTCTTGGATCACGGCTGGGTTTGTGTGGGTGTTTTGTCGTTTCCGTGGAGAAAGTGGCGTGTGCTGCTCCCGTTCCCTTTGCTGCGTGAATGCAATGACTTCCTATTTGGTGTGTGTTGTGCGGTGGGTAAAACATGAAGGCGAACAGAGAATGCTGTGTGTGTGCAACAGTCACAATGTGCAGGTTTAGGTCCTTGTTTTCCACCACAAACACATCCCTCCCTCTGCGAGCACCGTTCCATCATCGTGACATGAGAATGAGCTTCTTTATCAAGTCAATGTACAACATCAAGGCACTAGCTAATGTTTCAGCGAGCGGGTTTCACTCACTGGGAGAACTAAGAAATGAAAAGTGCGACTGAAACCTGCAATATTTTCTTGAATTAGCACAAATTTAAAAAAAAATCATTATGAGGCTGCGGGAGGAAACTGCCTCTGGTCCCACTGAAGTAATCAACAGTGAGGACAACATATTAAAAAGATTGAAAAGGTGCTTGGCAACATGTGGTCCAGTCCTTTTGACTAACGACACGTTAGTTCCCTCAGACAGCAGCAGCTGCAGTTTGTGCGAGCTGGGTTCATGCATGTGGAGCCGCAGCAGCTGCGCGTGTCGTCGCGTCTCTCCTTTCCTTTCATACACACATCAAGTTCCAGCCTGTCCGAGCGCTCTGCTGCGCCTGCGTCGAATCTGAGAGCGTTTGAGTTCGTTTTGTTTGTCTGCTTGCGGGTCGCCGTCCTTAATCCTCTTCACCGTTCCAGTCGTTTGTGCTCCTCCCCGCTCAGACCTCATCATCCATGTACGGGATGTCTGGGTCAGAAAACCGTCTGTGGACGTTTGAGACTTTCGTGTCGCTGTGCTGGAGCTGAGGAGTGGGCGCAGCCGTGGAGATGGAAGAAGAGGAAGAGGCGGCTGAAGGAGGACAGGAAGAAAAACGCAGCAGCAAGTCGCACTCTGACCCGTCGAGGTAAAGGGACTGGGTGCTGTCTTTACGGCGGCCGGGCTGCTCTCGTCTCTTGACCGAGAAGGCGGGCGCTCGGCTTCCGGGAGGGGCGTGAGACTGAGGTGGACTCGAGGTTGCCGCCTGGGAGCAGACTCCCTGCGGGAGTTTAACTGTGTTTGGGATGATGGGGTTGCGACGCTGAAGCGGATGCCTGAAGGAGGCGTTGGAGGATTCAGAAGTTGAAGAAGTGCAGCTGGCCAAAGAAGAGGTGGAGCTAGCAGGGGTGAGGGTCGACACAGAGATGCGTCCACCGTGGACTTTAGGCCTCTGGGTCAGATCTGAAGGTTTGGGAAGACAAAGCGGTTTGGATCTCCTCAGCTGATGAGCACCGCGTCCTGGAAGAGAAGAGGATAGAGGAAGGATGAGGAATATTTAACCAAGAGGCTCACAGCAGTGTGAAAGGGGAAAGGCAAATGGAAGATCATGCAACCATGTTATGCAAGAAGAAAAATCAAAAAATACACCCAGTGAGTTACAATTACAAGCATCTGATCTGATCTGGACACCAAATGTTCAGCAAATCAACTTTGGGTGAAACGTGAGCATGCAGCCATGCCACACATGCATTTACATGCACACAAACACACAAAAACACGGTTGCCGTTCCTCCGACCTGCTTTGCTACAGAGCAGACGTCACCGCCCACCTTCACCATCACTGGTCCAGACCTGTGCCACAAAAGACAGGAAGGGCCCCGCCCAGCAGGCCCCGTGGTCTGGTCAGAAACCCGCAGGTGACAGAAACAGGTAGGAAGTCCCGACTGTACCTTACTACTGACCTTCAGGCTCTGAGCTGTGAGCTGAGCGCTGCTGCTCGTCCAAGAGGCTCTCAGAGCTCAGCGAGGCTTCGGAGTCGAGATTCTCCTGGTCTGAACCAGGCTGCTCCATCTCTGGCAGGCGACAGGCAAGATCCTCTCTGAAGGTGAGATGAAGAGGAAATCACATGCATTAGGAACTGGACAATGAAGACAGCACACACGAGGAACTGAAAAGTGCTGAGAGCGCAATCTCACTTCTCCTGTTTGATGGACTTGATACGTTCCATCAGGTTCTTCTCGGCCTCCGTGTCCGAATCCAGAGGCTCGTTCTCGGGGACCACGCTCAGATCAGTGCTGACCTTCTCGTGCATCTGCGCAAGAGAGAGGATCACACCTTCACCCAAACTGAAAACGGCCACAGTATAACAAACGCTAAAGAAACAGACACACATATGACTTTAACCCAAACCTGAAACTGAACCAAAAGGTGTTAGTGAGGTCGAGAGAAAGGCAGGGTGATGGTGAGGTTTTCATGCACCTGCATATGAATTCTTACAGAAAGTATTCAAAGAAATCAAAGTGAATGCACACTTTTACTCTTTTCACCAAAATGTGTTGCAGAGTGATTGCTCTGTAGATAACACGACCTGCAGAGCTCTGTGACCTTCTTTCCTCTTAAGGTTGAACAAATCAGTCACAAAACAGCTGCTCTTAGGTAGAAACAGTCCTTCAAACCTAGAACCACGGTGTGCTCTCACATCACAAGCAGGGCACAAACCAGTTAACAGCAACATGCAGTCTATTCCCAGTTAGTATGGAAGAATAAACAGTATTAAGGAAAGAAAAACCCCCAAACACACACACGACAGCCAAAGTTTGACCCACATCTTACATGCCATGCACAGGCGCCTCGACATGGCAGACCACTACAAACTACAACTACAAGGTCGACTCTACCAGGAGAAATCGATGATACGTACCACCGCTCCTTTGTAAGGAGCTGGTAGCCTGAGCGGTAAACGCCAGTAGTGCTAAAGAGAGACAAGGAACATTGGACACGTTACGCACGGAAGCTAAAGATATCAGATTCTGACAGCGGGGTCGACTTTATTATGTGACCTTCATCCAACTTCTTAGTGTCGACTTAATTTGTCTAAATGGACGCGGACGCGGACAGAGGCGAGCGGCGCTCTTCCTCACCGTGTTCTGCCTCTTGAGCTTCAGCTGGTTAACGGCTAGAGCCTCGGCGTACTCCAGCTGCTCGATTTCCTCCATCTTCTCGTTGTAGCGCCGGATCTGCTCGTTGATGAGCATCTCCACACATCTGCAAACAAAAGAGCGATCAGGACCCACACTCCTTCCAGCCTTTGGGAGGTTTTGGACCCTCTCACGGGAGGGGCTCATGTGATTGGTGGGGCTTCTTTCTACCATTTTAGCGGCTTAACATTACAACATAAAGCATCTTGAGGCAACTGTTGCTGAGGATTGGTTCTAAATAAAATAAACTGAATTAACCGAATAAATTAAAATGTAAATGTTTCCTCTTTCAGAGTCCAAGTGAACACAAGGACACCCCACACCCACCCAATTCAACCCTCGTATTACATTCATGAGATTTCTTGGCGGTCTTACGTGGTTGTCTTGGCAACGTCTTTCATGCTGAGCAGTGGGTCTGCGCTGTCCGGGCAGCGGAGGATGCACGGTGCAAACACTATGGCCAGTGAGTTGGGAGACATGCGGTTGTGAGCCTCTTCTTTGCACACCCTGCAGGAGAATCACACACTGCTGTAAATGATCACCTCGCCGTTTAACTGAATACACGCAAAACAAATAAGACAGGAGACAATGAGCCATCTCAGCGCAGTAGAAGTGATCAGAATCAAACAAACGAGGATCCCTGCCTGACGAGGTGGAAGACGAGCCTCTCCAAGGTGTTGTAGTTTGCAGTCGGGAGCTCATCCAGCACTTTATAGATGGCATGAAGCTGCTCCTGCTTCTCTGGAAGGTCTGACGAGAGGAAAATGCAACAAAAATCAATTCTTCAAATACAGACAAAAATGCAAAGACACGAGCGCACTAGTGAGAAACGTCCTCCTCACCGACTGCATGCAGGAAGTCGTTGTAATGTGTGAAGGTCATCAGTGGGTCTGGCAGTTCCCTCAGCCACTGCTTTACCAAGCCTGTCACTGTGTGGATGGGATAGTCTTCGAGGCAGGCCGAGTTGGGGTCTAAACACAAAGTCGTCGTCAGCTCAGCGATGTCGTTTTAGGAGTCAGAAAAAGCAGAAACCAAGTTGATGTCTGACCTGTGTCCAGTTTCTGGTGAAGCTCTTTCATTCGGTTGGCAGAGCCCGATTTGCGATAGATGCCCTCCGTGTAGAGGCCGTGCATCTCCACGTGCTCCAGCATCATTTCCAGCACCATCGGTACCGGATTCTTTTCATTGAGCAGGTGACACACACGCACCCCGAAGTGCTGCCCGGTAAACTCGTCATCATTCTGTGGAGTCACCAGACGGCAGCGGTCAGTCGGACCTCGCCATGATCCACCCACAACATCCGAATCACACATTCTTCACTACAAACTTCACTGTGCTGTTATATATAAAAACATGTTCCCAAATATTATTGAACACGTGGAAGCGTGTTTCCCAGGCAGCTGCTTCCTCCCGATGGGCCGCTTACATTAATTTTATTTAACGTTTTCAAACACTGCACGTCTATGATCAAAGATAAATATGCAGCCGACGCCGACAGTGCAAATAAGCTTCTTAAAAAGACCAGCAGAAAAAAAATTACTTGATTAGAAAATTTTATTTTTTATTCAAAGCTAGTGGAACAGGGGCTGGATTAGAAACCTTTTTATGCACAGTGTTTATAACTAATCACTAACCCAGCCCTGTATTTTATTTAATGCACAACACAGACTGTATATAAAAGATGGATACCACTGCAAATCGAAGCCAATGTTCTTAAACTGTATTCTCTCCAATGGCCAGTAGAGGGCAACGCTGATGGTAACAAACCTCAACTGGAGAGAAAAATGACTCGACTTTAGTTCAGTAAACGTCTCGTGATGAGTTTATGGTCCCAAACATGAGCTTCAAACTTCTTCATGATGATAGGAAATTATGGTTACATTTAAAAACAAAAGCAAAGTGAGGTTTGATTCTGGGCGTGGCTACTTTGTGACTGACAACTGGCTGTGACATGAAAGGGAGTGACATTTCGTAGTCTTCCTGACCTCTCCATGCAGGTTAGACTACACACCACCTTTAAACATACATTTACACACAATGTCTGTCAACTAGTAGCACATCATTTTTATTATGTTTGTGTTTTTTTAAATTAAGTTAACAGGAACAGGAGGTCATTTTAAGTAGATGAGAATCATTTAAAACACTGGATTAACTCGTTTACGGTATTCTACAAACTTTAAGCACTTCGTCTTCCTCTCATCCACGACTTCAAATCACGGATTAACCAGATGTGAATGTTTTCAGACGGTGGGAGGAGGATAACCACTGCACCGACATGCTGCAGGAGTGTGCAGGTCTAACCTTTGGTGGGCAAATGCAAACCAGCAGGCGATACAGCCATCCTTTACTTACAGTCTACGATGAAAACCCACCTTTTTGGCACAGAAGGTGGAGCAGTCGGTGTTTATCTTGGAGATGCACTTCTTGTGGCACACCATTTTACAATCTGTGAGAAAAGATTAAGAATTGAACTCAGTCGAAGCTGAACTTGAGTCTTTTACAGCATGCTGTGCTGAAAACGTTTCGTCGGGCTCACTCACTGCTGCACATGTAGGCCTTCTCCATGCCCCAGATGTAGGAAGTACACTGGTCACATGACTGCATAATGTTGACCTGATAGTTACTGAAAATGTGATCCAGCGGATTTTCCACCTGAAAAGACAACCAATCAATTAAAGACAAAATCATTACTGTGATAAAAGACGTCAAACGCCGCATCACTTACACTTTTGTCTTTCTTCCTCCTCTTCTTTCTCGCTTTGGCAGGCTGACGACACACAGGCACAAATCACAGGTGTAAACACTGTTTTTCTTATTCGCAGTGACCAGGCTGAACAAGTCGAGTTGCTTTGTTTTTACCTTTGCAGGTTCAGCCTCCTCCTTCTTCATCTCTCCTCTGATGAAACCATCCAGCACCGACTGGAACAGGTTCACCACCAGTTGGACTTCTTCCTTCTTTTTGCTCCCTGCCAGGTGCATCACTTTGTTCTGGTAGCCTGACATTAGACCTTTGTAGCCGATGGTGGGTTTCTGTTAGGAGACGGGAGGGAAAACGAGGAAGAAGAGACGATGGTGAGGGTGAACGTTGATCGTGTGATGAAGCTGCTTTGATGGCAGCTCAGAGACTTACTGGAAGAGAATACATGGCTTTGATGTTCTCTCTGAACTGCATGGTGGCTGTCACAAAGATGTTTTCCGTCTCTGACAGCGTCTTGCTCCTGGAGCGGAAATCATTCACCTGCAGAGGAATAAAATCCTTTTAGAAACGTGCGAATCTCATTTCCTACATCGAGTCCGTCATCTTGTCGCCTTTCGCTCACCTGGTTGCCCAGAAACTCGTCGAGGTGCCGCAGCTCGTTGGCGTTGGTGATTTCTCGATCCAGCGAGGCGTTCCACTGTTCAGAGACTCGTGTGGCTCGGCTGATTTTAATGCTGGGATTTCTGCCTATAGCTTTGCCGCCGCGGTCACCGGATTGAGATCGGGGCGCGTGTCCGGATATCGGGGCTGAAAGAGAGAACGCGTCCCGAGTCATTAAGGCCAGAAACTACAGCAGGTGAGCAAAGCAGCTTCAGCTACTCCTCTTGTGCGATTTACCTTCCCATGCGGTCGGCTTCTCGTTGAGAGTCTGAGCGAAGGTCAGCTCCCCGTTGTCTGGAGTCTGGGCATCTTTGCCTTTTTTAAAGATTTTGCTGAAGAAACCGCTGGGCCTGCGATCCACAGAAGCAAAACACATAAGAATGACCACACACTTGTTCCCGTCACAGACACGCCTGACATTCATTCGTTTCTTTTTATGCAACCAGAACATGTGTTTGCACTCCATCAGCAGCTGTGGTACCTGTCAGGTGTGGATGCGACTGAGTGGGCTGAATCCTGGTACCCGGCAGCCTCCTGCTGTCTCTTTCTCACGGAGCCTCCCTTTGAAACATCACCAGAGCTGTCAGCCGGGGAAAGCTGCTCAGCAGAGAATATCGAGTTACTTACACGACATCAGAGCGCAGATGTTTCCACAAACTGACAAACGTTTCTCTATAACGGTCACTTTACATTGAATCGACGGAAAATACCTCTTTGATGGAAGCGCCGGCATCAGAGCCTGGAGACAAGCTGTCGATCGATGAGAATGTTTCATTCCTGAAACGGAGACAGAAGAGGAAGATCGATTAAAGAAAAGCCGAACTGAACCAACTGTTGTAAAGTAGCTTCAGCCAGCAGACTGAGACGTACAGCTTTTTGGTCTGTTCTCTGCTTTGAGGTGGAGAAGGGCTGATGTTCTCAGAGAGCTCCCCGTTACTCCTCCTCCCCCTCCACTTTTCCGGCTTCTCCTTTATCGCCCCAGACCGACGTTGCAGATTTACCGCGCCGACATTCTCGCTGAGGCCATTTCTCTCCGACAAAGAGTCGGTGGGCGCCAGAGGTAATGAAGACGGACGGACAGGACCGGCGGAGGGAGGAGAACTTTTTGCCTCCTTCTTCGCTCCCTTGTCTTCCTTCACTTTCCAGGCCACAAAGGTGTACTGGTCCAGCTCCTTGCTGTCTGAGCGCTCTTTGAGCTTCGATGTCTCCTGGTTTTTGCTCTTCGGCGTGGTGGTTGGATCCTTGTTGGTGGATGAAGACGAGGCAACTCGCTCGGACTCTCTGCGGCTGTGTTCCAGCCCTCTTTGCCTCCTCTGCTCCCTCTTCTCCTGGCTCCTGGTTGACGGGCCCCTGTTAACAGTCGAAGTTTGTGGTCTCTTTTGTTCAGCGTTTGGAGGTGTGGAGGTTGTGCTAGCTTCTTTATCCTCGCCCTCAGCTGGAGACGTGGGCGTAAGTGCACTGGAGATGAGCCTATCAGAGGGCAGATCAGCTTTTGACTCTTCTAGTGTTTGGCTCTCCACATCCTCCTCCTCCTCATCCAGCTGGGGTCCAGCCTCAGCTTGGTTACCGCAAGCTTCCGAATGCATTGCCTCACGCTCCAGCTCTTTCTCTTTGCCACGTTCTTCCTCTGAATTTGAACTTCTATTAACATCTTCACCCTCCTCTTCCTCCTCTAAACCCTGTGCATTGAGGTTTTTATCCAGCATCTCCTCAGTGACCAGCTCTATATCCGAGTCCTCTCTCGTTTGAGGTTCCTTTGCAAGTCTTTGCTCCTTTGCTTTCCTGGCTGCCTCTTCTGCCCTTCTCCTTGCTGCTTCTTCTTCTTCCATTCTTCGCCTTTGCTCCTCTTCTGCTTTTCTTCTTTGCTCTTCCTCCTCTTCCCTTCGCATCCTCTCTTCTTCTGCAGCCCTCCTCCGAGCCTCTTCTTCCTCCTCCTCTTTCTTCCGTTTCTCCTCACGGATTGAATGGCACCTGAAATGCACAGCAGATAATGCGACATCAGACTGTCAGCGTCACCTCTCACGCAGCAGATTACACAGGCAGCCCTGCCGAGTGTGTTTTCTACCTTCTGCGTGCAGAGTGTCCTCTGACCAGGGCCTGGATTTTGGTAGCGCCTCTTCTTTGCTTGGCGTACGCCGATCTCTGTCTGTGGCCTCTCCACACCGCCTGGATCAGAGTGGCCGCCTGCCGTCTTTGCTGCTCTCTGCGGTACCGACGCCATGAACGCTGAGAGAGAGGACGACGGTGAAAACAATCAGGACCGTTCTTAAAATACCTCCCAGAGTTTGGAACCAGGTCTGTGTTTACCTGGATCGTGACGGCCGCCTGCCTCATTTCTAGAAACTCTTTCCTCTGCAGGTGAGCTCTGACCCAGCGCTGAAGGAAGATGATCTTGCGCATTACGTCCTTGTGCAGCACGTCCTGCAGCTGCTGTCGCTCGAGCTCTTTCAAGAACACCTGAAAGGACAAAACACACCAGGGTGGCATCACGAATGTGGATGCTAATGGTGTCTGCAGGACCACGTTTATAGGAGCGTAACAGGTTGTACCTTTGTTTTGCCTATCTGGTATGTGGTCGGGTTGAGGCCCATCTTCTTCTCAAGCAGCGCTGAGATGTCCTCTTTGCAGGCAGTCGCGTTCTTTGGCAGCAAAACCCTGAACTGCTCCATGAAGTCCTGCAGGAACAGAAAAGCATATGAATGCAGCAGGTGGAGCAGTTTCACGTGTGCCCTGACGCAGACCAGAATATTAACATCTAATCAACATGAAAATATGAACTCAGTGCCTGAAGTGAATTTCCCAAAGGAAGGGCACGTTTGCAATACCTGGAATGTGTACTTGGCTCCGTAGCCGGACCTCCTGATGCGAACGGTCTCCAGCATACCCGTGTATCGCAGCTGCTGCAGCACCAAGGCTTCATCCAGATGCATCTCCTTCTGCTCAGTTTGACATAAATACCCACGATCATCATTTACAAAGTGGTAATAATGTGACGAGTTCTTGTTATTAAAAACACCAAGAATTTACGCTGTTATTGCATTTAAAAAGAAAGAAAACATCAACGACTAAAGAATCACACTTACCTTCTCAGCATTGGAGCGGATACACCGAATGAAGAAAGGCTCGGCTCTGTTTAGAGTCTCTAAGAGTTTGGTCAGAGAGGTCTGAGGACAACAAAAACAGCGGTTTGCCGAAGCTTCGCAGAGGCGATTGTTTGCAAGCACAATGTGCAGATAAGGTTACAGGTAAAGTTACCTGGAACTGGGCACTGATGCTGGGAGGCTTCTTCTTCTTGTGCAGGTGGAGCAGAGACTTGGTAGTGCGATCCTGCAACGTCAGGCTCACGATGAACTTTAGAGATCGAGAATCCAGCAAACTCTGCAGAGCAATAAATGGAAGATGAATTCCTTTGCTTGCAATCTTCATGACTAAACTGAGGAAGAGCACAATCTCAGGTTTATCTGCCTTTACACTTTACCTTTGGGATGGGTTGCCTTATTTTGATGCCCTTGTTTTTCCTGCAAAAAGTGAAGAAACAAACTCTGAGTCTGACGGACAGAAGTGCTGAACGCCTGACGACTTAATGAGGAAGCGGATGATGTACGTGAAGGCCAGGTTAGTACGGATGGGTGACTCCTTCATGCGCAGACAGCGATGAACATTAGGCTTGGACCTGAATCGGATGAATGACGAGCGCGAGAAGCAAGACTGATGAGAAGGTGAGTGACGAGGGAAGGACGACAGACAGAGGAAGAGGATGTATGCTGCAGGAGACGGGATGTAACTCTACACAATGAGCCCAGCAGAGGCTCGTACTCAGACGTACTCTCTCTTTCATCACTGCATAAAAACAAAACCCTAAACTTCAAATCCTCGCCGCTGCTTCTGCTGTAAAATGTAACATGCTGCAAGGCTGCTGGGCCATTACGTCACAAGATGCTCTGAAGGACCTTGCATGCCAACAGTCTGGAAATTCATGCAGCAGCAAACAAAAGTATTCATGGCGTTTCAGCCTTCAAGAAACCTCAGCACCTACACACCAGAGCTAACAATATGAAAATGCAATAATGAATATTTTATTTGATCAAATCACATCAGACTGGAATCTTTAAATGTGACCGCGGAAACTAGTCACTGCTGGAAATATCGACTCCAGCTCCAAACACGTGTGATCTACTTTATTAATTTAAATAAAACAAAGTTTAACATGAGCATGGTCTGCCTGAGCTGCACTGATCTGAGCAGGAGCTGATGCCAGGTCTGTCTGCAGACTCACTGAAGGACGTGTCGCGGGAAGCGGAGGCGACCCCAGGACTGCAGCAGTTTGCGAGGGTCCTCACCATCCAGCTGCAAGTTCTTAATGGAGCTGATGATCTCTGCATGCATGTTTCTGATCACACCGCACGCACACGCACAATCGGCGTAAACAGGGGGGAGGGAGGGGAAGCAGGAGAGGGGGGGGGGGGACAGAGAAGGGGCAAAGAAGGAGGGAAAGAAAAGAAGTAAAGCGGGGTGTGACAAAACATCTCTGTTAGGAAAACAAACCACCAAAAACACACTCAGGAGAAACGTCAGCTTTCACACTGTGAAGAATAACCCACAAAACCTTTAGTGTTCATGTAGAAGGAAACCACAAGACACAGACACACAACCAGGAAGCTATGAAGCCCTATAAGAGCAAAAAAAGGACACAGAGAGGTCGGGAGATACAGGGTTGGACACACACACACGCACACACACACACACGCACACACACTCCTCGTGCCTATGGTACGACAACGTTTCTCCGTGCCCCTGGTACACTGCGCAGAAACACCTTGCCACACACCCCCACACACACACCCACACACACACACGCCTGGCACTGTGGTGAGTTCACATGCAGAGCTGCTGTTCCATCTGTTTCCATGCTGCGACTGTTACTGGCTGTGTGGCTGTTGGACGTCCTCTGGTACTTTAACAGAGGCCGGTGAGGTTAATGGTACACGGGGCTTTTCCGTGCCTCACATCTAGTCCATGCATTACTTTTGCAGTACTTACCACGACTGGACAGGAGAACAGGAGGTCAGGCAGTGAAGGAACAACAATTAATGTGCCACAGTGAAACATAACCTCTGCAGCTCACTGCTGCAGATCTGGAAAGCGTCGGGCGATTGAATATTGGTGAAAACTGAATTTGAAACATAATTTCAGACCTGCAAGCAGGAGGCAGAGGTCTCAGCAGACCAAAAATATCTGTTGTGGTTTTGTTCCAGTCTCTGAAAGCTCTCAGTCGTCTTTGTCTGTGTGAGCAGGGCTGTCGGCACCTGCACCAGTGTCTGCGAGCGCTTCCTGATGCAAGTAATCCAGGTGGCTAATCAGAGCGGACCAGCTCAAACACTGTCCTGCGCTCTACAGCAAGAATAATAAATACGAGGAAGAGGGATTATTGCAGCTGGGGGGTTTACAGTAAGGGAAGAGGAAGCACGACTCTGCTGAGCTCAGTTCGGCTGCTGTGCTGGGCTGACTCCATATTTAAGGGAGCAGACATTTTAGCACGTAACGTATCCGAGTGCTGTGGTTGGACTGACAGCTCGGATTGTCGCTTTGTTTGTAAACGAGAGCAAACTCAGAAAACGGCACAAAACAAAACACAGTTCCTTCCTGTTTGGCCTCGTGCTCTCTCGTGTCTCACCTGGCCAAACAAATTCACTTACTTCTTACTGTCAAAGCTAGCAAAGATGTCTTCAAAGGCCTCTAGAGGGCGCTCCTCTGAGTGATCAAAGTAGAAATCGAGCATAGAAGCTCGTCTGTGGAGGGGAAACGGAGAGGAGAGAACCGCACACACAGAGGATATGGGTGACGGAGGTAAAGTGAAGGAGGATTTATCTTTAGTGGCGCTGGTGAGAGATGCGTCTGTGCCAGTGCTGAGGATTCAATTCAAATTAGACACAGTAACAAAGCAGAAAGGATCAATGTGGAGGTCCAGATCTTTCACCTTCAACAGGAAGCTGGTGTGTGTGTGTGTGTGTGGCAGCTTCATGAAGGGTGAGCATTATGTTGACCCCGTTTAAAATAATCAGTCTGTGCTTCGTGACAATAACACCGTTATTAACTGCCACGTCCACAGGCACAGATTTCCTCCAGAAGAGCCTGAAAGTTAAAAAACCAGCCCGAGCACGACACCCAGAAGGTGAGTTTCATAGTTTCGTGTTGAATTACGTTACTTACTTGTACATTCTTTCTATTGCGGTATTGGACCGCTGAAGCTCTCCTAAAGGAGTTCTGGTGACTGGACGGATAACACCTGACACCCCGAACAAACACAAGAGAGAAAAATCATTATTAACATTGGGAAAGCGTTTCGATTTCAAAGTTTCTGGCAGGAAAAAGGTGTTATCAAAGCCACATGACTCTTTTTTCCCCTCTTTTTTGTGTGTTTAGTATATTTAATCCTGATAATGCAAATAAAAAGGCACCAAATCAGACTTGTGGGAACAGTTTTAGAGAAACTTTAGCCTCAACTCTGCAGCCTGCATTACTTCTATGTGCACAATGACGGAGCAGAGACCCTGCAGCAGTGAAAGTCATCAGATTGCTTACTTTCACTGAAACCAATGCAGTCTTTTATAATTATCAGCTTAACAATTAACTCATCTGCAGAATTCAGATTATTTTGCAGACGATTCATTTCAGTTATTAAGATTAATCATGTGCTAAATAATTAATCTGGCATTCAGGAAGTCTTCACACTAATAACACACCTGCAGTTTTTGCTGCCCAGGTGCGACCGGCCTCGTTGAAAGCAGCGAGGCCCCTGATCGTAGCTCTCAGGATGCCCCATCGAAACATGGCCACCGGGTCCATGCCTATGAGCTGCCGCACGTACGCTCTGTCGCTGCTCCGCAGCAGCGCCACAATGTCCGGGCGCATGTGGTCTGTGTTCTTCTCCCGGAAATCCTGGTGAGGTGAGAGGCAGTTACGAGTGAGACACAAACCCTCGCACTCAAACCAAGGTCCAATCGTCCTTTTGTCTCCACTCCCTACCTTGATGTGATATTTTACTTTCCCAGCAAAGTGCTGGATGACGAAGGCGGGCTCCATGACCGGCGTGGGGACAAAGTATTTGTTGCACTGGTGCTGCTGCTTGAATTTGGCTAATAAAGTCTCATCTGTGGCATGTGGAAAGCTGGGTCACGGACACAGAGAAGGAGGAACGACGAGAGAAGCACAGATTAAGGAAAAAGAAAATCAGAATAAATCGACGTCGATTAAAATAAACTTTTCTTACTTGCTCTCCTCATCCAGGAGGTAGAGCAGGCCAGTGGGTTTCTTGCTGATGAGATGGATGCAGCCCACGTTGTCTATGTAGTCGATGTTGTGCCAGGTGATGCCCTCTGCTTGGTACTCCTCCTGGATGTGACAGGACAGAGCATTAAGAGGTTAAACGTGTCGCCGCTGCTCTTTTAACCCAAATATCTGGATTTTTAGTCTCAAAAAGAAACAAACTGCACCATCGTGTGACTGCAAAGTCATGTTTGACTACAAAAATGCAATATTATTACAAAAACTTGATTTATAAAGCAGCACGAACTCCCACATAACGGTTCTCCTCCGCGGAGATCGGGTAATGTTTGGATGAGTCATCCTTCACATGCTCGCTATCATAAACAGAGATTCGCTCGTCTGAGGCGCTCGAAGGCAAACCTCCTGACAGTGCAGCGTCCACTGCACGTCTCACCTGCTCCAGATTGAAGATGTGATGGTTGAAGTAATACTGCAGCTGCTCGTTTGCATAGTTGATGCAAAACTGCTCGAAGCTGTTGGTCTCAAAGTCCTCGAAGCCAAAAATGTCCAGGACACCGATGGATAAGCACTGGAAAACAACCAGAACGCCAAGTGAACACCAGCGCCAGCACCAAGGGAACAAAGGGAGGCGACGTAACTGGACTTTTCATGTCTTTGCACTTTCTGATGTGTGTGTTTCTTACTGGAACAGACTCCTCCATGTCCTTCTTATTGAGCAGTGCGTGATTGATGCGCAGGACAATCCAGTCAAATAAGGCGCTGTACAGAGATTTGGCCATAGAGTCTCGTGCTGTGATCGCCTGATAGAAGATAAAAGAGGGGGCGATGCACAGAGCGTTAGAGGCAGAAAGAAACCCAGAACACACCAACAGGAAGAAGAAATCCAAAGCACGAATAAAGAGGAAGTAGACGCTAATGAGAGACTGCACTGACGCTCCTGAGCCCACCTCAGAGTGTCTGTAGGGCAGGATCAGCTTGTCGTTGACCGTCACCGTCTTCCTCTTAGTCAGCGCCTCCACCAGCAGCTCCTCTTTAACCTGAGTGACATCAGCAGTTTAACAGTGGCAGCCGCACACACCTACACAAACTGAAGCACGGAGTCACAAACACACATTCAAGTTACCTTTAGTAGGTCAGAGAGGGTTGCCAGGACCTCTGGTGGGCCCACGTCCAAGCCTTCATCTCGGCCCGTTGCCTTCTTCGTGTAGGTCACGTTGCCAAGGTACAGGATGGCGGAGAGCACAGAAAAGATCCTGCGACACAATAATAACAATGACACACTTTAGAAAGAAGACAAACATGAGACACGTGTGGTGCTGGTCTTCAGCCCGAGCGTCCCTTTGAGCTGTGAACTGAATAGAGCCATTGTAGTAGCTGCACGCCGTCTCTAATAAACTGCTTGATTGGCTCATTAGCTGCAGAGACTGCCAGGCTCTGAAAAGTATCTTTGTTGTAATCTGGGGCTGGTAACGTGACTCAGTGCTCACACTAACATAACTCGTGTTTACAGGACTGAAGGCAAAGATGCTTCTGCGTGGAACAGCGAGGCTTTCACTTCACTTACTGTTTCTTGGTGGCGGGAAGGAAGCCGACCATTTCCATCGCCTGCTGCAGCCGTTCAAAATCGTGACGCAAATCTTCCTCATCTTCAATCTTAAAATTTTGCTGCGAGGAACAAGAACGAGGCAGTTATCGAGAGTGTTTGGAGATGGAAATAAAAAGGTGAAGCGCAAAACGGACACGCGGGTGAAGGACGGAGGCGTGTGAAAAGGAGGTGGAGGAGAGGGGAATAACAACAAGAGAGAGAACAAAGAGCGGCTCATTAACATGCAGGACACACGGACTGCAGCTTGGCTGCATTCATGAATATATCAGGTCACTCAAAGGGAAGCACAGTGTGACTGTAGTGCGGGGGTCGGCAACCTTTCTGATGACGAGCGGCGTCTAAAATTCCCTCAGAAGTCACTGCGCCATAGCAACCGTGGCATTAGCAATAAATGTAATAACGCTCTATATCAGTGGTTGTATTTGTGTGTATTTCCGTGGTGCTGATGCTGAGCAGACAGATCCCTGACGCGTTTGAAGTGTCAGAATGTGAAAATTTCAACATCGCTTGAAAAAACTGCCAGCTAGCAACGCCTCTGTCACCGGTAGGCGGAGTGAATTTTAGCCAATTACAAGCTGAATCTGGTAGTTGGGGTTGCTAAGATACCGTCATTAAGAAGCGGCACAACTAATGTGTCTACGCGAGCTAATCTGCGATGTGCACCGCTCGCCCGGCCATTTATTTTTGATGCACCTTCTCAGATTAACTCACTGCGTGTCGTGCCATCAGTTAACCCTTCGCGTGCCAGCTGTGGCACGAGTGCCCAGGGTGGCCGACCCCTGCTGTAAAGGCCACGCCCATGACCAGGTTCAAAGGTTAAAAATCAACAGGAAAGTTATTTGGTGGGCCGAAAACAGGAGACCGAAATTAAATGGAGAAAATAGTTTAGAAAGTTTGCTGATTCCTGATCTATCAAAAGAGACGTCACACTATCTGAAAATGCTTCATTTTAGGTATAAATGAGCTCAGCAGCCGTCCTGATAAGTGTAACTCAAATCTGATTCCTTAACACTTAAGAAACATTTCCATTACTGGTGGAAAAAACCAAAAGCGAAACGTGAGCCTGCTATGAAACATTAAAATGATGCAGGCAGCTTCCTAAATAAAACCTGCTTTAAATGTTATTTTAGCTAAAGCCCAGCTGCAGATCGAGCAGATGCTGGGGGCCAAAACACCAGACAAATATTTGAAGTAAATAAATGTTGTTCATTTCCATATTTATCACATTTTGTTGCCACAGGGGGCCCTGGAGGAGGGCGACTGAGGCCCCTGTGGCGCCGGAGCAGCGACTCTGTACCTGCTTGAGGTAGAAATAGTCTTCAGGCGGCAGCAATTTGAACTCCTTTCGTTCTTCCTCTGAAGCGCCCAGCAGCAGGTAGTAAAACACGTGATAGTTCCTGGAAAAGGAAAAAAACCCCATGAACTTTACACCAAGTTATTACTGAGGGAAAAAGTTCCCTTCATTTTTATACCATTGCTGTTCATTAGTAGATGTACGAGCTGATGGCCATAAACAGACTGAGTCAACACACTTTATAAAGTCTGAAGCTCAGTGCTGTTTACAGTAGTTTTCCACTGGTGCTATCAGCGAGCAGGTAGCTTTGTTGTACGAGCACACGGGAGTAATGAGTTTCCACACTTATCACTAGGAAACAATAACACCACCCAGCAGACGCACCGTCAACTGTAACTGCAACTATGTGATTAACAGCGCACACGGAGCGGGCGGCAGTGGGCGGGGGGTAACGTGACGTAATCGGCAGCAGTAGGTGAACAGATTTTCCAAAACTAGCTGTGAAAACCTCGACAGGAAGCTCGTCTTCCCACCTAAAACAGCTACTGGAGGCTTTTCTACACACACGAAGCATCAGCTGAGCTCCAGAGTTTAAAGTGTGTTTTTAAGGACAGATATGCACACCTCCATGTGGGAGACACACATATACACAAAGGATAAACTAGTGTCAGTCTCACTTTTTAGATTATACTCTTTTAATCTTGTGTTTCTTTCAAAGATCATCATCAGCATTCAGCAGGAACCACTGATGTCAACGTCAGGTTATCTGTGACAGTCGGCCTCTTCCTTTGACTCACTGATAGATCTCACAGAGAAAACTAAATGATGAAGCAGGATTACGTCGCTCTGACTGCGTTTCGCAGTTACCAAAGTGAAATAACTGTTTGCATATTAGTCACACAAGCAGCAACAGACTAGCAGTCTAGTTGGTAGGAAACAGTGCAGTGAGTAACACGAGAGGTAGCGTCAAGGTGACGAGTTGGTTTCAATGTGCAGCAACGAATCATTCTTAACTGTTGGTCAAAACTTGCTTTTTAGTGTTTATTATCTGCAAATAAACACAACTGCAGGTCCTGGGTATATAAGACGACCTCATGAGGGTCAAGACCCCGTCATTCCTCACCTCTCATTCTTCTCCCTAGACACCAGGCGAGACTTCTCCAGGAGGTACTTCTCCACCACTGCCCTGCAAGATGGAGAAAAACACAGTGAGGGGGGAAGGATGAGAAAAAGCAGAAGGAGGAGGATGAATCATCTGATCTAAAAAAGGTCACTCGGCTGTGTCTGTGTCTCCCAGGTCACTTGTGAAAGTGGGCTGCTAATAAAGACTGAGGGGAGGAGCAGGGGAAGTGAGGGCAGATGGTCAGAACAATCAAAGAGGGAACAAAGCTCTCAGATATGGTTGGACGTGTGTCATCACACAGCAACACGCCGGCCACAGACAGCTTAGGATTCATGTATTTGACTGTATAGGAGACGGAGGGCAGTGAAAAAGCAGGCTGTGTTTTCACTGCAGTCGACAGATACGCAGCTTTATTTACCTGCTGCACCAGGCCAAGGCCATAAAGTTTGCTAAATCAGATTTTATAAGTCAAAGTTGGTTTTTCAGTAGCCAAGCAAAAACAGCACTGACGCCAGTCCTCCTGACACACTAAGAATAGAGCTGTGCTGTGAGAAACCGGCTTGCAGCTTCGACTACAGATCGACAACGTAAAGTTCAAACGCTAACTTACGTGGTCTGTGACGTCGGGGTGTAATCAGTTGTGCCCATCATAACCACAAAAACACCCACAAAATGCTGTTTATCACTATTATTGTAACAAACAAGATCGTCTGATGGGAATCCTGATCACGCTGCCCACAGATACTGAGGTAAGTCGCTCTTGAACCTGTTAGAGGCTTCTGCAAACGTCTGTGAATGTGCACAGGCATGCAGGGGTGTCCGAACAATACAACAGATGGTGCATCAATAACAATCCCTACTCATTAGCTGATCTGAGAACAGCTGATGCTTGCTGAACGTGAGCTGAAGAAGGTTCAGAGACGGAGAGCATAAAAACATGCAGACTGTCGGTCAGCTCAGAGAGCCGAGGCGAGCAGCAGCTTCCTCTTTGCTGATCCACTCCACTGGAGACGGAGAGACACACAGCCTTTGTCAAGTCTACAGAGCAGAGCTGTGGTGGCCTCCTGAGTCCTTAAACGCCTAGAAGTGGGAGTCTACACTAGAAAGACTAATGGTGGTGAAATATGTTGGGCGGTGTGCTTTGAGTAGATATGATATTTTCTGCAAGATAACGATCTTTGGTGGGAATCACAGAAAAACCTCAGCCTGCTAAAATCGACTCCTCGGATTGAATTACAGAGCTGAGGCTGAGCAACGAGAGCTGGTGCTATCGGGCTGGGGATACCCACTTAGCGTGGAGCTGAACATCTGTCAGCACAGGCATCAACGGGTTTATTCACCGCCTATTTTTAGGACCAGAGAATGAATCTTAGAAATATCACCGTGTCAGTCATTAGTCTGAACACTGTACTAAATGTTCGCTGCAGTTAAAGCTCGACATGTTGCCTTTTTTTAAAGACGCTGAGCATCTGTTCCTCTGCCTTGATGAGAAAACGAGGAAGTGACACGGCTGACCAGACTTTGATGCAGCTCCTAACCAGAGTCTGGCTGCTGAGAAAAAGGAAGGACATGCTAGTGGTTGAAAGTTTCAGTCCATATACACACACAGTGAACATAGGAAGAAGCATGTGACGCGGTAGAAAAGTAAAGAGGAAGACGCAGCGCTGTAGAGAAGAAAAGCAAAACACTCATTTGATTGCTCCAGTATTTTTCAAAAGGCTCCAACACACACGCACACACACACACGCACACACACACACACACACACACACACACACACACACACACGCACACACACACACACACACACACACACACACACGGTGCTACTTACCCTCTGACCACGCCGCTCTCCAGATAATTAACCTGGATGAATTTGCCAAAGCGGCTGGAGTTGTTGTTGTGGGCTGTCTTGGCGTTCCCAAAGGCCTGGAAGAGAGAAGAGGCTTAAAGTCAACTACACAGAGCGCATCGATCTAACCAATCAACGATTTAGCCCAATGTTCGATGTTCTGGTCAAATAATGAGAAAAAATGAATTTAAGTGGTTAAAACTGCAGTCGGACTTGTGTACATCAGAACACACAGCACTACCAAAGTCATTTAAACCTCTGCAGCTTTTCTTTAAACTGTTAGCTTTCAAACCATCAGTGGAATCAGGACCTTTGCTGAAGTCACCAACAACAGCCCTCAGTAACTACAAAGAGGCTGCACAGTCCTGGGTTAAACCTTGTTTTGAAGCTGAAACCGTAGAAGCGGGTGGGAGTGAGTGGGGTAAGCATCTGCAACTCATCTGAATTTGCCCTTTTCTTACTCTCATTTAATCGCTCTTTGCACCTCCTCGGGGTCAATGTGTGTGAGAAAGCATAGGTCAGTAATGATAAATGAGGCTGGGGCAGACCCTCTGTACGGCCGTGTCACACCAACGTTTCTCTCCAGGTCTCGGGCCAATTGCAACCCAGCCAGAGGCGCAACGACCCCAGGCTTACCCAGCCTCTCTGAGGCGCCTTTTTATTGCACGGATACGTTACGAGAATAGCACGTTTTCCCCCTCTTCATGATGAGATGTTCACATGGTCACACACAGACACAAAACAAGGCCACCACAGGGGAAGTTGACTCAATGCATGTTAAATAGGAAGTACATTCTGTTTTGTAAGGCGGTCGCAGGGTGAATTTGATACACTGGTGTCGGGGAAGATTGGAAAAAAGACTGCAAGTGCGCACACACACACACACACGCGCACGACTGAGATTCCTTAGGATGAACCGTTGACCCATTTTCTTTTCTTCTGCACAATTACACCCCTGTGCTTCAGCTCTGTTCGTGCACGCTCATCTGCTCTTTTTTGTTCTTTAAGCAACAACTTTGATCAATTTTTATGTTTTAGTGCAAAAAAAGAACTCAAAATGTGATTTTAATATTGCCTTGAAGGAAGTGAGGGAAGAGTTGTTACTTGTTGATGGATGATGAAAGATGCTCATATGAGGTGTGTGTGTGTGTGTGTGTGTGTGTGTGTGTGTGTGTGTGTGTGTGTGTGTGTGTGTGTGAGTGAGAGAGAGAGAGACCAGAACAGGCTGCAGCTCTGAACTTGCTCCGACGGGGCCTCCACTCACCCACTCACGAAGGTTTTTCCCCCTTTTTTCTGCACACAATTTATCCAAGCTGTCTGCTTGTTCAGATCAACCATGCAATTGTTTTTATTCTGTTTGCTTAAATGGTTTTCTTTCCATTTCTTCTATTCCCTATATGAAGGTCAGTAAATGTGTTCGGTGTCCAGCACCAAACCCTGGGAAATCTGTGCAGGACCCAGGCTGCTGCACGGAGGGAATTCTAAACATGTCGCAGCATCATTCGTATTCAAACATGCCCTTCATCAGATCGTCTGTTTGGTTTGAAGCGCAGCAGGTATGAGGAAATACAGCAGCCGTTTCGCTGCACGTTGTCTATGGAAAGACGAGGCCTAATAGGAACTCTTACGCAATATGGTTTGCCCTCAACAAGTTCATAAAAGAAGCAGAAAAAGAACGAGGCAGAAAAAAGGCACAACTAGGTGAAAGGGACCTTGGCAATCTACAGCGAGTGCACGCGCTGCATACAGAGAGCTTTCAGCCCACTTCTGTGTGTTTAGTCATTTATTTTAAATGAGCCCACAGACAACATCCAAAGTATGAACTCCAAATGTGAATAGACAAAGCAGACAGACATTTAAATAAGCATTCAGAGTGTTTGTAATGTGTTTTTGTCCTTTCTCACATTCAAGCTTTAATATTGGTGAAACGATTCACCTGATATGAACCTTTTAAAAACATGATGTGGTTTCGACTGGACATCAAATATCTTTGGGACTTATCCTATGTTAGCTTCAGCAGAGCCAGACAGGTGCCTTTAAAGGTTAATCAGCTCCATAGAGAATGGAATTTTAAAACAGTCCCTCAAAAATGAAAAACATTTTATGCAATTCCCAGAAGATTTCTCACCTGGAATTATGTTTTCATATGAATTTGTGACGTCAGCTGGGAAGTTTCTGTTAACACTGATGAACTGACTGAGCGGTGAGACTTCGGCGCTATCACAGGTTTTTCAGTGATACTGTGTAGCTAATAAAAACAGCAAATCTGAAAGTATCGTGGAGATGTGAGAAACCTGAAAGCGATCTATGGGGAAACATACGCAGAGACCGTGTCATCACACAGCGCACATTTCTCACTGATTTCGACCTGCAGAGAGCCGGTTTCACTGGTATCCAGCTCCCAATACATTCCCACTTTATCAGAGCCAGACCTACCAGTCTGAAGACTCACATCCCTATTTAGACAAGCTCGTCCCTCCCACACACACACACACACACACACACACACACACACACCCTTACAAAGAACACTAGGGGAGTGTCTTTCACTGTGCAGTTTATGAGCAGTTTGTCTCAACAAGCAAGTGTGACATGATATAATTTAAACACAGCTTAAACTTGAGATGTAGTGAAAGCCTGCATAAACACGAGGAAACCAAAACAAAAGAAAACCCAGCGTGGAGGGAAAGTTTGATTTTGCACAAGATTGGATGTTTTGTGACTTTGCTGCCCTGAAAGTTGTTGTATTTCCCCATTTTCTGCATAGTTTTAGCGTGCACACTGACGCCAAAGCAGAACGTTAAGACAACTTGATGTGTCCCGGAGCATCGCTGCATCCTTTCAGGTTTTGCAGTTCAAAAGAGCTTCAGTTAAAGTTTCCACAGGCGCTGCCAAGGCCCTGACACCGACACCTCGCTACAGCAACTGCCAGTTCCCACATTCACAGCGGACAACGGCAGTCACTCATGCAGAAATGACTCAAACTGCTAGGTGGACATGTTTACTCGTTTGGCAGCAGAAAGTTTAAACTAAAAAGTATATCTGTCGTGTTTTTGAAGCCTTAGACACACTCATCTATTACCGGTTACATTGGAAAACCAAGCAGCAGGGATCTATATCATCGCTGGCATAACGCTGAGGCGAGGCCGATCGGTGCTTAGAGACAAAATAATCACTTTGTTGTTGACATGAATGTGAGAAATGCTTTGGAGAGATCACATGATGTTGGCAGCGATTGAATCCAACCACATCTCTGCACAGTTCTTGCTCTAAGCTTGGCTTCAGGCTGCCAATATATCCCACTGACTACGCTTAAACCCTTCGAGCTCGTCTGAACCGCCGACAATGAACGGATTCTTTCAAGTATCACAACGCCGTCGACGTCAGAAACAAATACTTCCACCTCCTGTAATCTTTCTAGACAAAACAAACACAATGATGCCGGTTTGGACAGAGAAAAGTTGTAGAAGTAATTTTTGGGAGTTTTCTAATTAGATTTATTGATTATTACAACAATCGCACACAGAAATGGCAACTTATGCTTTTAAAAAGTAGGGCAATTATCACCTGGCAGCTACACAGCACTAAATCAATTACTGGATGCATGGTGGTAATAAAGCGGTGGTGGTAGTCGTGGTCGGGGGGAAAAAGTAATTGCTTCAGTATGCAAAGGCTGATTGTAATAAATTCTCCCTATTATTAGCAAAGCCTGGAAAGCAAATCAGAAACTGACAGAAACCAACTTAAAAGCTAAATGATGGAGTTTTGCTCTGGTGTAAAAAGTCATTTTAACTCTAAACCATCTGCGCCCAACTTAAGTTTCACAAAAAACTGCACAATTGTCTATATTTTAGGAACAGGATCTAAAAATACTGGCACGTACGCAGAAGCACAGGCATACTGAATCTGCAAGCAGGAACAGCTACCACGAGAGGAGCCAACCGGCGGGGTCACGAGGAGTCATTCTGCACAATCCATGAAGGAGGAAACGGGCACACACAACTTTTTCTCCGATTCTCATTTAGTGCAAGAATGTCAGCAATTCTGATCTTTGTGAAGTGTGTTTAGTCTGAACTAGGGTTAAGTGACGAGCGCAGCCGGCGAGTCGGTCGTGGAAACGGCAACAAGCGGTGACGAAGGAGGCGCCGAGTTAAAGGATGCATCAGCGGGAACATCGTTTCAGTCTGCGCGGGAGCATTTTGTGCTCTCCAAAGATGACGGCGGATAAACTGAGCGTGCTACCACTGTGCAACACGTGGGGCTCATGCTATCGGCGGCACGGCACCTACGGAGACATCGCCACGGTGTGTTTACTGGCAGCGCAAGGAAGAGAGCCGGGTAGGAAAGAACAACGTCTACTCCCTGCAGCTTTTAAACAGACAGCTACAATAAAAGCAGGAGTGTGGGAGGTTTCACAGCTGAGGATGCAGCCTAAAGCTGCTGCAAAGTATTCAGGATTTCAGGGTATCAAAGTAACAATATCCCCTCCAGATGACGCTTCAGAAAAGACACAATGGGGAATTTTTACCACACCACGTGGAGCTCTTACTAGAGTAACCCCTGACCCTAACCTGCAGAACCACTGAAAGCTTTCTGTTTACATCGGAGCGGAGATGGACCGTGTCACTCTGCAGGCTCGGCCACACACGTTAGCGTCTCGCTGAAGCGCCGACAAACGGTGATGGAATGGAAATGAAGGGCAAAAGCACATCCCTGTTATTACAGACGAAACAACAACACAACAAATGCAATCAATGCAGCAGCTGAACTGGGGCGTCAGATTGTGTGTCTCAGTAAAACAGGCTCCTGTTTGTCCACTGAAGCACAGCAGCCAGCCGTGCCCTGAAAACCGAGCAGGAGAAGCTGGAATGGCCTGTTCACAAGCACGTGACAGGCTGGAGCGCTATGTAGAACAGCAGGAGAGTCTCATGCACAGAAACTATGTCAAGGATACTGGAGGACCTAATTAAGGTTCTCAAACCTCTGAAGAGTACAATGACTGATGAGCACAGAAACCTATCAGCCCTTTGCAGAAGGTTATATTGAAATCCGTGACAGCTCCACCATCACAGAGCTAAAGTCCTGGAAGGCAGACGCAAAGATCTGCACAGAGCCGGATCCTGGATCCAGGATCTAAGTTAAAGCGCTTTTAGGGTTCACAGATTTCAGAACTATTTCCTCTTTTATTTAATGAGACAATCTAAACCCACAGCAGTTCATTCTGATAATCACGGCCGATATGCCACAGTCAGTCCAGTCTGTGTGATGACCTTGCACAGAAGGCATCAAGCCTGCTGTCATAACTGATAACGCATCTGCAGCTTCTGAAGGAAGGCCTTTGGTCCAGAGCCTCGGCGCCGAGTTCAAGAGGAACCTCCCACTGCAGTCGTCAGATTTCTGACATGCCTTATTTTTTCAGGCTGAATAATTTTTGATGATCATCTTTGATGGTCATAAAACTTTTTCCAGTGTTGCAGTCTGCAGAAAAAAATGCCGCTAAAGCCAAAGTGCTGCTCCCACCCCAGAGCCTTTTTGGGTCCATCTAAAACAATAGATGTGAGTCGGCAAGGCTGATTCATCAGACTGAAAGGTAACATTAATGAAACATGAAGTGAAAAGGTTCAAGAGGTATGTTAAAGTTTTCATGCACCAGTTTTGCTCCTCTTGTGGTTTGGTGTTTTACCAGATTGGAGTCATTTTAAGCCACTCCACCCATGTCTAGATGGGGACCACATCAAACCCCAGCCTGTGCTGTGGTCACAACACACGAATAGACCCTGAAGTGGCACAGCTGACATGTAGCAGAACATGTCAGCTGTGTGCGGACTGCAGGGCGAAGCATGTTCTGCTTTTCAGCAAGATGCTGAACGGTATGATTACAGGAGGCCTCTGCATACGTGTGTGTTTATAGGACGGTTGACTCATGGGCTGGCACTGTGACTTAATCACAGTAATGCCAGCTTTTCCCAGACTCACACACAATGCCACCCAGCCTGAATAACTACTCATAAGCAAGAGATAAACAATGGATCAGCAGATGCTATGGCCTCCTCTGCACTTCCTGAACTACAATACAATACTCTGGCCTGCCCACACCCCCCAAGACTCTGAGCTAACAGTAGACAGAGCTACCGCTGCTACTTCCCATGTCGTAGCGACTTCCTGTTTGGTGCTTCGGGATAACAAGAACTTCCTGTCTGAAAGAGTGAGCGTGGCAGGAGGAGGCTTAGGATCTGAAAAAGGCATACGTGCTTAAGTAAGATGTTAAGCTTCCAGCACAGAGCTTTATATTACATAACCAACAGGCCACCTATATTCACGCCTCTGCCTTTATTTAAACTGTTCAACATTTCTCAACTAATTTCTTTGAATATGTGTCACATTTTAGAAACGACCACATTTAGAAGAGAGAGCGACACTAAAAATAAATAAATAAAAAAACTAGAATTCCACTCAAACGCCGATCTGTGCCCTTCTTAGACGGGCTGATTGTGCGATTAATCGCACAACGACCCACATTACTCATCACATAATTGCATTAAAAGACACTGAGGCCACAAAAAGACAGCTATTTGCCATAGCTGCCAGTTGTTGTCCACACCGTACGGTTCAATACAAGCTAAGCCAGCACATATTCCACGATAATAACTGGATGATTATTAGTGTGATGACAGAGCAGTGCAGCATTGTGCGTCTGTAGGAATTCACTCACTTTCAGAGGCAGCTTCAATTAAAAGAAGTTCTGCTGGTTTCATTATCCATTATGTATTACAGCAGGCACACATCCTGTTGCTACTTACAGTGCTGAACACATTCATTAGACCACCTGTCATAAAAACACATTTTTCTGTTTAGGAATGCAAGTAAATAACTGATTTGGTATCTAAAAATAACAATGTGCTTTACTATTTTTCTATAAATTCACAGATGGCAAAAATTATATTTTAGCATTAAACATTAGGATCTTGCACACACTAGTGGACTGACCATTACAGAAACAACATTTATGACATAACTAAGGAATAATGGAGTCTCTCATATCAGGAGCTTTCATCTGCATGAGAAAACAAACTGTTTGCACAGCGTTGCCTGGCTTTCTCTGCATCAGTCTGCGGGACCACGATTGACTCAATCATGCTTTTATCCTGAGCAAGCTGCTTAACTGCTAATATGCTTGAGTTGTTGAAATGAAAAGTATTCAAGTGTTGCAATGGACTGGAAACAGTTTGTATTATCACTTTTTTTAAATAACTGAGCGACTTTAATTCTCTTTCCAGCATGCATGAATCTGCACCAGAATATAATCAAAATATTTTGTCTGTTCTAAAGCTTAAAGCTGCATATTTCACCCTCTCAGGACTATAAGATCATTCTTAACCACAGCTTTTAAACGCACAGTTCTCCTATATGAAAGCCAGCTTGCTTAAACAGAGCCAGGCCCTACTGGCAAAAAAAGAAAAAGATGGCTTTAAAGTCTGGCAAAAGAAAACAAAGAAGCCAAAAGAACCACGTAAGAGAGGATCAACCAGTCGAACCGGTTCACGAGTGGAAGCACAGCTTTATTGCTTTTCTGCAGCTTGAAGCTTTTATTTGTTCCATTATTTTCAGGACAGAGGCTGAAAAATTAAAGAACAGAGCAGCATATAGGAAAAGGGGGGCGCTAAGTAGGACAGGAGCTTTGCAGATGGTTTCAGGTTGTGGCCATTCATTCTGCCGGCAACAGCACGCAGCCAGCACCACACATGATGATCTCACCTCATCAAAATGTGGGCCGGACCTTTAGGCCTCCCCTATAGCTCGATGACACACACGTGTTCAGATACACAGTCACACACTTTCCACTGCTGTAACCTGACCAGCCTCCAAAAAAGGAACCAAATTAAATCCTTTTGTAAAAATTCCTCCATTTGGGCAAAAACACTAAAAATAGTATAGAACCCTCTAACGACGTCGACAGAGCCGTGAGCGCTACGAACCTTAAAACAACCAGAACTTCTACACTCATTACTTAGGAGGTTCATCCAGCTCAAACACAACCTGACTAAAGTAAAAAAGATGATGAGTGCAGGCTGAAAGGGTGACCAGTGAGATTACTGAGGCCAGATTCTTCTTGTAAAACAATAAAGAGGAGGAACTATTACGCTATGACAGTTTAGTTATTAAGAATTCTTGGATGAACGGTCGTCTTTGGGTCGCGGGGTTAAGGTGAAGGCTCTGACTTGGCCGTTTCCTAAAATCCCTTCTTTGTCAAAAATCACCTTATTGATTTACTTCTGTGCTTTGTGTCATTATGTTGGTGACTCACCCAAACACGCCTAAGCTTCTGGGTTTGGACTGCTGCTCTGACAATCTGTAAATGTTTGGATTAGAGCTGGGCGATAGAACCATAACGATACGTATTGCGAAATAACTTTTTCTCCATAGAAAAATGTAACTATTGCGATAGGCCTCACCGCTCGTCCTCTTAAAAAAAACAACAACAGCCAATCCAAATTAAGTAGCGCAGAGCCGAACCAATCACAGCCGTAGCGTCACGTCACGTGACTTGTTACGTACAGGACAAGTGCCAAGCCGCACATGTGTATTTGTTTGGGAAGCAGCCAGCCGCCGTGCCGCCGGGTAATGGAGGAAATGAGTGTGCCGACTAATCAACCGAGAGCGTGACCGAAGGTTACCGAAGAGAAAACCGATGATGGTTCCAACGCCGGAGAGATTGTTGAACGGAAGAGCCACAGAAGTCCCGTAGTGTGAAGGTGTTTCGGCTATTTCAAGTCTGACAAAAAACAGAGCAGCGCGCACTGTAAATGTGCCGAAAGCAAGTCTGGAAATACAATAAAGCGGTGCAGCTCAGTCTCTGACTGGAAGCGCTGATTCGTCATTCGGCTTTTGTCAGACTAAAGTAACTGTTAAAACTGTTTGAAAAGCTCAGCTATACAACAAGGAGAGATGGAGAATTTACTTTTAGTTCTCAGTTTATTTGATATTGACAAAAGTTAGTCAATTTTGTCTGTTCTTCTGTAAAACAAACAGATTTATTTTTAGAATTAATATTTTGTTTCTAAGTGGAATTGACAGTTTAGTCTGTTTCGTTTGTTTTATTTTGAAACTGCCTTTTGTGTAGTTTGCAATATTTGCCTTTATTTATCTGAAAAAGTCTCATGTTCCTTAAGTACATCTACCCTGTTGAACTTATTATGGGAAATAAATATTTAAATCAAAACAAGCTGCTGATTATTTCACATTTTACTTGTGAGCAACGGCACATTTAAATCTTACAAATATAGTTATTTGGCTTATATCGTGATATATATCGTTATCGCCTGAAATGGAAAAAACATATCGTGATATGAAAAAATCTTATATTGCCCAGCTCTAGTTTGGATGCAATTTTTAATACTTATTCCTTGAAAGACTGCGAGACATCAAGTCTGTAGAAGGAGAGCCCGAGTACCCAAACCGCGATGCTGCCTCCGCCGTGCTTCACAGCTGGGTGAGATCCTCCAAACATCTTTGTACATTTTTGCCACAAGTTCGACTTTTGTCTCATCTGTCCAAAGAGAATTGTGATGCGGGACAGCCAGGTGGCCGTTTGTGCCACGGTGGTTTCCTTTGTGGTCTCCTAACACCAGTGTTTTTTCCATACTGGCCAGACCAACAAGTATTTCAGCAAGCTGCAGATATTTTTATTCATGAGGTTTTTCATGTTTAAAGGACACCTTCTTACAAATTAACTGCATTTTCTACAGAAAGGTTTCAGCTACATGTATCGTTGTAACACTTTTTCTAAGACCCTTCCTAAGTTGTTGCAGCATTTCAACCATGCTTTAATCTTATTCCCACAAAGTGGCACCAGCACACCTCACACATTCAACCTCATGTCCTTAATTGGAACAAATAACTACAAGAAGCTTTTAGAGAAGTTGTTAGCACAGAGATCAACTCAACAATTCAGCCTGGACTGCATGTTCGCCGTGTGCCTGGTACACCTGCAACCTAAAGACGCACACATTAAGGTAACAGGTGATCTTAAACTGGCCACCTTCCTCTATTAGCCTCATATCCTGCCACCTGCCCTGAATTTGATAAGCAGGAGAAAAATGGATGCATGGCATTTGGCCCATATTTAATAAGTAAATACTGCAGAAATCCAAAGGGTTCCCATTACATTTGTGTGGTATCGGTATACAGGGAACGTTTGATTCATGTCAGCGGTCTCAGCTGTTTTCACATGAAGGGTCTTCCAGCAGGCTAACGCTAAGGAGAAAACCTTAAAAACACTAAAGTTTCCACGTCTCTAAGTAAAACCCATCTTTAGCTGCTGTAATGATGCCAAGAGGAAATGCACAGCTGGTCAATATCCCGGGCGATTGCGTGACCGGTCCCAGATGCAACCCAACCCGATCGCCATTTCCTCTGCTGACCAGGCCAGTAAAGGCCAAACTCGTCTCCCTGTCTGGCCCTGCAACCACAGCTCTGGACTGACATAGCACACACGCATTGCATTCTGGGAGTAAACGGCAGAGAGGCACTGTGTTTGCCAGAGGGACCAGAACTCTGCTGATCGAGGGGGAAAAGCCTCTGCTGCCTCCTCCCCTTCTTCCCTCAACCTGCCATCCAGAACCAAAGACTCTGACAGAGTGACACACATCAAGGGACCCAGGCTGCGCTCATTCAAATGCATCTGAATAAAGCAGCAGCAGTTCTGTGAGGAAGAGCTCGAATACTGAGTCATCTGTCAGAGATGGGACAGATGATAGATGAACACACTGAGTTACTGCAAGTTATGGCAAACCCTCTTTTCTTGCCATTCAGCCAACAGCTTGTGGCCAGTTCTTGTTAAACTTCTTTTTTTACTTAGTTCTGTTTCCAAGCAGTGCGTGCTCTACAGATTTACTTTCAGAGATCGGGGTGGGGGTTCGCTTCTCTGCACCATTTTGTACTCTGAATAAACCACATTCCACATACGGCTGTTCTGACTAGAGCTTTATTTTTAGCCCCACTTCTGCAACATTAAAACTGAAAAATATGTAGAGATTTACTTCCAATTCAGGGCCGAGAGTAATCACTTCCCCACTCTGACGAAGGCTATCAAACTAAAAACAAGTAGTGGGATTTCTGCTTTTTGTCTACTTGGCATTTAGGTGAATGTGCAGCAGGGCTTTCCAGCCTGAAATCTCATTGCAGCCGCAGACAGAAGCCCTTTATCTGTCATCATCTGCACACAGCATCATGGTGAATTCGGCAGAGTCGATGCTGCAGGGCTAACACTGCACACTGTGGAAAACATTCAAAGCTGACTTAATCTACAAAATACAATGTAAGACAACGCTCCCTGCTTATAAGAGAGTACAAAGAGACGCAGCGATGTGAATGCTGAAAATGACTTGACAATAATAATGCTGCTCGAGGTCTGACCAGAGGTAAATTCTTCCATATGTGAAAGTGGAGGAGAGCCCGTTTCTCATTACGCCGATGAAAAATAAACAAAACCAAGTCGACTCTGTTCTTTGCCACGTAGCTCGGAGTTTCAGCTCGAGCAGAGGCAACAGCTGCACGTTATGCTGCAGCGCTTTGTTAAAACAATGTAAAAGTAGGCAGCTGTTAGCTTTTACCTACATATTTGCATGTTTTATGTTTTTTATGTTGTTTTTTAAACTGTGACAGCAGCCTGACGGACAGAAGACTTCATGTAATGAGCTCAAAAGTGGACATTTGAATATGTGCATGCATATCGTGGAGTTCATCTGATTAGCACCGCCCTTTCCTGTCCTGAGACGCGCTGTTCAAAGACCCGGCCACGCCTCTGTGCTGTTTTTATACTATGGAAAATTCTTTTTTTTTAATCATTCGTAATTACCCACCAGCGACTTACGCCAAGTGTTACGTTTCACTTTGTTTATCGTTTTTGTTCAGTCTCAGCTGTCAGCGGTTGTAGAGCGAGTCAGTACAAGTATCCAGTTTCTCACAGCAGAAAGCAGGAACACGTACGGTCACCTGACCGAAACTTTGACAAAAGTCTGTTTGGTCAAAGTTTAGCTCCAAATTAAAAGTTTAGCTCCAAATTAAACGGGCACATATTTCTGCTGTCAAAGACAGAAGTCAGAGAAAAGCTGTGTTTTATCTTCAGCTATGTAAACCAGCACTGCAAATGTAATCGAAATCATCTGTGCGCTCAAAAGCAGATAGGAAACCAATACAAAGCCTTTTATCTTGCCTGGCTTCCCACAGCATTTTCAAAGGCAATGAAGCAACATGATGGTGTCAATAAAGCAACTTCCCTTTTTTTCATTTCTTCTTTCTTTACCTGCTTCTTTCTTTATGCCACAGACATTTACACTGTACAAAAACAGGCTCTGTCATGTTAGCCCACGCAGCAGCCTGAAAATAGATTTCCTCAGTTCGACATCATCAGATGTTTTCACCATTCATAACTACAGACATATAAACCTGTGAAATATCTCCAAATGTAGCTCGCTGCAGTTTTTTCATCTCGTGTCTGTGCTTTTGTACGTCTAAGCAAAATCATGAGTCACTTCTGAGGAAGTGCTCTCACCACTCGATGTGACCTAATCAAGAGAGCAACTGACTGAAACCAGTGCAGTAAATAAGTATGGCACTCTGAGGAGCGACGCCCATGTGGAGGCACCTTAAACCTGCAGTGGTTCTAAGGAAGTGGAAGTGAGATCGTGTAGAAGTCTATGGGAAAACCTTTGTGACCTATTACTTCGGTAAACACTTTCCTAACGAGTTTATAGTCTCGATTACTAATTTCAGGTCTTCTTCGATACAGACTGATGCTCATTTTGTAAATTATGGTCCAATATAGATTAAAAAATGACAAAGAAGCGTATGCCTAATGATGTGGCAACCTGTGTGGACTTCAGCTCTCAGTCCAAACCATCTTTTTTCTGCACCCGTGGGTCTATGTAAACATTTTTAATATACTTTCTTTAGTCCCTGCAGCTGGATCAGCTAAGGTTTAAGGCATGGCAGGGCTAGGCTAATTCAAATTAGCTGAGCTACAGTTCAATTAAATTGTCCACTGGAGTAGAGACACACCCAGCCATCACACATAGCATCTTACCTCCAGAACTGGTCCAGCACCCAGGATGGTCCTCTCCACCCCGCTGGCGTAGCCCTTCTGGCTGAGAGCAGTCAGACAGTGGATCAGGAAGTTGGTACTTTGGGTCTTGCCTGAGCCACTCTCCCCAGAGATGACAATGCATTGGTTGACCTTCTTCCTGAGCATAGCATAGTAGGCCACATCTGCGATAGCAAAAATATGAGGCTCCAGTTTGCCCAGCTGGTGGTTCTCGTACATCTTGACATACTTAGGGTTGTAGATGGGCAGGAACTTAAAGGGGTTGATGGCGATGAGGATGCTCCCTGCATAGGTATAGATCTTTTTCTTGTGAAACCGTGTGCGCAAGTTGTTTAATATGCTGTCCTCATTGAGGACGGGGAGGTTGCAGAGGTCTGCAAAATCATCCTGGGGAGGGGGAAGGAAGCCCCTGGCAGCGAGCCGCTGTGCCTCCTGTTCCTTGGACAACATCGGGAGGTGGACATAACGGATTGAGCCATCACGATTCCTCTCCTGGATCAAATTATAAAGACGAAAACAGCACGTATTAGCCGTCAAACTGACACACTGATTTCTTGAGACTGTTAAAAATACTCCGGGCTGTTTGCATTCCTTAAAACCGGCCAAAATCATCAAGGCCAGGGCCAAACAGCACTCGTCTCACACATGCTGCTGTTACATGTGCTGGAAAAATGATTTTCTCGCCTTTTCTGTTACATTTTCCATAAATAGTCTGCAAACTAGTGTCTAGGGTTTAACAACTTGCTGTTTTTTCTCACTAAAGGCGAAACAGAGAGTAGAAGCACGTTGACTGGAACGGTCAAACAGCCTTCAACAGTCCACACTCAGTGAGCTGACTGTAACGCGTCGTGTGCTGTCAACTCTACCTGTAGTAAGAAGTAAAAGCCAAGGCTCTGAGGGTGTTGCTCCTGTGCTTTTCGAGGCCACAGCAGGAACCTCTGTACCGGCAGGTCTCCGGCCTCCAGCACCCACTCTTCCCCACCACATTCCTTCACCTCTGCCAGCACGTACAGGCGTCTGGGGTCCAGCCCCAGTGCCGTAGTGGCGTCCGAGATCACCGAAGCAGCCGTTGCATCCTTCTGCACTCTGATAGAAGCAGGGCAGATTAAAAAACAATTATAAATAAGTTGTGCAATAAGTTTGTGGACATAAAAATAAATGAAGCAACAACAAACTAACTAAACCGTTGATGCTGATGTTTATTTTCCAGGTGAGATACTCACTTGAGGTTGCAGCAGGTGGATGGGTAAGCAGCCAACCTCGGATAGATCTGGATCGTGTATGAGCGGCCATCCTGATCGACAGGGTTAGCTTGCCCGCCTCCCCCGCCTCCCCCACCTGCAGTCGTTGCCATGTTGGCAGCGCCATCTCTGACACTCATTCTGAGCCAGGGGGTGTGGCCTCAGCATGCCGCACACACCGCTTCTCTCTCACTACGCAGCACCTGAAGAAGACAGATTAGCTGATGAACAACAAATGTTTTCATCTGTTCGACTATCACTGTAATTACTGATCAGATAAACATTGGTGTCAAGCCTAAAGAAGACCGTGCTGAGTTTCCCACAGAATAAGACTACACTTGTGCAGGTGAGGCGTGTTCCAGTGCAAGGATGAAAGGATTGACACTACCTTTGCAGACATTAACAGGTGATGGTGCATGTGTCCAACTCAATCATATGGTCACAACTGCACGCATCCATTTGCCTCAATCTGAGTGTGGCAGGCAAATATCTTCAGTTTGCCTCCTGCACACCTTCACACAGGGAGTCAAAGTATTTCCAGTATAGTCACAAAGTATGTGAAACAGGCCACCTCCTCCCACACGTGACATGTTAAAATAAAAACTCTTCTCACATTGTCCAGAGCTTATTTATGAAAATGACTTTTTGAATGCCTTCCAATATAAATCGTTTTAGCGTTTCACAGGTCTAAACAACGAATCAAGCACAAAGTGAAATAGTTTCTTTTCAGTATCAGATTTCATCTGTGGAATTTCACCCACAGAATTTCACTCCAAGTATCCTGCTGATTAACCTAGAAGACAGCTCTATACAAGTAAATGTAAGAGTTTGGTAGATCAATATATGTTGATTTAAATATATTTGACTGAAAAAAAGCCCTTCCATGTTTGCGGTCTTTAAAAACAGCTCAGTCATCTAAGTAGGTCAGGCCCATTTCAACGAGAGAAAAAGACGCGTTTGTCAAGCATCAGATGCATATTATTGTCACACCACTTACGTCACACGGCCTTGCTAGGGAAACCATAAGTTGCAGCTGCAGATGCTGCACAGAAATTCAACCCTTCCGCTTAGTGATAGCAACAAAGACACAAATGCTGAGAGCACTTAGGGCAAGCCACAACTGGGCTAATGACTGCACATGATTCAGTCTTAAAAAACAACTACAGTAATGTATGCTGCACCACTTGGTTCAGGTCTAATTAAGTTAAGCAACTCTGGACCACAACAACTCATCTCTCTCTGCCAATGACTTGATTTTCACTGCTGACATGTTGCCAACACAAAACAGTCTTTGCACAACTTCCAGCAGATCACTGAGAGTTGTTCCCTCCTTACTATAGACTTGACTGATTTCATCACCACGGGGAAGCTCCCAGACTCGCCCTCATGCTGTAAGGGACAAACGTCTTCATGACAAATCACATGATTGGCACAAGTGCAGTAACATTTACTGCAGTTAAACTGCAACACAGTCAGGCACCGGCTCTTTGAAACCTCTTTCATGCATCTAAACCGTTTAGATGTAATATTGCAGTTCAACAGCATCATCTCATCGTTCCAAAGGTTTATTTAAAAAGAAAAGAAGAAACCACGCTCTCATTTCAGGTTACCAGTGTATTAACCAGTGAAACCTGCTTATTTTTAATCACAGTAGAAGATATGTGTATTTAGGCTGTAAGTATGGGACGTAGGTTATTACCTGCATTAACATGTTTTAATCTAAAATCTATTTAAAAAGAACAGCAGACCCTGAGTGGAACTTTCTGCAACTTCTTGTTGCACCATGAAGTGATGATGATGATTTTAGTGCTCTGGCAGTTTAAGTCTTTTAATGGAAACACTGTCTCCATCATGGGCTTTATCGCCCGTAAAGCAAAGAAATACTATTTAAGTGACATAGTGTCCATGTGTGAAACTATATGAAGGGAGGCGTGACTGAAAACAGGAACAGGAGAAAAACAACATTATTACTCCTGCTGCTGGAGACAAACATCGCTGTGACCATCATAAAAAAAAAAGATGGTGATCTTAATTCTCTCAGAAATAAAGTTTCTTTAAAGTTTGAGGGCATGAACGAGGTTTTCAGTCAGAGTTTTTATTGGTTCCTTGATGTCTTTTAAATAAACTTTGTATGGCTTTAAATCTGTTTGTGTGTGTTTAGCTGTATCTTGAAGTGAATTGTTTTTAACCAGTTTTTGTGTTTTAACCCCACCCCCAAGTTAAGCACTTCTCCAGTTGGTGGACCACACGTGCTGCCACCCGGGTTTTCTATTGGCGGTTCCTCTGTTAAAGTCAACAGCGTCCACGCCCCAACAGCATCGTTACAGACTCATGCAGAGCCTAACTGCATCCGAATCATTGTAAAGTGTCACTTCTTTGTATCCTGCCTGTTTACTTTAGACTAAAACAACTCTGGAGATGTAGTGAGTATCCCAGGCTGGCACGATGACAGCTTTACATCACTGACTCAAAGTCTGGCTGTTATTGCAGATTCATTAGAAGTCAGCTGGAGCAGAACTGAAGTAGTGCTGAGCACTGATTCACTGTAACATCCAGCTGGGTCACAGCCAAAGAATATAATCCAAGTTAATGCTGTCTATCACAAACGTAATGCAGAACAGTGATCTACAGGTCAGCTGAGTGTGAATCACAGGAGAAGCAGCTGGGTAAAGTTTGCTGGTGATGGATCACGCAGCGTGGCTGTGCATCAGTAATGCACGCTGCGTTCGCTGCGAGCCCCCTCTCGGGGAAACGTGAACCTGGCTTAAATCGCTGCAGGGTGAACAGCCGGCGCTGCTTTGGTAAACCGATCCTGGCTCGAGTCCTGTAAGTACCAAGACGGATAGTTTATCATTTCTGTCATTGAAGCAGACGCAAAAAAAGGGAACGTTTTACTCACAGAAATGCCCAAATTAAGCACCGCTACAGAAAGGAGGCACTGACACGCGAGGTTTCTCAATTATGAATGATTAATTTCCCCCATCATAAAGTTTATTTTCAATTAAACTCTTTGGTGAATGACAGTCTACAAAGAGGCATTTTGCAGATAGTTGACTCGCTCAGATAAGATGACATCGCATTTCATGTGCACAAATATCCAGTTGTGTAACGGTAGCAAAGCCAATGTTCTGGCTTTTGCTTGACTCGTTAATTGCAGGAGTGTCTGCTGAAGAAAGAATAATTACACAACAATTAGCATCTCATGAAGAAATTAATGTTTTGGATTAACTAAGAAAGCAAAGCAAACCACACGAGGCTACCCAGCAACTGATGTGTTCTAACCAGTTAATCTGGAGCCTTCATTGGTCGTTTGTGTTTCCTGCAGTTTTCTTTTGCCTCTGTGATAAATGAGCATCATCTGTTCACTTTAAGTTTAACTGGAAAAAAAACATACAGCAGGGATTAACTCTATAACGCGTACAAAAGAAACTACATAATATAAAATGGAGAAATACAAAAATGCAACAACAAAGACATCTTCACGAAGCCAAGTCTGTAATTATCGAGGCCACAGTTGAGAATTAGAGGAAAAGGAGAGCAACTTAAGACTCATGAGCTTGTGGCTCTGCCAGGCTTGCTGACCACAGTCCCAAAAACATGCAAGCCTGTAAAATGCCAAGGCATGCAAAACTTTAGAGACCACAAAGGACAGCACAATCATTATCCTCCATCATGAGCTCCGTCTGGTTTGAATCTTTCAATAACTCCTGAGCGGCTCTCTCTACGCTAGCTTTAACAGAGAAAGCACACGGCTACAGTATCTGTATGCAAGGCACGAAGATTTGCAGCTCAATTTGTGCAGCAGTGCATAGAAGGAAAATCAAATATATCTTAAAATAAAAAGGTAGTGACAGAAAAAAGAGAAGAAAAAAAATCTGCAGACACAGGCAGGAAAAAGTAAACGTCTATGAGTGGTCTCAGGGGACAATCATAGGAGAAAGAGGCTTTGAGATAATAAAGCTTCCTCCCTGCAGAGGAGATCCTCGGTGACGATGCCACGCATTCCTCAGATAAGACTGTGGGGCGTCTGCTTTGCGTAGGCTTAGCCTGGCACTTCAGCTGCTTACGAGGGGCTGATGGGAAGACACCACAGCAGAGAGCTACAGATGAATAGAGAGGGGCTTTTTACCTGCTTACTGTGGGCAGCAGAACACAGTAATAACAAGCTCTGCTGCTAATTAAAATCAGACACCACTCATCCCCACCTCTGCATTGTCCAGCCAAATACCAAATACAGCTTCAAATACCTCGGAGTTCACATCACGCAGGACCTGTCATGGTCCTGTCACATCAACACCGTGGTGAAAAAGGCCCGACAGCGTCTCTACCACCTCAGACGCTTGACAGACTTCCGACTGCCCTCCAAGGTGCTCAGGAACTTTTACTCCTGCACCATAGAGAGCATCCTGACGATAAACATCTCAACCTGGTTCGGGAACAGCACCATGCAGGACAGACGAGCTCTACGGAGGGTTGTGCGGTCAGCTGAGCGCACCATCCGCTCCGAGCTCCCTGACCTGCACTCAATCTACAGCAGGCGGTGCTGGACCAAGGCCAGGAAGATCGTGAAGGACCTCAGCCATCCCAACAACGGACCGTTCTCTCTGTTGAGGTCAGGAAAGCGATTCCGCTCCCTGAAGACCAACACAGAGAGACTGAGGAGGAGCTTCTTTCCGCAGGCGACACGGTCTCTCAATCACACCCCCACACAGTACTGACCCACACATATGGTTCTTACACACACACTGGACATTGTTTACACTAGTGGCTGCTGCACAACTACACTGCGTGGTCATCTAATCGAATCCCTTTATCACTTAAGTCACTTAAATAAATCACTTTAAGCATATTTGCACTGCACAAGACACTTACACATGTGGATTGGACAATCCCGGACATTATATTCTTCATTTAAAATTTAGTACTTGTACAGCTGCTGTTATTGTTCTATATTTCTTCATATATTCATATATATTTCTATATTGTGTATTTTGTTGTACAGTTATTTTATTTTCAACTTTAACTTTTATATTTTATTTTATTCCTTCCTAGTTAAATTTACCCTTTTTAATTTTCAGATTTATTTCCTCTCCTATTCATAGTCTTTTTTTCTTTAGGTCACGAGCAGTTGTCTAAGCATTTCACTGCATATCGTACTGTGTACGACTGTGTATGTGACAAATAAAATTTGAATTTGAAAATGGGCTTGCAGTAAATTGACTCAGCTGCACGAGCAAAATGTGACTGAGCTGATTTGTTTGCATGCAAAAGCATGAGAAACCCAAGAGAAGTGACCCATTTTTTTAGTGAAAAGAAGCCGACAGACATTTAAGTGGAGGCTTGCATCAAATGTTGACAATAGGGATGCAGCCCTCCTGACTCAGAAGGCTAACGTGGGCCCTGTGGTTACTGCGTCAGGCGTTAGCAGGAGCTACAGTAGCAGCGGAGGAAGCCAACAGCAAAGCAGACATTTCAGGCTGCTACACAAAGAGCTCTTTGGTTGTTTGCAGCAGCTTTGTACTCAACGACACTTCTCTCTTGCTCAATTGCTCCTTTACACGCTTTTCAGGAAGCTTCGATTCCACTTATGTTACCATAAGTGGAATCGAAGCCTCGGTTGTCAAGACGATTAAAATGATTTCACCTCAGCTATCTCTTGTCACATCCAAAAGCAGAAGCTGTCATGTCTGTAAATGACAGCAGTACACGACCGCCTTATGACTAGACCAATGCAAATAAATCTAAATTATGAAACAACTCTACATTTTCTAATTTTCAATGCATTTATCTTTTGTTTAATTTTAAACAAAGATTAGGAGAGCAGTGGTTAAGTCATTCATTTAATCCTGGTATCTGCAGATACTCACAGCCAAGGTATCAGTATCATATTAAAAACTGAAGGAGCCCAATTATTTTCATTTCATGGGAAAATAACAAATAGAAATTCATAAGTAATTGTAGCAGGTGCAAAGGTTCGGACATCCAGGGGAACATCTATTTAATAAACCACCTTCTGCAGATATTACACTATCTCAGGCCAAGAGGCTTTCTAATGTTGATATATTTATTTTCCTCGCCCACTCATTGCATGTTCATGCACAGCTTGCACAACTATTCACGTCAGTTGTGTGGTTAACATTTCATTGAGCTACGCTGTTTATACTAAATATTTCGGTTCTTCTAATACGTCATGTTTCAGACAATTTTAAAAGAGCGATGATAAACACGATCCAGGAAAGAGTACAGTAAAGAAGTCGATTACCCCTGTGACAGACTGCACAGAGACCAAATAGCTTAATAAAACAAGCACTTCATCATAACAGAAGCAAGACTTGGCAGTAAAACAAGAATTTTTGCTGGAAAAGTGAAGTAAGCCATCCAGGTCTTAGTCTCTCTCCTGCCTCCATCCACTTCAGCCACATTCAAAGAAAGGTCCACCCAGAGAAGACGAGGAGGAACGACGCTCATTAGTGAAGAGAGAACATAAATATTTTGCCTTTATATGGAAAGTTAGTGTAGCCTTTATAATCCTACTTGGAAACTTGTGAAAGCCTTGGACATTGTGCTCTTTGCGCTACAGACGGTAAACCGGACGCCTAATGGAGCTCCAAACACCAACACACACCCTCACAGGACACACACACACACATCTCAGCCAATTAGTAACACCACACGAGCTGACAGGAAGTGAATGGTTTAATGACACATATGATGAGGCAGAAGGCTCATGAACTTCAAATACTATGGGACTCACAAGGACGCAGGCTATGATGTCAGCAGTGTGTGTGTGTGTGGACTCCCAACATTCCTCTGCAGCGCCATGAGAAGACGCCTGATGCTTCCCATGAGTCATAGCTACAAGCAGCTCCCACCTCAGACATGACGCTCCACGGACATGACCGTTAGAGGAGACTGAACTGAAGCCGAGCCTTAGGATTTTTTTTCAGAGCTGGAACAACCAGGTTGTTTACATTACATTATATTACATGGTCTCCATTATCTTTTTTATTCTGGTATATCACACATAGCACTTTACTATTGCTATTCTTGTTTGTTGAGAAGATATTTGCTTTATATATCTGGGATTTTTGTTTTTTTAAATATACACACACACACACAATACCATGAGATTTAGCATCTTCTTATACAGATGTAGTGACGCCACGCTTCAGTGGCGCTGTAACAGATTTGCACTCCATACATCTTATATGTATGATGACTAATCGCCAGAACATACGAGACCTACAGCTCAGTGCTGCGCTCGAACGCACCGTGTGCAGACCCATGAGCTGCTCACACTACACCTACTGGCTTTATAAAACGTACTGAGTGATTGTTGCAATGAGCGAAGATTACACTGCTCATCGTGAGTGTCAAAAGCAGACACTTTTGGATGTGACTCACCAAGTGACAGCGTAACAAGGTTCAGGGGAACGAGACTTTGGCAGATTCATACGTCCACATTTCAGAGTGGAACCAAACTCATGAAAGGTCGGAGAGGTTCAAACAATCAAAGCACGATAAAATGTTTTCTGCAGTTTTGTAAAAACTTTGCATACAGCTCTGCACACGTTTGCACCCCCTCCACAAAACCGTGACTGTGCACTTTAGGTTTGTATAGTTTGCAGGTGGGAATTTGCAGAGTTTTTTTCTCCTTTCAGGCTCATTGATTTCTTACTTCGACCACTTTATTTTTGACATAATTCTGATACAGATATCCTGAAAATCACCAAACCTCCACAAAACGTTAAATAAAGCTTTGCATTTTGTTTTTAGATGTGTTTGTGAAGTGGAGGAAATTGTTGAACAATCTGAACATCTGTGTTGAACTTAAATGTAATCATTTGTTTTACGATGATTTTCTAATGACTTTATCTTCTCGAGTCTACGTGCAGCCGTTACGGGGAGCATCTGCGCGGCTGGCCTCCATGCTGTCGAGAAAAGTGCCTTTGCCGTCCCGAGGGAAAGCGGAGCTGGGGCCGCCGAGGTATCCATCACCGCTACGCTGTCTCTGCGTGACCTAACGGGGATGAGAGGATCTGGCTCTTTGCCAAAGCGAGGCAGCATTGTGCTCTGTGACACCGACGAAAAGGAAGTTGAGATTCACCGGGTGTGTGTGCGTTTGTAACTTTGTATGTGGTTTCTGGCTAATGCTCACAGACGCACTCAGAAACACAGACAGAGATTGCTCCTGCTGCTGCTGAGTGGTGGTAAATCAGCCTCAGGGCTGAGGCTCCATAGGAGGTGCAGTTGCACCCAAAATGGCAGTGAACGGCTCCTATTAGAGCCATGTGGTCTATTCAAAGACGCAGCCTTTTGTTTAAAGGGACCAAAAACCTCAATCAGGGAATTAACTCATCCAACAGTCACCAACTGGGCTGAATAAGACAAGCACAGATATAGAGAGAGAACTGTGGAGAGAGTGGAGGAAGAAGAAGAAAAGGGCACTGAAAGCTCATCTCCTCCCCCTCCGTCTTTAAGTCAGCTCCCAGGCTGGCCAGCCACAAACAATAAAACCAGAGCCGAGGAGCATCTGCTGCTCCGTCTAAAGAAGAGGATAAAGGAGAGAGGAGCCACAGGGATCCAGTCTTTGACTTGATGATATTATCCCATTCATTCAACAGAGCTCACGGTCACAGTCATCTTCCCCGCTACACGGAAGAGAAGAGGAAGACATTATTAGAGATGATAAATTCAAACTCCGCTGAGAGATGATAAATATTTAACATGACAGCGAGCGCCCAGTTCTTCAAAACCATAACCAAATGAGAGTTAGCCAGCAGTCCACAGCCGTGATGGACGGTGCTAATCAATTATAACATGGTCATCTGAGTGCACCGCATTGATCTGCTACTCCCAATATCATGTGTCTGAGTCATGTATTGACAAACGGGCAGCTGTTCATTTGACATCCCTCGGAGGAAGGTATGACCCCAAATCCCCCACAGAGGTTTAAAAACAACGTTACAGTCTTTGCTGTATTCCTCGTCTAAGGCCTCCTCCTGTGCTGTGGAGGAGAGCTGACATTTGTAAACTATTACTTCATGTACATTTCACAGCGCCGCAATAATCCAGGAGGCCCAGGCCACGGCCTTACACTCCCCCTCGTCTCACCAACCGTCAGCCTGATCTGCACTGCTGGGTTTGTAACCGCTCCCTTTGCTGTGCCCCTTTGCCTCCGTCCTATCATTGTCTGTCAGAGAGTTACCTCCAGCTCCTCCCATTCGACCCCCCGCTGGTCACCCCCTCTGCTCCCCACCGTCTAACATTTGGTGCTGCTGGTTTAACTCGGTCCAGATGCAAAGTCTCCTTGAGTAGAGGAGAGCGGACGAGCTTGAGGAAACGCTCCGTACTATAAAAAGCCCGTGTTCAGGTGTTTCTGATTTACATGTAATGCCTCTTTACTAGTCTGTAACCCGTGCGGGTCAGACCAGAGGGCAAGCACCAGCGAGTGAAGCAGAGAGGTCAACAAAACAGTTACGAATGTAACACAAAATATTAGGAGTGTTTTTTATTTTTCAAACCTCGGGCATTGAGTTGCAACAGAGCAAACGTGATCTTAATGCAAATAAACATGCAAAGAGTATCCCAGCTTTCGACGTGTGCACTGCACAGCCTCAAATCCCAAGGATGTGTCACCTAGAGATTAATCCAAGGAAAGGATGGAGAAATATATGTTTCCGATCAGCGCGATGAGCCGAAACGTTAGATTCAAAGCAGCAGCATGCACATGAAGTACACCAGAGCAATGAGGCTGTTGCATGTCTGACATAATGCAACCCAGGAGCTGCTGCTCGGTGTGATTGGCTTGCTGTGGGAACCACGCGGGCTGGTGGCGACACGTTATTCCGGAGGGCTTTCCGGACAAGTCATTGGAGCCACGTACGACTAATAAACCAGTTTTGGTCGGCAGTGAACTCTTCCAGGATGCTGGCTGTTTCTCCTTCCTAGACTAAAAAAGTTTATTACGGTGAACAGAACAACAAATACCAGCATAACATCCTTTAATCCTTGAATATATTCTACATTTGACAAAATCGTCAATAACTAATAATGAAGTAAGATCCCGCTAAAATGTTTCCACTCTAACTGTTACATTTTTAGTGATTTATTAAAAAACAAACACTAGCTTCATTTGATCAAATGCAACTTTGATTTCAGAAGCTATTATTCACCATTTGCTGACATTTAAATCACCAAGTGATTAATAAGACTAATCTGATTACTCCGAATCATTCACGAAAATATCTGCTGACCTACATGAATTTAGTGTCCTATGTCATGGACCGGTTTATAAGGTTTGAGCATTTAATGAGATTTACTTGGAAAAACCCCGAGTTCACCAGAGTTCAAAATAAAAGTTTCTATTTGGACTTTTTCCCGCATTTAAAATAGGAAGTCATTATTAGCATCTTTCTGAGGGGCTTTCTGGTGTGAAATATGGTGCTTTGTGTTGCTGTGTCCACCTTCTGGATGCAACCTGGTTTACACAAGCCCATTTCGCTTGTGTTTATTAGATAGGAAACGCGTCGCCCCTTCTTAGCGCAATAAACTGCTATCGCAAGCACAAACCTACAGTATGTCATCTGCAGATGTGGGGCAGCTGCAGACAGAAATCAGGAAGGAGAGAAAAGGAAGCAAAGGGAAGGCGGCAGACAGAGGGGATTATTGTACACGCTCACTCATGTGGGCTACCAGCACTAAAAACACCTCCCAAACACATGACTCCATTGTAACACCAGAATAGTCGCTGCTCTGCACCAACTATATGTAAAATCCCTTACTCCCACAGCCAGTTCACATGCCACACTCAAGACGCATGCCTTTGTTCATCAGGGGAAATTTAAACAGCCAGACAGGTGGGAACAATGCCACGTACTACAAAGCTGATCATAGTAGAAACAACACAGCAGGAAAGAAACTGAGATGTAGTGTCTGTGGTTCACAACAGCATCTTTGAACCATTTGGATGCACCTTAAAGCCACTAACAGTACTCATCCAGTGTCTCATACACGCTTTGACCTCAGTTTCAACTTCGAGAATCGTGTTGTTCAAACACAACCCGCGTACATTTCCGCAAAGCTTAACGAACACAAACGTAAGAGCAAAACGACATAAATTCATGACCACTGCCACAAGAACCCCGAATTACGCTCAACTGACGAGACACTAAAGCTATTTTCCGAACAGCACATGTTCTTCTCCAGTCCTCGTCTTCCATCCTTAATGGACCGCATCATGTCTCCTAACACTCCCACCTGAGCCAGACATCCTGAATGATTTCTGCGAGATGAAATGCAACTTACATATGGAGCCATTCATCAGTGACCAGTGTCAGACTGCACGGTAAAAATAGAGCAAAAACAAACACGGCAGACCGGAGCACAGCCAATAGCGTAGCCGAGGTCTACTGTTCCTGCCCTCGGCTCGGCTCTTTCTTTCCATCTCTTGGCTCTTCTATGCCTCCCTTGTCTGTGCTCTTCTGTCTTTGGTTTTTTCTCTTTCCCCTCTCTTGTCACTCTCCACAGCCCTTCAGGCATCCAGTGGTGAGACTAAGCTGCAGTCGGCACAATGGGACACACAGTTCAACCCTTAAACTACAAAGCTGTGCCAACATGTCCACGCTACACACACGAAAATAAAATAAAAAGCTAACAAACGTAAGAAAAGCTGTACCAAAAAATAAATGCAGTTCTCATATGTGGTATTGCATTTTCCAAAGATCAAACTACGTCATGTTTAAATGGACATCTGCTCAAACTGAACAAACAGGATTTTACTTGTGTAAAATTCCCCGTGCTTCACCTGGTGCTGTAAGGAAAAGTCTCCATCTGTGCCACTTTCCCAATGTCCTCTGTAACACTGGCTTCTTTCTACCCTGGCACAGGCAACAGGAATGATTTGTCATCTAGACTGCCCAGCCTGGATGAAATAATCCTTTTCGTTTTCCCCTCAGGTCATTCCAAAAGGAATGACTAAGGAATGATGCTAACGTCCTCTTCCACCAACATATAAACAAGTCCAACCCAGTTTCTGCTTTTTGCTCTTTGAAACTTGAAGAATCTGAGTGAAGTTGTTTAAAATGAGCTTGTTTTAAATGGTAAACTAAAAGAAAAACAATTTAAACTGACCTTTCGTGGTAGCTAAACTACAGAGGTGCCTTCAGTACAACAGGGGCAATAGACACACATTTAGCACGTGAGATAAGGGACAAACGTGCTTTTTGGAAACAGCAATTAAGATTATTTAAGTATTATTTTTAAGTCAAATGTATCTGTGACAAAGGTGATCCTGCTGGTGAGCATACAGGAGAACCAAACAGGTAGAAAAACTAAGATTTCACCTTGTGAACTAGGGCTGCCACGATTAGTCGACTAGTCACGATTACGTCGACTATCAAAACCGTCGACGACTGATTTAATAGTCGACGCGTCGTTTGAAGCTTTGTAAGATCCTGAAAGACGCAGGAATAAGTAGTAGGATTTAAGAGTGTAATAACGGACTGAAACAGAAGATGGCAGCACTGCATGTACAAGGATGCCAGCTGCCGTTAAACCCCAAAGAAGAAGAAGTAGCTCTGTCCCAGAATTCATAGCGCAGCCCTGCTCAGTTTCCAACAATGGCGGCAGCTAGTTAGTTTTAATATTACTCTTATTATTCTTTCTGGGTCACAAAATAAACGTTTAACATATTTTCAGGCGAGAATGTAGCTGTGTAAACCTCAAATATCTGCTCAGTTTATCAAGACACCACATATTTTCAAAAGCGCTCCGACGTTTTCGGAGATGTTTGTTACCCACTAGCTCGATAGCTAGCCGGGGGCAAGGCTAACTAGAGCCGTGAGAACACCGGACTCCCGGCAAATCGTCTTCAAACCCACCGCCGTCTTTCGCTACTCAGGTTAAACATGATATATAAGTCACTTAGATAACTTAAAAATGTTATTGTTTGGCTTTTTTTAGTATTTTATTTGTTTCTGAGTAAATCGGTTTGGCTGAGATTAAAGTTATAGTTTTTACACAGCTGAATAAACATCAAGCAGACAGCTGATTATCAGAAGTGTGAGATGCTCGAGAATTTACTCCGGTGTCCTGTTATATTTTAGATAGCAAGGAGTTTATTAAACTTCACCGAAACAATCTGCAAATTTCATTAAAATGTAATAAACTATCATCTTGTCTTTATTTTTAGTTAGCACATACCTTAAACACTTAAAGCTGTAAGCTAATGATAGTTATATAAGAGCAGATGCTGCTGGTGCAATAAGTTTTACGTCCAATGGATGATGATCTGATTAGTCGACTAATCGCAAAAATAATCGGTGACTAGTCGACTATCAAAATAATCGTTTGTGGCAGCCCTATTGTGAACACACCATAGATTCACTCAACATAGAATGCGACTGGCTTTTATTAACCGTGCTTAACCACAACATTTGACACTCAGGCGCAGAGCAACAGCAAATAAAGCCTCAGGGTGTGTCCCTGTCGCCCATAATCCAGAGCCAAGGGACGGGATCAGTGACCACGCAGAGGATGGAGGGAGAGGTTACAGCTCGCCGCAGCCATCAACCAGTCAGGCTGACAGTAACCTCCTACACAGGAAGGAGTGACAGAAAGACTCCAGCCAGACATGTCAGACTGGAAATCAGAAAGCTGGCTAATATAACAAAACAGCCTCACAGCAGTTTGTGAAAGAAACACAGCCTCTAATCTATTGATTTGTATGTTTTCTACTCAGAGAGTGAAAAGATCCACATTTGATGGCATGAATCATTTCGCTGCTCACACCAGAAGCCACAGGGTTTTATTTTCCTTAATTTGCATCACTTTTATCACCTTATGAACTTAACAAATTGTCATTAAAATCTACGATGACAACGATCCGGGTTTGGGCTAAAAAGCTGCCGCGTCTCTAAAAGCCTGTTGGCATGGTTGCCATAGTGATGCAAACAGTCTCTGAATGTAAACAATCGTGATGCAGCACGTTGACTTGAACCCAATGCCATACGAAATCACTGTACTTGAACTGCTGGAGGTTTAAGTGCACCTTTTAGACCAATTTGCACTTTTACTATGGAAAATTATTGATTTGTACATTTTGGATAAACCAACAGATTATTACTGCGCCTACACTTAGAACATAAACTGGCACATTCGTCATAATCATAATAATCCAAATTAGACTTCTCATCTTGACGTGATGTGTTTGACAGCTGCAGTGATGACTGAGCGAAGAATAAGACGCAGCAAACAAATGCACTGTAAGTAGGCCATCCATAAACGATCAGCCTGCCTTTTCCTCACTTGTACCCTATCATTACAGCTGGGACTATTTATAAAGCCCATAAATTGAGCTTACCACATTGAAAGAGCAGACTAGGAGAGTTACCAAGGAGTTTTTGGAATTGAAACACTCCACCGCTCGCCTTCATTTTGCGTCTCTTCGGCTGCTTACATAAACCAACTTGTTCACTCACTCCCTCGTTCAGTCTCAACAAAACCATGACTGCATGCTACAAATGTCAGCTAACAGTTTCTGCAGAAAGCAAAGCTTTTTGCCTGATGTTTGCCACAGCAAGGCCGGAGCTTTTCTGTAACAGACTGCAATGCACAGAAAGCACAAACATATGGGCGCATGCTGGTGTCCCAGTTCTTCTTTCTGCATGGATTCGTACTCCCAGTTTGCTTTACCAAGTGAAAAAGTAACACTAAAGGGAATCAGAAAGTTGGACTCATCACAATCAACTGATTGGTATGTTATCTTTGAGTGATGATGCTATAAAACTGCCTGAGCCCACAAAGAGTCAGAGTGAAGCCCCTCCTCTTCAGTAGCATTGTACGTGCACGCATGCACGCACACGCACGCACGTCTCTACATGTCAGGCTCTCCTGGCCAAGCCCTTATCAGTGCCTTCACTACACCTCACGCAGTATAAAACATTCAGGTTTTATACTGCGTGACTATGCTGCAGTATGTAGACCGGGTGACAACACACAGCACGAGCATGTTCAACAGCTAGAGAATAAGAGTGATTCTGTGAGCGTATTTAACAGACATCTGTGCATTTTCCTTTTATTCATGACCTTTTGATGAACAGATATTATACTCAAACAAATCAAATCCCTGCTAACAAAACCAGTAATGAGATTTGATTACGACTTATGAGGAGAGAGTAAGGGATTTTCCTGTGAGGAACATCTGCTGTGGGTGCAACAACTTCCTCTATATATAATCAGTTTGTACAGTACAGTTTATTATCCACAGTAAAAGTCCCCAAAATAAATCTGTGATTCTTTTGGTTCAATTCAAGTTTGCCCACTGCTTACAGGATATAGAGATGGCCACGGTGGCTGATCTATTCGACCTACTGAGGCTGCTCTGCAGTGTCACGGGACTGCAGGTGTCTGCATCATTTCACAGGTAGCCTGTATATGCCAGTACACCAGCTGCATGTACAGACGACGCATGCTGCAACAGTGACTTGTTAGGAAACACAGCGGTACCACAGCCCGCTATAGCTCAACCTGTTCTCCTGTCCTCATTCTGTCAGAAAACTTTAAAAGTAAAAGAAGGATGCAGACACTCTCTGAAAAACTGAAAACGCAGTGGATGCAGTGGCCATTTTAACCCAATTTCTCACTCTGATCATGAGTAGTGTGAGAAACCAAATAGCTTCTGAGTAATTCACTTTTAGAAACCCTCCCCCAAAACATGTGACCATGAAAACAGTTGAGATAAGATATACTAGGCAGAGGTGCTGGCCGATCCTCTGCAAGCTACACTGCCGCTTTAGCCGAGTGCCAAGAGAAAATAGCCTCACACGTCTCAAGTCACCAGTTCAAAATAAGATGATTATGAGTAACTAGCTAACCAGAAGTAATCTTACATCACATCAATGTAAAAATATACCAGTATATTTGTATTTGCTTTCTACCCCTTCGTAACCTTGAAAAGCAACTTCCTGGCTGTGGTGTCGCTGCAAAAAACAGCTTGATAAGCGCAGCGTTTAGAAACAACAAAAGTTCCTGTAATGTGGTTCACTTTAATGATCCCAATCAGCCACAGCTCTGCATTTATTTTACATACATTTAAAAAAAGTAGGCCAATGGCTTTGTACAGCTCTATCGGTTTACAAACTGATATCTGTGGGAAGAACTAACACACCGAGTGACATTTCATCAGTCAAAGCCGAATATGAAAGCTAGCTCTCCCGCAGTCCTCCATGAGAAATAACAGCTCAGCGATATAGAAGAAAATCTTTTACATTCACAATTTTACGCAATTACATCCAACAGGATGTTTAGACAATTAAAACTGAAGGCTGATCTGGAGATGTGGCTGGCTTTAGGTCCCCTCCCCCATCTTTGAACCACTGTCAGATCTGCAGCGGGGTTTGGAGACAACAAACCATTAGTGGGGGCCATATGGCTCTTTTCTTTCAAAGGATGGCAGAGGGCCATTCTGTGGACTGGCTGAACATTTACATGCATTTTAAAGAGGTCTGTATAATTTTGGGGGGTTTGGCCGTTTGCAAAAATTTAAGTTGGTGGGAATTTGGGTAAAGTGGGGGAAGAGTCCGAGTAATACTGCATCTCTGCTTTGGATGTGATTTATGTGAGAATAAAGAGCACGGTGTGTTCACATCTGAGTCACAGTGGCATTCATCCCATTTCTGGAAATAGCCAACATTTCTATGAATAGCTATAAAACAGGAAGCATTTTTAATAAATGCAAATCGAATCTTTGAGCTTTCTCTCGGGGATCGGGGGGTTCATTTAATTTTGAATGCGACAGACGGGGACACCGACGATATCCTGATGTTTAACTGGCATCGCTGCGCGGTCAGCAGGTCCCATATAATCAGATCTGTAGGTGCTGTACACACCCACAAAAGCTTCCCATTACAGCTGGAGAATGTGGTTAACACCTTGTTTCAGCAAAATGTATTACACATGCAGTGACTGTGCACAGAATAAAATTATGAGGTGATGTTTATCGGCTGAGCGGCACAATAAACAGCATTAAATCTAATGAAGTCGTGCACATTGTTGTAATCTTACTCTGAAAACTGGTTACAGGCTGTCACTAAAGCATTTTTGTGGCCTCGTAAAGGACCTAACCAGATGAAATTTACAGGGTTAAAAAACTGCACTGTAATCAGTTTTGAGCTTCAATATTATAGTTTATATTTTCAGCTAACCAGGTGATGCAGACTAACACAAACAAGCACTAGTCCCCTGCATGTTGGACCTGTTTTAATAATTCACTGGAGATAATGTCACAGGTCCATGTGGGATCAGCCAGTACGAGATAAAGAAAGGGCTCTATTTTTCTTTTTAAATCCACATGTTCATACAAAGCTCATCTTCCAGTCATGATTCCTTCTATCCCCAAATAATGTTCAAATATAATGATCCAAGACCCCGCAGTTCCCACACAGTCTGTACTTTAGACAGATATTTATCTAAATAATAAAACTAATAATAAATATAAACTATTCTTAAAGGGTCCAAGAGCTGTTCTGACACACTTTCTTTTTGCATGCAGAAGCTTCATACTTCTATACTAATGATACTGTACAAGCGAGTAAAAGCTACTCACACATGTCATTGGGACCGTTTTCAAATGTGTCATTTAACACGTACAGCAACATTATTAATATTTCTATACTAAACCTTTTAATTAACAACATGTGAAAATTGTGACACACATGCTCATACAATGAAAACACTGTGAAAGCCTCCTGTCAACAAGTTTTTCCCCCACCCACTTCTATAATGCCTGGGTCACAAGGTAACAACTTGAAGCTGTGCACCCCTACACCAGCTGACAGCTGACAGCTATAATTTTCAACTTTCTGGTCTGTCCCCTTATTTCAACCCATTCCTGAGCATGTGATTGCCAGCGTGTCAAAAGGAAGTGTGAATGCAAAATTGCAGCAAAGGACTTTCTAGTTAAACCACAATTCAGTAAATGAGAAATGGAAAGACAGAAACAAGGAGGGAGTAAATACTGCGCTGTATGATTACTTTTTTCCCACCACTGAGACGGTAGCAGTCGTCACAGAGGCAGTGATCTGAAAGGATCCATTAAGGTTCTGCATACATTTGGACATGACTATACTTAAACAATACTGGGAAACCTCTTTATAAATGTTACCCAGATAACACCACCAGGCATTTCCTTTAAACGGAGTTAACAGTAGTTCCCCAAAGCAGATGCAAATGAGAGGTGGGAAAGTTATGTAGGGGTTATGATTAGTGATATTACTAAGCCAGACAGTCAGTTAACTGTTTGAATCTTGGCTCGCTGCAGTGCTGTCCTGAGATAAAGGCAACATTTAAGCTTGATATGAAAATAAAAGTGCCACAGAATACTTCAATACTACAGCAAAAGTATGAGGTCATCTCCCATTTCTTTATATTTTGCCTCCAAGGAGCTAGACTTTCAATTTCTAAAATAAATAAATAAATATCTAAATAAAAGTTTTCTGGAGTTGCCTGCAGGCTTCATTCCAGACCATTTTCAGACGAATGCTTCTTATTGTTTGTTTGTTGTGTCACTGACCTATGAATCACTAAAGCATAAAAAAGGTACATAACTCAAAAGATGAATCAGAATCATCCCCACACAGCAAACCTGGCAAAGAAGCCGTTTTCAGCTGTGTCTTTAGGCACTTGTTGATAGCAGCCTGTTGCAAAAACATGTCATTTGGTCCCATTTCTTCAAGCATGAAGTAGTATTTTTGTACCAACAAGGTGATTCACAAAAACTACTATCACCACCCCAGAGCCCGAACCTGAACATTACTGAAACACCGCGGGACAAAAATGGAATAAAAAGCGATCAACATCCAAGGATGAACTCTGAACAAGCCTGGAGAACTATTCCTGAAACTACTTTAAAGAAATCATACCAAACACTGATTTTCAGGCTCATTAGAAAATTGGGCCATCTCTGGTTTGCCCTGTATAATGGACTTAGATTTACAGTTGCACTTTTCCATAAATCGCTGCAACTTTTCCTTCGTTTTCCTACCAAAATACAAGAAACGAGGGTCGACTCGAGCTTTAGCACAGCTCTGTGTACGAGTATACGTCACCTTTGATTGTGCAACCATAATGAATTAGGGCTACAAACTCATGTCTTCATGTGCCACATGCACGACAGTTTGCAACAACAGCTGACACTTCCTGGATAATTCTGGCTGGATTTATGTCACCCAACACAAAACAAGTGGGATCCTTTCATTGTGAGAAGCCCGGTGACAGAAACCTAACCGGGCCCGCGAACACTCACTGCACTGCAACGAGTCTGCCTCGATTCTCGGACGTTCACACAACGGATGCAGCTCCGCTACTGTGTGTCACTGACATGCTTTGACAAACAGACATGCTGCTATCACCCGCGACCACAACCGGTCCAAAAACTGGGAATGCTGCCTGATAGCGTGTCTTAAAATGGGGCTTTGAAGGGGGACGGTGAAAGGGTTAACGCATTATGAGCCGCCTCACATTAACTTCCTATAACAGCTCCGTCAATGTAGTGCCTGGTAACCCTAAAAATAAAACACATAGCAACAGCAACTAAAGTAAAAACACTGCAACACATTTAGGACTTTACTGTAACAACGTTTTCATTAAAAAAAAATAAAAGAAGGAGCTCGTAAAAAGCTAAGAGCTCAAGCAAACTGACTTTAACGTACCTTTGCCGTCTGTTTTTCTCATCGTCGCGGTGTAATCCTCAAAAGCATTCCCCGCGATTCAACCAACTGCTGACAAATAATAATAATAATAATAAAACAAAATAATAATCTACTCTTCTCCCCCCTCTCCTTTCTCCTCTGGTGAAAATAAGGCTGATTTACAGCACGCAGGCTAAGAACGGTGAAGTCCCAAACAGACAAAGCTCAATCAGTTTGAAGGTTTCAATCCGAGGAGAAAAGAACCTGAAATGAAAGAGAGGGAAACGCGAAGACCACTTAAACGCGCTCATTAAACAGCAAAGAATCGTTTGGGGGGATAAAAATTCCTCCTTCCTCGCAGGCGGTGTGATTTCAGACCGGCTAACCAGCTAGCCTGTCGCTACTTCCTTTCTCTGTGCCTAAATAACAGCAGCGGCAGGCTGAGCTGAAAAAGTTGAGGAAAAAGGCACACACACCAGATTCTATACAATAAAGACACCCTGTTGCTCACAGGGGTCTGTAGGAGAGCAGCGCCCCCTGCTGTGTTAGCGGTGGTACTACAGGTGTCACACAAAGGCTTTGTGTTTCACCCGCGTTTTCTTGTTGTTTGTTTGTTTTTTCCGCCTCAGTGAGGAGGCACAATTGACTAGTTCACGTAAGCTACATGAAATAGCAGCTATATAGCAAATAGCAGCTAAAATAGCTAATCTCCACTTTGTTTTGTATTATTTGTATTCTGACACCACTAGTTTTAGTGGAGCGTTCCGTTGTCCTAGCAACAGCGTCTGATTTTTTTTTACCCAATAAATATACTCGGGATTCTTTGGACGTCATCTCTGTACAGTCCGTATGTATATGCTGCTGGGTGATCTTTCGTTTACTATTATTCCAAAACCTTTACACCTAGCCTCACATAGCAGAACCTTTCAAGGGTCAAGAGGACAATTTAGGCTTCAAAAATTGTATTAAATAAATAAATAATAGTAATACAATTGAACTGAGCCTCTATTTTATAATTTTAATGATAAATCCATCAAACATATATATAAACATATATATGAAGATATATGGAGAGAGATAGGATAATATCAATGTAAAATAATAATAATAATAATGGTACTGGATTGCATTTATATAGCGCTTTTCGAGACCCCCAAAGCACTTTACAATTCCACTCTTCATTCACTCTCACATATATGCAGGCAAACCACAGTTGTAGCCACAGCTGCCCTGGGGCAGACTGACAGAAGCAAGGCTGCCATATCGCGCCATTGGCCCCTCTGGCCATCACCAGTAGGCGGTAGGTGAAGTGTCTTGCCCAAGGACACAACGACCAGGACAGCGAGAGCTGGGGATCAAACCGGCAACCTTCCGGTTACAAAATGAGGAAATAAAATAAAATTTTAAATAAAACATAAATAATACAATTTCTTTATTCTATATTACATTTTACTTTAAATATTAAATTCTATCTTTTCAATAACCACACACTTTAGTTTCAAAAAAAATTATTTTCATATATTTGCCCAAATACACTATTCATATAATAATTCACACTTATGCAAAGGTGCTGTATTCAATTCTTGTGAGTTAAGAAAAACATTTATGACTATTTAACTAAAAGTGATAAGAGGGCTGTACAGGATAACATGGCTAAGTGGCTATAATAAATGTATTTTTAGATTATCACATTAATGTGACAAATAAATACTCCGGGCCACAAATTTAATAATATTTCATATGCTTTTAACATATATTTATAACGTATGGTATCAGGCTTGCACATCAGTGCTGGTATTAGTGTTTTCTCTTAAAAACATGCGAGCAGTGGATGGTAATGTACTGTGAAAGTCAAGGACAAATGTAGTTATATAAATAAAGGAAGGAAACTTTGACATTTATTTGTCTTCCTTTGGTCATACGGGTCACAGTGGTTACAGTGATGCTCGGTCTCATCAGAATATAATGGCGAAATACAAAATGTGTCAAAGAGGACTGACCTTTGACCTGCACTGACCTGCACTGAGCAAACGACTGGACGTGTCACCTCTTCTTTGTCATGCCATCTCACCGTTTTTGTCTCTTCCTTAAACAGCCTGAATATATTTTAGCAACAGGGTCGCACATATGTTGTGGGACACAATTTAATAGTGCAGAATTATAGTTGATGTTGATGTTTAAAAAACAGTTTAACAATTATAATAGATGTGTCAACAAAATCAAAAAGAAAAAGATTGGATATATAATTGTTTTACTGTTGTATCTGACATGCAGTTTTGGTTTTAGATTACAATTTTCTGCTTATGTACCTACTCTGTGTTCAATCCACTTAAATGATCTTTATTAAACTGTTATGCTATATATTTGTTTCAGTTCCTGCTGCTCTCTTGGCCAGATATCTCTTGAAAAACACATTTTGAGTCTAATGACACATTTTACCTGGATGAATAAACGATATATAAACTTCACTTTGCCAAAAACGGATCCACCTTGAGACAGGACTGTTCATTCTGACTTAAATCAACTGATATCATTCATATACTTGACATATAGCTGACAGATTATAGGCCAACATATTCAAAGTTTATGTTGGTCTAAAGTTCATGTTGTCCTGTTTACAGCAGCTTAAATAGCAGAAATAACTTTTTGAAGATCATCACTTTACTCTTTAATAATCTGGCCTTCATTTCCTCCTGTAGCAATTTATGCTAAAGACATCATTCTCACACCAAAACGACTGCTTGACTGTGGGATGAATGCTGTTAATTTTTTTCATGTACATTTTAATGTTTTTGAATTATTTAGAAAATTGTTGAAGCTGGAGTGGAGAGCACAGAGCAGGAGAAAAAGAAAATCCATCTGATTTTCAATCTGCCAACTAAAAAACAAAACAAAGCAAAACAGAAATTTCTACAGCTAATAGTGAAAAAAAAAATTTTTTTTCTTTATCTCTTACTTAATTACTTTGGTATAGTAATAATTGTCACAGCTGAGCTCTTTATCAGCAGGAAAAAGCTGTTAAACATATTAAAATACATTTAAAAGTTGAAAATTATCCTCTCTTCATTCTTCATTGGGCCAAATTGGAATATTTTCCAGGCCCCCAGGCCTAATGTTTGAGACGCAGGTTCACTGTATTCTGCATAGGACCCGAGCTAAGACGGACAGGCACGTGGCTCAGTTCTGAGCACAGAAAGGAATTTGCAGGAATACCAGAGGGGCCAAAACCAGCTGCTGGTAGAGCAATTGTTCAGACTTCAAGCCAATAGCAGACGTCACCATCAAGTGTGGGATCTACCAAGGTGCAGCTATACCAAGTGATAGCAACATCGGGAAGAAGGAACACCAGAAGCTGGAGAAATGCTAAAGACTTAGAGAAGAGCTTGAAAACCCAACTCACAGCAGACTGACATTAAATACAGTGTTGTGTACATTCTGTTCTGCTTGCTACGTCCTGGTAGGAGGGACAACAAAACTCATTTATTTTTATTTTCCTTTATTCATTGCTTTAGCTTACTTGGCAGGCACCTCATTCTTATTAGCACAGGGATTTTCCAGATTAAGGAAACTCACCAGGATTGTAATAAAAATGCACACAAGAAAAACAAAGCACAAAATACACGTTTTCTTCACTTAAATGACAAAATGAAAAATGCACAGACTTCGTTTGAGTAAGGTAAAGCAGATGTATTGTCCCCGTTCCACAGGCCCATTTTGAACTTGTTCGAACTTGTGACCATCCTTTCTTTTACCATTTTATCGCTGTCTCTAACAAAGATTTTAAACACAAACCTTAAGTCTTTATGGGGGAATATGCTTAGCATAGCTCTATTGTGCATTTGTTTTATTTGTCAGAGTGTGGCGGTTTGTGGGGGGATTTTCCCACAGTGTGATAGAAAGTGTGCTGAATTTACTATGAAACCACTGTTCCAAATATACAGATGTGAAACTGTGAGTTAAAATTGACCTTTTTAAAAAACAAAACCAAATCTGCCATCCACATCTTAAATAATTCCAGCATCCTAAAACAGTCCAAAAGCCAAATTTGTGGCTCATTATCTGAAAATTTGAACTTGGTAATTCAAACTTTTCTGTTATTTTCTCAATTTTGAGTTTTTTTCTCAGATGTTTGAGTAAGTAAGTCAAAATTCTGAGATAACTTACTCAAAACTGAGATGATAAAATTAGATTTTAAGATAAGAGTTCTTCACACAGTCCAGCTGTTTCCTGGATTCTTTTATTCTTAGCAGGAACATCGCTTTTCCACCACCAGATGTTGCTCTCTCAACACCAAACAGTCATGTTCACCTTCTGAAACATCTGTTGTGACACCAGCTGGTGTCACCTTCATAATCTATGGTGACAAATAAAGGCCATGAGTCATTACACTCACCTTTCTGCTCCTTCAGGCTCTTTGCACCATCAAGCTGTTTCTACGTTTATCCCGTAGATGTCAAAGGTGACATCAAAGACCCAACAATTAGAAGGAAGGCAGGTCTCAGTCAGTTTGTACAGTCTAACAATGATTCAAGTATGTGATCTGAACTAGCTGGTGGAGTGCTACAGGTTACAGGCAAGTGTTTACCAATATGTAAGCTAATCTAAATTTGCAGTACGGTGTGAAGTTTTCGTGTTCAATTAACTTCAATTTTATTTACACAGCGCCAAATCACAACAACAGTCGCCTCAAGGCGCTTTATATTGTGAGGTAGACCCTACAATAATACATACAGAGAAAAAAAACCAATAACCATATGACCCCCTATGAGCAGCACTTTGGTGACAGTGGGAAGGAAAAACTCCCTTTTAACAGGAAGAAACCTCCAGCAGAACCAGGCTCAGGGAGGGGCGGGGCCATCTGCTGTGATTGGCTGGGGTGAGAGAAGGAAGACAGGATAAAGACATGCTGTGGAAGAGAGACAGAGATTGATAACAGATATGATTCAGCAAAGAGGTCTATAGTGAGTGACGGAGGTGACTGGAAAGGAAACACCCAATGCATCATGGGAATCCCTGGCAGCCTACGTCTGTTGCAGCATAACTAAGGGAGGACTCAGGGTCACCTGGTCCAGACCTAACTATATGCTTTAGCAAAAAGGAAAGTCTGAAGCCTAATCTTGAAAGTAGAGATAGTGTCTGTCTCCTGAATCCAAACTGGAAGCTGGTTCCACAGAAGAGGGGCCTGAAAACTGAAGGCTCTGCCTCCCATTCTACTTTTAAATACTCTAGGAACAACAAGTAGGCCTGCAGTGTGAGAGCGAAGTGCTCTAATAGGGTGATATGGTACTACAAGGTCATTAAGATAAGATGGGGCCTGATTATTTAAGACCTTGTATGTGAGGAGCAGGATTTTGAATTCTGGATTTAACAGGAAGCCAATGAAGGGAAGCAGTGTTTGTTGCTGGTTTTCAGGTCAGCCACTGACTTCAGAACCAGCTGCTTATCATTACAAGGAGTCCTTATAATAACAGTCTTTGACTGGAGTTGATTAGACTGTTGGTTGATGATGGGACATGAGTGTCCATCCCCGAACTTACAACATGGAGAAACACAGACGTGACTTCTGGGTCAGAAAAAACCTGAAACCTGCATTTAATCTGACCACCAGATGGCGATAGCTGTGGTTGCCAAACGACTTCTTGTCGCGTAGAAGTCAATGGAAAAGTAGCTCTCTGAATTCAGTGGCATCATTTTGGGTCATTACAGCATTTTTGTCAGTTTTCGTAAATGGAAGGCTACCTTTGGGAAACAACACATTGTCAGTTACAAACTGATATTTATTGAGCATGCAGATTTACACTAATGTGCAAATGTCTTGAGTCACCCAATGTCTTTATATTTTGCTAATCTTTTTACAGTGCTCTTCAGCTTTCTGGAGAAGTTTTCTTTAGACAGTCTTTGGACCTGACTATCTTCACAGAAATGTTTGGCGTGAGTAACTGTGAATACCTAACTGAAGGGATAAATCAGTGTTGTGAGTGCACATAACAGACAACTTTGCAAAGAACACATTTTAAAATGTTTAGACTGTTTATTGCAAAAACACATGATGTGTCTCCATTTCTCTGACTGAATCTATGGAAAATGCCAAAACAGTCTGACAGGCGCAAAATGGTATTTTTGCACCAACAAGGTGATTCCCAATCAGCTGTTTGCTGAAAACTCGGCATATGTTGATTCAGTGTGTGTCCTTACAGAAACTGAGGAAACAGGACAAGTGGAGAACAAAAGAGGTGTCAGCCCTAAAAATGATCAACAGCAGATAAAGTAAAAGTAAAGTGAAGTAAAATTTTATTTATATAGCACCTTTCAAGATAAAATCACAAAGAAATAGGGAACCACCCTCCACCTCATGATGCTTAATCGACGTAATCAACTTTAATTTGATGCAGTGTGGGAAAAAAATGCACAGAAATCAATTATTTTTCAAGAAATATTAAATAGATTCAACATCTTTCTTCAACAGAACTGCAGACTGCACAGATGGTACCTTCCCAAAGGAAAAAGTACTATAGCTTACTAGGGTATATTAGACTTAACAGTTACTATATACAGTAATGGACTTCTGTACATCAGATTAAAATTTTGGGTGTAAGATTCAGATAATTATTTATTAAAAGCTCGACATTTTAAATGAGAATAAGAAAGAAAAGTATGTCTCTGTGCCCCCTTTTCCCTGTTCATGCCCTATCGGCCCCCCTGGCTAAACTTTGCTAGATCCGCCCCTGCACAGTTACCAGCCGTCAGCTGCATAGAAAAAGATCCTGGTGTAGAAAGTAATATTAAATAAATTCTAACAACAGCTTATCAAGCTTAAACGTGCTGCTGTTGTTCAGCCGCTGGTTTCCTCTTTCTGGTGCAAAGTGGGCCAAAAACAAAGAAGAGGGACGGACTCGCGACAGAAAAGCCGATCAGCTGATCATTGATCAGTTTGGTGATTGAAGTAGCAGCAGGAGAGAGAGAGAGAGAGAGGCAGTCGCTCCATATATCGGTTGTTAAGCTTAATGCGGGAATGCTTTACAAACATTCAGAGATGAACTTACACACTTGCTTTACTTCTCTCTGGGAAAACTTCCTGGGAGATGAAATGCTGGTTTGGTAGCGAGGCTACAAATACACACAGCTGCTCTATCACCTGACCCATACTGCTGCAACGCGCTACGGTTATGAGCCGAGTTACGCTGTGTCCAAGTTTTGTGAGGTGCTTTTCTGATATTTAATGGATCGATTACATTTTTTATTTCTCTCCGATATCGATCCAGTGATTTAGGTCAGTATCGGACCGATACCGATATGTAATATCGGATCGATCCATCTCTACCTGAGACGTGCATCTAGCCCTTCAGTTGACCCAATTCACTGACTTTCAAGATCAGTCGAAGTGTTCACACTATATTTTTGCCTCATACACTGCATTTCCATGTATTTTTGCACCTGTTTCCCATTGTGGGGTGGCTGCAGCTCAGGTGGTAGATCAGCTCACCTACTGCTGGTGGTCTGATCCTAGTCTGCTCCAGTCTACCTGCCAAATATCCATCGTAGTATGAATGATGTGTGAATGTTAGTTAGGAAAAAGTGCTTGTGCAAATGGGTGAATGAACAAGTTGTGCTGTGAGTGCTCAGATGAGTAGAAAAGTGCTATAAAAGAACAGGTTTTATTATTTCCTAGCAAAATATAAAGAAATGGGCCACCCCCTTTTTTTTTTTTTACAGCCAAAATGGTGATGAAGCAAATATCAGGGTCAAATCAGGACTTAATAAGATGGGTGACATAAACAGCTACGTCCACCCAACAGACTGTCTATCCACTTAACTTGGAACCTGCCCAGTTTGTATCACAGGTGGTTATTTTAGCTGCCGAGTGTCATCGACTCACTATAGTGTCTGGTGGTCACGTCACTGTGAATCTCTTCCTGTGTGGACTGCCCGTTTCACCTGCATTCTATTAAATGGTCAGCAGGGGAGCGACTGGTTGCAAAAAGAATAGTAGTTGTACAGGAATCGATGGGAGCCCCCACCCCTCCACCCGTGACTTCAATAAACCTGATGTATTGCTGGACTCTGTCACTAGTTTCAGGTAACAGTGAATATAACTTTTTATATTCTGGTTATAAATGGAGTCAAAAAGGGAGACTGTCAAGGCTTCGTCCATCAGCTGTGACTTGTTGATTAGAAGTTGTTAGCCAATAAGCATGGAGTGTCATCACTGATTTCACAGGCAGATGTGCTCCTTCCTCATCAGGTCCACTTTAGAAATACCGAAATGTTGATGGTAAAACGTTCAGCTCGAGCTTTCACAACAGGTGTTCTCAAATCAGCAGGTGACGTCAGCCGGTTACAGAAACATCTTTCACAGGGTCTGTGTTGTGGACCAGTCTGTCTTCCTTTGTGCAGTGACTCTATAAACGACTTTTCTACTGTCAGTTTCTGTCAAAAGAACTTGGACTTAAATAAAATGGAAACACTGCATTGCTTGTCTTGAAACTGCACTCCTAGTCCTTCCTTGGGTGAACTTGCATCTTACTAACGAATACTGCTGTTATCACTACTTTGCTTTTAAGAATGCTTCACGTGTGATTACGCCATCAGCGAAGAAAGCGCAGGTGTTTTCAATCACTCGTATCACTCATCAAAGGTTACTGATGTCAGTGACACTGGCTGTGGTGAAAACAGTCAATAATCTGATGTAAAAACTGGCACAACAGCAATTTTCTGGGTTTTTTAATCTTTCATTGGTTAACCACTGCAGGAAAAAAACAACAACAAAAAACAAGCCAAAGTGCACAACTCCACATTTGTGTTAATTTCAACAGAAAACTTGAAAAATGCACAAAAGTTCACCATAGAAAAACAGGCCTTCAGGACGTTGTGGATTTCCTAACAAAGTGTTTAAGGCATGAAAGTGCTCACCGTCGATTATATTTTCACATGAAGAAAGAGAGGAAGTCTGAAATCCGTAAACAAAGACCTGGCAAGAACAAATTTCGTGAGTATGATATTGTAGCAACATGGTGACTTGTTCTTTAGAATAACTGATTCCCTATTGGTGACCCATCAGCTGCTCTCCTCTGCATTCATGCATTTTCACCTTAGCTTTAGTTTGCATGCTGGTATAGGTTTTCCTCTGCAGGCCTGAGTCTGCTGCACAGGCCCTTTGTAATCCTCAGCAGACACACACATTTAAAAGATGCTTGGCAGTAATTTGGTGGCTGTCACTGGAAACACAGTAATATCGCTGGTCATAGTTGAGGACGCACTTTTGTTTAAATCCCTTGAAGTGGAGACCTGCAGAGCTGGACTGCTTATCAGTGAAGAAGAAAAAACACACACTCATGCAGTTGTGGCCAGATACGCACATTGTGGTTATGGAGTGCTTTGAAGTTGTATTTTCAGAGTAAGGGCGTTTTCAACAGTCGTGGGTGTTGTTGACACCTCAGGATGTTGTAGCTTGTTGTACATTTTCCGGGTGTTTTTCTTTTTCCTCAGTTTATTCACAATAACAGTTTCGCCACCACCTTCAGATATACAGAGTAACACAAGTCCTCTATCGACCATGATGGAGGACGTGTCTTCAACACTAAAAAAGGAGAAGTTGTGTTAGTCTCGCAGGGGGACAGCACAGAAATTATGTAGTTAATCACAGTACACACAATGTAGGTCAAATATATATGCATGGGCGACCTTGTCTCGCCGTTTGTTAAAGAAACCGTGCAAACTGGAATAATTCATGCAGACGCAGGCGACTGCAAGAATGAAAAGAGATATCTGCTTATAAGAATAATTGGGCGCTAGTATGATTGGTATCATTTGACTTTTTTTGGCATTTGATAAATGATAATTACAGTGCAGCAGCACAATTACAGCCTGCTTGGCTCTGGAGCATTAAATGTATAACAACAGCTCTTTGAAAACGTCACTCGTGTTCGGCCACGAGCTCTGGTTTTGCTCATATCTGAAATTTGGTTTCTTAATTTTGGGGTCTGCCACTGCTTTCTGCTTCTTGCAGGGCGTCTCTTGTGTTTGTGTGTTTATGGTTTGAAAATGGCCACAGCTTCAGCAGTAATGTCTGCCTCGTGGCATGTGGTTGGGGGCCCACTGGTGCATGGCAGGGGGTTTGCTGAAGACAAGGGTTTCATGCGTGGTGGCTGTGTGTGAACAATGTAAGTGCGGCCTGCACACCCAAGCCAACAGCCCCAGCTGCAAGGGAAGATATATAGTATGAAACCTCACTATCTACAGGGAGGGGCACCTGAGTTCCTGTTTTTCTCTTGTATTTTCCCTTTTATTTTACTTGCTTATATTTGAGAAAAGAAATTGTCATAACTCAGCAAGAGGCCAGTGCAAGTGGGTCTTTCCCCATATCCTTATTGCATAGCAAAAATTTACAACTAGTTTACAACTGGCACGGGTTTTGAAACCGTCTTTCCCGTTACAGGCCATAGAGCGACTTAAGCAATAGATTTGATTGGCAGTAGCGGTAACAATGTGCGACGTCCTGGGAAACAATAAATAAGAAGGTTAATAAACCAGAAAAAAATGTTGGAGACGAGTAAATGATCACTTGTTTTTTCTCGTTACACAGTGATGGAACATGTGCAGCCTCTCTGTTATGCATGTGTGAATGTGTGTGTGAATGTGTGTGTGTGTGTTGGGTGTGTCGGGCTTACTTCCCCATGTAAGTAAGACTGTACTGCAAAAAACTCTTTAGTCAGCGACAGCAGCTGCACTATCACACACTCAGCATCACCAAGAACGGCCAGAGGTAAGAACTCACCACTGCACCTTCACCTCACTGCAGCTCTGCAGTGAAGTCAAATTCAAATCGAATCAAATTTATATTATAACAGGAAAAAAAATTTACACCCATAACTTTTAAACATAAATTCCAATTAAACGCCAATCAATTAATTAATTATAACATTTGCTATAAAGATTAAACTTGGTGTAAAATGTAGTCAAATATATATTTTTTCCACTCAGATATTATTGAATACAATTTCAACACAACGGCAAAGCTGCATTTCTTCAAATATTTTTGAATATATTCACATATATATATATAAAAGAAAAAAACTCTTTTTTTTGTTGGTAATTATTTATTATAATTTCGCTAATTTTAAACGTGGGAATTTTAAGCAATTATTGTTTTGCATTCTTGATAACAAAAACCCCATGTTTTTCCTTCATGTGGTGATTTAAATGCCCCCATTTCTCACTCATCCTGTGTTAACCGCAGATAGGTGGAGACTGTAGCGTTCGGGAGACATTTAAATGAGGCCTTTTAAACTGACTGAAACTTTGCAATGAAGCGTCTCAGAGTGCAGTACTGAGAGTGAGGGAAATTTCGTTCATGGCTTTGATTTTCATACAGAAATCACTATTGTTTCTTTGTTTTCTTCTGCTTTTATTCTCAGGTGTTTGTTGCTCACAGGCAGCGAGCTCCAGTGGTTAGAGTGCGCCCATAGCCTGTTTACTCACAGGAGTTTCGCACTAATTCCCGTGCAGCTCAGTTCAGCCTGTTCTCACCCAAATCCTTCATCCGACCGGCCGGCTCAGTTTTCCCATCATGTGTGCCTTGGCCTCCCTCACGTCCCCTTCCTCCTGCCCTCACATGTACAACATACCCACCTACCAGAGCAACAGCACCGCACCAAATGCCACCAGCGCTGCAACTGGGATCAACCACGTGATCCTGAGGCATTACAACTACACCGGCCGTCTGCAGAACAGGACCATCGCGAACTCCCAGAACCAGATCAGTGTCTCCGTGGCCGTCTTCCTGTTCTTCAGCATTTTCATCATCCTGGAGAATCTCCTGGTGCTGGTGGCCGTCATCTCCCGCATCCGCCGCAGCCGTCGTTGGGTATATGTTTGCATTGCCAACATCACACTCAGCGATCTCCTCACCGGAGCCGCTTACCTGGTGAACATCTGCTTGTCTGGCAGCCAGACCTTTCGCCTGACGCCTGCTCTGTGGCTCTTCAGGGAGGGCATGCTGTTTGTGGCCCTGGCAGCCTCCATATTCAGTTTGCTGCTGATTGCTGTGGAGCGTTACACCACTATGATGAAGCCACTTCCCCAGAAGTCAACCAGAAAGACCTACTATCGAATCTATGGCTTGGTGGCGCTTTGTTGGGGTTTGGCGCTGGTTATTGGCTTTCTCCCCTTGCTGGGCTGGAACTGTGTGTGCAGCCTGGATGGATGCTCCACCCTGCTTCCTCTCTACTCCAAGACTTACATCTTTTTTTCTCTCATTATTTTTTTCCTCATCCTTCTGGCTATCGGTGTGCTGTATGGTGCCATCTACTGCCACGTGCACAAGAGTGCTCAGCTAGCGCCCCAGCGCAGTCGGAAGCGCTCCTTAGCTCTGCTCAAGACTGTTATCACCATTGTCGGGGTCTTTATGCTCTGCTGGGGGCCGCTCTTCATGCTGTTACTGGTAGATTTCTTCTGTGTCTCCCGCCAGTGCGCACTTCTGTTCAGTGCTGAATTTTGCATCTCCCTGGCCGTCCTCAACTCGGGCCTGAACCCCATCATCTACGCCCTGGGCAGCAGCGAGATGAGAAAAGCCATCGCTGAGCTGCTCTGCTGCTGCTGCCTCAGGGTTGGCCTCTGCCACCCAGACACATTCACATCAAAGGAGACCAGCAGCACCTCAGAGAGCAGGAGGGACAGTCTGAGGAACAGTTTTAATAAGGTCAGGAACCTGAGTGTGGCCTCCCCGCCATCCACCCCAAGCAAAACTCGCAGGGCACCTAGAAAATATAGGCTGAGCACCACCACCAGCTGCCTGTCAGTTTCAAGTGGTTAAACCACAACGCTCCCCTCCCAAGTAAACCAACCTGTGTGCACTGATGCACATCTAACCGTTTCCTCACAGTTTTGGTTTGAATGTTCACTGCTTCATGAAATGCACATGCACTGCTGACTAAACGCTCCAATAATATCCTCAAAATATTCCAGTTTGCAACAATGTTACAAGAATTTATTATTTTTTTTGCATAACAATACATTCTTTTGTAACTGTAAATGATAATTTACATTCACCGTACTTTTCTATTATTGCACTTATTGTTTATGTGAATATAAAATATGTACGTTTAAGTTGTTTTTTGTACTACTTCTGTTTAAGAAATATAAATAAAGTTTATTTTGCTTTATCCATGCGTGCCTGCTCTTTTCAGTAGGATAGTACCTCTGCTTACCTCTGGAGGGAGGCACCTCATCAGAGCTTTGACCCCCTCCTGCAAATGATCAGATGATTCAGTATCACTTAAACCTTCATAGACTGAAAGCAGACATTATACAGACCTTAATATCAATTCTAGATTTGCTAAATATACCAAATATACAAATTCCAGCTCGTTTAAATGATTATTTTAGTCTGCCTAAAGAAGGCTTAATCTGTATTCTGCAGGCATGTCGCTGTACATGTAATGCTTCTTTCTTTAGTTTCAAAAGCTTTTCCTAACAGGCTTTTCAAGAGGCCATTTCCAGCCTGCTCACCATTTCCTGCGTTTCTGACAGGATGACTGATTGGAGTTCAGTGCAGAGGAGGTGAGGGCTGGGACTGCAGCCCCAAGGGCATACGCAGCCAGGGCTAATTGATAAATTCATTATGACTGTCTGGCAGCACGAGGAGATAAGGTTCAGCAGATAGTATGTACCCTTAAATTATACAGGCTACTGTACTGTACTGTATTTCTCCTGCTGACGCACACTGATCTGAGATGGAGGAAAGTATTTTTACAAATCAAAAGTAGTCGTCTGCCGTTCTGCAAAGGCGCAGCATGCCAGCAAGTGCTTTATTTGTTTTTACAAAAGAATCAGTGCAATCACTCCAAGCGACAGGGGGTTTCTCACTAGCTGTAAAACTCAAAGCGATCTGTGGTTCAAAAGATTTGGAAGTTCCCACTCTTAATATAAGATCATGGTTAATTCTCTCAGGTTTTTGAAGTATATCCTAAAAGAAAGACCTGTTTACATGATAAGTCCTCCTAAAGTTAATGACCAGGAAAGAAGCATCTCCAGTTCTTATTTATCAAGCAATTCTCTGCTAATCGTTTGAAGGCTGGTGTTGTTTGAGCAGGCACAGACTACATGCAGTCATCACGCTATGACTCAACTGTTGCAAGAAAATGACATTCTTGGTGCAGCTGGGAAGCATGTCCCGTCTGCCTGCAATGCTAAAACTACATTTTCATTTAAAAAACCTCTTTAAAAATGAAACGGGTACAGCGTTAGAAAGTGAACGACTTATTGAAACAGCAGGAACGATGGATTATTACAAATTACTGCAAGTGGATTGGTGCACTGATAAGAGCCAGTGTGGTAAGTAAGTCACAAACCCGTGTTGGCGATAAAAAAAAGATTAGGCAAGATGGCAAATAGGCTTAATCCCTTTCCTAGAATTTCCAAGCTAGATTTTGCAGACATTAAATGCCTCAAAGTGTCCCCGTAGGCCAGAGCGATAAAGCCTTATACCCCGAGAGTTAGCCTCAGTTCCATTAGGCTCCCCAGGAAGTGTGTTTAAAAGCTCAAACATGATACTGGGATTTTCTGTCTATTGTCTAATAATGACCTGAAGTAGTTACTGCACCAGCACACAGTCTTTCAAAGACATTTCATGCTGGGTGAGACTTCAGTCTTATAACACATAATATTAGGCCGATCAGGAGTTATTGCCTCTTCTTTCTTTGTTTCACACACCTGGCACGACTTCCTGAAGTCAAAAACATTTGCTTATCAATAACGATTTCAGAGATGTTCCAGTCTCCTGGCAGTCTGTCATGCAGGCATTCCCGTTCATGACATCTGAAAGCTGCACGGGCCCGTCAGTGTCGACTGGAAATGTAGCGGTGAAGGTGAGGAAGGAAGAGTCCTGCTGTCGCCCATGCAGAGCTTGAGGTGATTGTGTTGTGGCAAAAAAATGCAGGAAGCATGCACACACACACACACACACACACGCTCATTATTCAGCGTTAAATCAATGTAAAATGACAAATAATGACATGTAGTCTTGCACATAAAAGATGCACATGCACACGCTCAAGGTTAAACATGCACAGATACCCTAAGCTCTCTCGTCTGCTTTGTTTTTGTGGCTGGGGAACCGAGCAAGTTATAGCTAGTTGTGTGTGTGTGTGTGTGTCTGTTTGTGTGATTCCCCCCTCTTCATGAAATCCTGCATCTCTGCCGTTAAGTGCAGGGGATAAAACTCCCTCATCCTTGGTCCTGGCATGGCTCCAGGTCTGGCTGCCTGATGAAAAAGCAACAGCAAATTCCAGGCTTTATTAGCTCGAGCCTGAGAGACATTTGTTGTATCATTTCTATAACGTGTCACGGGCTGATCACCAATCCATGCTGCTGCTCTCTCGTTCTCCTCTTACAACAACAAGGCCTTTTCACTCTTGTAAATGAGGTACGATGGGTTAATGACGGTTGCGTGCAGACGTGGCTATGCCCTCAATAATTACCTTGCTGGCTTTGCCTCCAGGTGTTCAGCAGACAGCTAATGATGTACTGTCTGAGGAGAGGGGAAGGCAGCGGGTGAGGCAAAAAAGCTACACGGGGGAGCTTGTGATTGGTTGCTATCAGCACTGCGACAACTCGGTGGCACATGTGGTGCAGAAGGACTGGGTGTAAGAAGAGCCCAGAAAAGAAAAGAAAAACAGGAACTCACTTGGGATGTGCTCGTAAAGAAAATACTGCTACATGTCCGTACAGCTGTACTGCTGAAGGGAAATGACACTGTTTTATAAACTGTGGCTTTCATTTTCAGCCTTGACGTCATTTCTGTGGCACGTTTCTAGTTTCCTTGCAGAGATGCGTGGCTGACTAATACAGAAATCAATATCAAGGAATACTCCACCCAAAGGCCCGTCTTCTGAAAGTGAGTGACAGGTCATATATAGAATTCAAGGGTGGATCTAAGAAGTGTGCAGCATGCTCCACTAGGTCAGCGCTTTTTAATATACGTTGCAGATCACTCCAGTTTCATATCATCCAAAATATCTTTATCGACTCTTAAACCAGTCCTGCATTTTTGCCCAAATATGGTGAAATGCACAGTTCATGCATTCTGCCCCAGCATGACAAAGTTTGGAGTTTAGTTCAGTCCTGAAAAACAGCAGCATACACTATCGGCCAATGACATGGCAGCAAGTCCATGCCAAACAAATAAAAATAAATAATGATAATAATAATAATAAATAAAAATAAATGTGTGTGTGTAAAAAGACACATGCTTGTTTTTTCCTACAGCCAGTCGATTTCAGTTTGAATGCAGGAGGGGTAAACTGGTGGAGTGGTGCAGCTTTTGAGGGGAGGAAATGTGGACGTTACTGTTATTTTTATTTCACAAAAGGACACGAGCACGATGGTAAAGTGCAAACTGCACCCAGGACAGAAATAACTGCATTATACAGTGAATGCAACTCTTTGCAAGCATCTGCTCTGACAGCATGCTAACGCTAAGCTAGTGATGATAGAGCTGCGTGCACGCTGACCACAGCCCAGCAGCAAGAGCCTGAACTTCAACAGGTAACAAAGGCAAGGATCCATGTCTGTAGCAACACTTCTGGACCCCTTAGTATCAGCTGAGCATGGTTTAAATGTCACAACCTTCCTGTGTAACTTTGCTGGTGTTCACCTGTTCAACACACCATGTGACTGGTTTCTTGAACATGACGATGAGTTCACCGTCCTCAAACGCATGCAAGGTGCACCTAATAGAGTGATCAGTGAGTGTGACTGAAACAGAGGTGGTCTTTGTGTTCGTGCGATGAGATAGAACCCAATCTGTACATGAAGTCAGAGTTTAGGTTTACATTCTGCACCGTCCGGTTTCTCTCTGTCGTCCTACAGCTGCGTTCGTTTGGAGTTTAAAACCAGATGGTGCTTTCAGAAGATTTAAGGAAGTGATCAGTTGAGGGCCAGGTCAATTTTCTGCCTTCCTTCAACTCAGTAAACATCTTAGGATGCATTTCACTAAGGGCACAAACAAATGATCTGCTCTGAGGCTGAAGGAGAACGATAAACGATATGTTGTTGGGACACAGATATTTCCAGGAGTGTGTCTACAGCTTTTTATCACTGTGAACAAACTGACCACAAAGTATTTCAGCCCATAATGGATAAAAAAAACGTGTAGCAGCTGTTTCAAAGCTACAGAAAAGGATCTTCAGAGATATGATTTCACTGCTGTTCAGAGAAACACGAGGACGTATTGATGCTTCGGTCCAGACAGCAGCATGTAAGCGCCGTACTTAAGCACAGCGAGCGACAGTACAGCGCACATTGTTTAAAGACAGGGTGGGATCCGCCTCTAATGTAATAAATGTCTGAAATTACAGGAACGAACTGACTCACTGTTGAGAGGGGGAAGGATTATCATTCCTGTTGTGCTGATATGTTGTCATGCACACCCACAAAATCTTGTTCTGTTTCCTTCTGGCTGAATATGGAGGGAAATCACATCAGAATACTCGAGATAATCCAGTTGGAGACGGTCGAACTGTCTCATTGTTTTGTTATCGTAACACATTTGCATAATCGGCAACCTGGCAGTCGATTTAAGCAGCAGAACACGTTCACGTTCAGCTTTTTTAACCCACTTCTGTACTCACATCAGAGCAGTTTGAGCTTTATTGCTGACAAATAAACTGTAAGTCATTTTAGAACAGGAGACAGTGGCTGGAGTATCGCACATGCTGCACCGAAATGGCAGAGCGGGATCATCTATGTGCCCATTATACTTTATAGAGGAATACATTTAATGGCTCTATCTGGGTTTATGGTGCCTATAGCGTTTCCTTTATCTGTGACACACTTTCTAAAATATTCTTATCATTTATTATGGTTTCAATCATTTTTATGATTCAAAAGAGTTTCTATGTTTCCGTTCCACTGGATCTTTGTGCCACACGGTCTGAAAGCTCCCAGCCACACACAAACCAGTACAAAGGAGATATTCAGCTACAAACACAGCATCCCTGAAAGCAGCATGCCTGTCTGCTGTGCTTGATGGATTGTCAAAGTGCATGTATTTGCACTGTGAAAAGAAAGTTTTTACAGGATAGTTTTTACAGGATAAACTAAACACACCCTGACTGCTTCAGTCAGCTGCTCCTAATGAAATGGGATGTCCAAAGGAGGAGGGTGGAGGAGCTGGCCACCTTACAATCACTGAGTTAACCATAAACTCCTCTATATAGCTAAGTACATCGCATGTGAGGTCATCGGTACGACAGCTGAAGCTTAGCCCAAATTTGGGTCACACAACAGGACAATGATCATGAGCACAGCAGCAAATCGACACCAGAATAACTGAAAAAAGAAGAATCGAGGTGCTGCAATGACCCTGTCAAAGTCCTGACAGCAGCCAGATTGAAATGAGCTGTGCAAATGCCCACAAACCTCAATGAAGCGAAGCAGCGCTGCCAAAGTCAGTTACAGTTACCATTTAAAAAGGTGGTATTCAGAATACAGTTACTTTCTTGAAATAAAGGGATTACACGGCGGTCTTTTCCTGTTTCATATGTTAGGCTGTCCCGTCTCTATTTTTGGTAATTCCACGCCGGTGGAAACCCAAACAAAACACCCATTAAGAGGCTCTAATGCCCGTGTTTCAATCTCACAGCCCATGTCACCTCTACTTGCGACCCGCATGACGTGAAGAAATATTTTTAAAAATTATTATTCAAAAAATTGTTTAAGTTGTCACCGAGCAGAAACGTACGGAGCCCCGCAGAGGACATGGGAGAAAAAAAATTAAGACGGACTTTTGCGAGATCTCGCAAAACAAACTCGGGATCTCGCAAAACAGAGATGTATGAAACTAAGAGCCAGTGTGGTAAGTGAGTCCATCTTAATTTTTTTTTCTCCCATGTCCCCTGCGGGGCTCTGTAGAAACGGGAGATGGAAGCATGTAAATATAATAATAACCACTGCAGCTAAAAAGACGAGCCCAGTTGTAAGTAAGCTCGAAAATGTGACGTCAAAACCTCAAAGGATTGTAGCTACGAGTGGCAAACGATACTAGCGCACGCAGGCTTTCACAAGAAAACAGACACTCTCATTGAGTAACGTATTCGGAATATGTTACAAAATACATTTTGGGGCATGTAATCTGTAATCTGTAGTGGAATACATTTTAAAAGTAACCTTCCCAACACTGAAGACAAGTGACTGATAATGATGGCCTCAGCTTACCGCTGCTACATGTGGTTCTGCAAACTGCTGAATCATGGGATGTTGTCTTCTTCACGGGAATCGAGGACTGCTCTGAATCTTTTTGCAGCTGTTAGCTGCGGTTCAGTTACAATGCAGCTGCAATAAGATCATAAAAAATACATCGACTTCAGTAACGTTCAGCATGAGCCAAGAACTGTTCGACGTATAACTGTGTTATACATAAATGTAATAATTACTTCATGTAACAGACGTGGCTGCTGTTTAAGTAACCTTTGATAAACTGACACACAGCACGATCCCGGCATTTATTTTATGCAGGACGTCTCTTTTGTGTGCAAGCGTGCAGTATGGAAATATCATTCTGCCAAAGCAGGTGCTCGTGCACGCGAGAACATTCATGTATAGTTCTTAGAGAGGAGCTGACAACACACACACACACACACACACACACAACTGGCAGCAACAGGAAACTTTAGGCCCTCTCCTATAGGGATAAACGCCTCCCTATAGGAATAAGAATCCCATTTATTTAGAATTTTGCTTACAATTCAGCAGCCAGACATCAATAATGGCTGTGCAAATATCCAGTGTCGGGGTTATAATTACACCCAATCAATCAGTGGTGCTTGCCATTTTCCTTTTGGCATGTCAACAAGTAGAACAAAGAAGACGGGCGTATTCTTTGCATGTCCGGATGGAAAACTCAAACATTTGCATACAGCCCTCTTTATCCTCACATGGTGGTTTCTGTTGACTGCACCTGGCTGAGGAATTCTTTTCGGAGGAATCCGGGAACACTTTTGGATCTTGTAATGATAATGCGCTCAACTTTCTTTCTTTTTTTAATGAATCATGTCTGTGTAGCTGTGCACAGACATACTGTAGCTCATCCACACACTATAAACTGGGAAAGAAAGCAGATGAAGAGGAACAAGGGAGAACAAAGAGACGCCTAAACAACAAATTGTGTTCAGTTGCTTCCTAATTATAGGGGAATGCGCTGCATGTTGCCTTCATTCTGCATTTTCCGCTGTATCATAACAAAATAATAACTAAGAGAAAAGGCCATTGTGGAGAGATCTAATCTGATGCCAATATGGGCAACATGTGGACGGCGCTCCGAGACCAGCTGTTTCCTCTTTATCAGACTCTGGATAGCTGGACAGCGGACACAAAGGAGACTGGCTCCAGGTTATGAGATATGAATGAATGCAGACACACACACTGATAACACAGAGGCAATTATTAAGCAACTTTTTTTCTCTTTAATTTGATAATTTCAGACAAAAATTTCCTTCTTCGTTTAGTGTGGAATAAAATGACCAAAGACAACCGTTCTCTCTTGAGGTGCTGGATGTCGGCCATCTGCGCTGACTTTGTCGTCAACCTTGGGAATATATGTGAGCGTGTTTACTCTCTTTTCTTAATCCTCTCTCTCGGCCTCGCTGTGCTGTGGCTGAGTAGCGTGACCACTTAACTAATTGTGCTGTGCAAGATGTTCCAAGGGTGAAGATTTGGCTTCGGTTTCCTAAAGTTTCCAAAGACGCATGTTTTCGTGAAGAGGGGCTCTGCGGGAGACTCCTTTGGAAATGTGGAAAACAATCTGAGGCTTAGTGAGGCTAACGTGCTCAACATGTCGATGTCGAGTAGGTAACCTTAGCGATCCATCGCTGAATAGCTACCATTTTTGCTCTAATGCAGCAGATTTAGGCAAATACTGATTTGATGATGAGGCTTGCAATTCCTCCTCATCAGTGTGTGATCTACATATCGTGGTACTCCAAACACCATCCAAAAACCTTGGATATGAGCTACACGCTGGCACAGATGCTGCTGTTATGCCAAAGTGGTTTCACAGGCTTTGAGTTGCTCTGTGTTCACAGCAACCAACTCGTCGCATATAGACGCTCACAAAGGCTCACACTTAAAGAACGAGGTAAGCATGGATTAATCTTGTGAAGGGAGGCAACCTTATCCTAATCTTTAGCTTCTGACAGGCTGACACGAGAACCTTACGTAGATGCACAGACGTGCGAGTCGCAAGTTGCTCATGTTGAGTTTTGTGTCGCCCTTCTCGTACGTGACATTAACTTCTGCTGTCCTGCTGTTTGGTTTGGTTTAGGAAAATATTGTGGTTGGGTCACAACACCCCTCCTTTACAATATTAACTCTGCACACGATACTACACCAAAATGCCTTAAACAAAGGTGCAAATGTGACGACTGTGAGAGGAGGATCGCTACTTAGGGTCAGAGGTCAGTTACAGTTACATAAACCACTTGTACACAACGTTTCTGTATATCTGGCTTCCTGACAGCAAAGCTTACTTTTAGACTAGGACTACAGTCAGACTGGGGAAAATGGTGGAAAGCACACGTGCAGTGAACTTGTTGCCTTGGCTGCTTTGAAGATCTGTGAAAACTTACAGTCAGCTGACTGGACGGGGATTAAAAAATGGAAATAAAACAGAGTCAGTCTGGTACCAGGCTGCTGCTGAATGAGTTCACTGTGACAGAAACCACCATCTACATGCACAGAAATATACCTTACACAGAAATGTGAAACACTTGCATTGGGAGTCCAGACAGAGCCTCGTAAATCTGAACAAATATAGCAGCAACAGTGACGCGTTTGCTGCAAAATGACACAGTTGCCAACCAGCTGAAATGATTTGCAAACCGTTGCCAGTCTGACTGTGAGTGTTTGGAGACAGGTTGCCTTCCAACAGGCGACCAGCATAATCGCCATGTGATCGAAAGCGGTCATCCAGAGGTTCAGGGTGCACACGAAGAAGGAAATGGTTTAGTGGTCGACAGCTTTGACAAGTGGAGATATGAGCATTACTTTGGTTTTAGTGCATGAAAGGACAAAAGTACGATGGTGAAATTAATAAGCAGCCATGCTATGCTGCTAACGCAACTTTACAGGCGTCCACACAAACAGCACGCTAACGCAAAGGCCGTTTTATGGAGTAACGTCAAACGAAATGTAACGAGTAGTGCAGCAAACGATTCTCTGCGCTGAGTAATCGAGAAACATCCTGCGTTAACAACCCCAGCACTGGTTGTAAGGTGGCTGACGTCCTGCACAAGTATGCTCATTTTTATTGACTTACATCCGTGATAAACATGTTTGTAACCGTGCACACGCTGTAGTTCCATAATAGACGTGTTCTGAGTGTCACTTTGTCTGTGGCACATGTGAAAACAATGAAGCGTTTTTAGTCAGTCGAACGATAAATCCTACGTGACTTCATAGATTTGGGTCTCGTGTTTCAAAGAATCGTCACACTCTCATCTCTGAGATTATTCACGAGAGGGTTTAGGCTCCGTGCGGTGACTTGCAGGTTTGATGTTACGTAGCAGCGAGCTGACCGCTGGCGTCGTTTGTTTCCATGAGGCCCGAGGAACGGAAGGAGCTAAAGCTTTGTAGAACAGATGTTCCTGCTCAGCTTTAAACCAAATTACCCAGCCGTGCTCACAGCCATGGGCCAGAACCACACAGACGCTGATTGAATGGCGAAGGGGGCAAGAAAAGTAGATCAGGCTCAATAACGCAGCCACATCATGAAATCTGGTCAGCCTTTGAGGCCTGAAGATAAAAGGGATATTGACATTGCTATGGAGACTAAGAGGAGAGCTGGCGGCTTCGGTCTGGGTGCCGGAGACTTCCTGTGTGTTTTCATGTTTTTCATTTTGAGGCAGCCGTTTTAACTCGCTTTAATTCAAACGGAAAGTTGAACCTCGACTGATGTGAAATGTAAAAAGCCTGGAAGTTGTAACAGAAGATGAGCTAAAATGTAAACTATTGTTTTTACAGCATGTTATTTATTAAGTCAACTTTACATTTAAATTGTGTTTCCTGAGAAGACGAAATCAAGAATCTCCCAAATCTCCTCTGTTTAAAAGCTCGGTACTGTTTAAAAATGATTACTGACGACGTTTGTAGTCACAACCTATACACAGCGTTGAATCACTAAAGGTGGATTCATTCACAGGCCTCGGTGAGCACTAACACATCTCTGCTTCAGGCTTGTGACTCATGGCTCCACCACAGAAATAACATTTCTGACCCTCTGACTGAATCAGCAGACACGTTCGTGTGACTTCTGGCACTCGCTACGCCGTTACGACGATGGAAAATGTTGCGTGGGACAGATGTGGCTCAAATGTCAGGACACACCTGACATCTGGACCACATAAGGTGAAGCTGTGGCTTATGTGAGACAGCTACATTCACCCCGAGTCCAGCCCACGAGTCAAGGCCATATGTGACTCTTAAGCGAGCAGCAGATGTGGTCTGCTTTCGGCCCGTTGCTTTCTGGGAGCTGTGAGTGGTGGAGTTGCGTTGTGGGTTAATGCTGGCATGGCAATTTGATGAGGAAGAAGAACGAGTGGGAGACTCAGCAGCGTAAAATTAAGGCCGGGTGTCAACAAAAATAATATCTGTGCTGAAGTGGCAAAAAGCTCAAGTTCCTCCAACAACCGCTTGAGGCTGAAAAGAAACTCAAATGTCTTACAGCCTGATACAAGACCAGCTATATTTTTTATGATCTACACTTTTAAGCTTTATTTCAGTTTTAAAGGCACTGAGGGAAGGCCTGCTTCGACTGACAGGTCGACGCTGACACAGGAGGCTGGAGCCAGAGGCATTATCACCGTGTTTGTGGTGTCGGTGCTTTGCTGTGCTGAAGCCCATACTGCACTTTTTATGCTTGTGTTATTTGTATGTTACTCAGGACTAAGTAGCAGATATCCATGTGATGCTATCATCAGCTAACAACTTAAAAATTCGCCATCTTGCCAGAATTTGGTCACTTTTCTCTCCATAAAGCCCAACGTGGTTAAAATGCTCAGAAGCATCAGCGTGACTATGATATCTTTCATATTCACAGTCATTCAGAAATAATTTTGATCCAAACATTGCGCGTCTTTTTTATTTTCTTTGTTCTAAAAACTCTGTAATTATCTTCCATTAACCTCTTCTTTTCATCTTAGGCTTAGGTCTCGCCTCGTCTCTTTCCCGATTGCCGCTATCGTCTTCGTCTTTGTTCTTTCCTGCTGCAACATGCCTTTTGTTCCCGGGATAAGCGATGTTATCTTTTGACACTGAATAGAAATAAAGCAATGCCAGAATTCTTTCTCAGGCTCATTTAAGCTTTATTACATTCAATCAGTGCTGGGTTTGTGCTGGAACGAAACACCTGCAACATCAGAATAAATCATGCATTAAATGAACATGCTGACATTTAGAAGAATGCACTTCATGCACCATTTCTACTGAACACTTTGTTCAATTGAACACTTACACAAATCATAGCCAACTTGTCAGTGGTACCACCTGGCTGAAACAATGCCCTGAAGTCGGCATCACCGATAGAGAGAAACCCCTCTCTAACCTTTTCACTGGGTAATCTCCTCCAGGTCTGAATGGAACATTTATCTGCAGAAATTTCAAGTAATGGAAACATAATTTTATGGCGGCAGCCAGGATCAGTGGAGGTGCCGGATAAGAGCAAATTCATCACGCTTACTGATGAGCTTCCACTTTCCTCTGGATATGAAATTTTCAAGCACTTTTCCTTTTGTGGCTCCAAGTTGCACACATTCCCATTCGCTCATAATGTGGGGCTGCTGGTTGAAATCCATTACACAGACATAGCAGACATTTCACTGGGATTAGCTCACAATGAGCCCTAGTCTCAGTCTGGCCTTTGACGGCACAGACAGAGAGACGACACAGGTGAAGATCGAGGGGCGTGTCTGCAGGCGTCTCAGGAGGAGAATGCAGGAGAAAGATGAAGGTTGAACAGAACAACAGGATTGGGTTCATTAGTATGTACGAGTATTCACAAACACCTACCCATCGGCTCATGAAACATTTACACGTCGACGAAGGAAAGGACAGTCGTCTAAGTCGGGACGCACTTCCACGGAGACGTCAAGCTTCAGTCTGACAGGTTCGGGGACTCTGGTTTGGATTTCATCACCGCCTCGAGGCGAGCATCACGTCAGTTTGACACAGCAACCAACAACAGCTGAATCTCGGTCTCGCTGCTGTCGCTCGAAGCTGTCGCATGTCAGTAGGCTCCACTCCTGTTCCTGCTGAACTGAGCCAGTTTTCAGGTATAACACTGATACCAGTTCAGTAGGCACAGGAGGGCAAAGCCCAGAAACAACTGTGAGTGCTGCAGCTTATTTTTGCTCACATCATTGCAGCATGCAGCGTTAGAACAGCAGCACCAAGTTCGGGGTGAATTACGCAGCAATAGGCAAATTTACTGCAGTCGCGCAGCTCACAGCGAGCAGTGCGAGAATTTGTGATCACTTAAGACACTTTTATTTCAGGAAAAAAGGGTTTTACTTCTTAATTTGCACTGGTGTTAATTTGCTAAAAATCCACCCAAGAAAAATTAAGTGACAGCTCAGACCAACATGAAATCAATCAGCTAGTTTATCGTAGGAAAAGCTTGGAGACTTTCTGTTAAGGGTGATAAAGTGTGGGAAGGTTAGTGCTAAACACTGGCATTGACGTCCTAAGCTACCTCAGTCGGACGTGAAGTGGCACGCCCAGATACAGTTGACATTTAGCACCACATTCCTAATCCAGATGCAATCTGAGGTATTTGAAAGAACACATTAAACCTGGGTCACATGGCCTCGCTCAAACAATTTCAAACATATTTGGCATGCACCATGATTCTTGCCAGATGTTAGAGGTAAGAAGACAGTTGTTGCTGCAGGCAAATGAAGAAACAGTACAGCTTGTCTCACCTGCCTTTGGTCCACAGAAGCAGGTGAGCCCACATTAGAGCCGTGAGCCGAGCTTCTCCCTTTTCCCACCTAATCTCTCCCCCCTTCTCCTCCCTCCTCCTTTCCTCATATCCGAGATCATCAGGTTCTTTCCATTCAGCGGAACAAATCCCCCAACGTCGAATCCACTATTTCACCTCAGGCACTGAACTTAGCCACTGTGAACAACACATAGCAGGGATCAATGCTCACCAATTAGCTAAGCTCTGTGCCTTTAGCAAGTGGGTGGCAGGCTTTCGAGGGACCAGAGCCTCACGCAGACCTTTACGTGACTGCTCACCGGTAAAGTTGGTGGCTTTAGCGTCTGCGGTGCTTCGGATGTTGAGGTTCGCTTTTGTGTTTCGGAGCGTGCTGCCGGTGTAGGATCAGGGCCGCTTCCCCGTGTGTTTAAATCTAAAATCCGAGAGCTGAAACGTGAGCTGACTCCAAAAGTTAGTTCTATCACGTAAAGCTGCAGGGCCCTCACGTGCATTTACATCAACTTCCTGTCGTATTTGAAAGACGAGACGTGTGAAGAGTTTGAATTTCAGACAGCTGCACGTTTAACGGCAGCCTCGTGAGCGTTTCGACACTTTCTGTGCTATTTCACAGCTCTCTTTGTGAGAAGTCTGCTGAGAGTTGATCGCCGTATCTAACTTCACCAATATTTGACTCCATAGCAACATCCAGCATCAGAAATCAACTGAATCCAATCAGAGCAGCTAGGACGGCTACACAAAAGCAACCCGCGATAGAAACAGTGCGGTGGGTCACCAGCTGAGCTGTGAAGGAGTGGAAATCCCTGGCAATGTGATTTTTGTTTCTCTTTGTGCATCAAATCACGGTGCCAGGAACCCTCCCCACCACAGCCGAGATAGAGAGGCTGCATCCGCCCTCCCCTGCCCTTTGTAAGGTTACGTCCTCGTGGGCTCCAGATGCCTTTTTCCCACAGCAGCTGTGAAGCACCTGTGACCTAAAAGAAAGGTGGAGAAAGGAAAAAAGAAGATTTGAGTTACTCCTGGGGAATAAAACCTGTATATCAGAGCTTGAACTGATCTGATAATCTGTGATTCGCTTCATCTCGCTTTCGTAACCCTGGAGTGACAGATGATGCAGCTTATCTGTGACAAAGAAATAAAGATTACATTTGCGGGGTGAGAGGAATGACTCTGCAGACTTTTTCTGCTGCACAGATCAGCAGGAAGCAGCAGATGTGGAGACTAGTGGGAACATGCAGAGCCAGCTACCTGGTCAGTTTGTTTAAAGGAACTGGAGGGCAAAAATAAAACATCGCTTGTTTGAAATGGCAAAGGCAGCGCAGAGCGTTTGGTCCTCCTGGAGTCAGTATACACACCATGAAATGTCAGCTCAGGATAACAGGCACCAGAAGGAAATCTGCTCCTTTCTTAAACAGAACAACAACAAGTACAGCAAAGTGACTCGGTTCTGTTTTGTGTCCAATTAAACTGGAGGGTTTCAGTTTGGTCCCCCCCCCCAAGTGCAGATTACAAGACACAGGAGAAGAAAGAAGAAAAAGTTTTTTTGTCTTGTTTTTTTTAACATTTTTTTTATTATTCTTGCAAAATTATAGTGTCACCGTGTATTATTATCCTTTGTTGTTCTTGTTTATGCTGTTTTTCAGGGAAAATTCCAGGCCCACCCTGGTGGGGAAGAAATAATGACAGGATTGTTAAGCAGCACTGAGGGGGAGGTTAGGGCAGAGTCTCAACAGTTTCTCCTTTATTGCTTTTCGTACGTCGCCGCCGTCTCCTCTCCCTCAGTTTTAGAGCCGAAACCATGGAGACTTTTCTCCATCATGCTAATCCAGATCAGATGAGCGATATAACCCAATTGTCTCATGCTTATTCCCTTTGTTAGCTGGATGAGAAGCTTGAAGCCACTCCTCGTGTCTGATCGTTAACTTTCAGGCTAAAGAAAGCAGCGAGTTCACGGAGAGGCATTTCTAAGCCTCACTGATTAACGTGTTATGGCTGGTTTGTTAAATCTCACTTTTACGGTCAGACTACATCTTGGCAACTTCTTGGAGTACCTGGTGGGTGAAAGGGTGAGCCAAAAAAAGAAAAACAGTCCAACACAGGTACATAAAAGACACTTGCTGTGCCTCAAATTGTGTACCATTATGTGCGCACACTGCAAGCACAGCTGCACAAAGGTCACCACAAGAACCTGTGTGGTTTACCCGTAACGATCCAAAGCCTGAGTGTGGAACAGTGCACACTTCACACCTTCAACAGTTGCCATCCAATTCATTTTCTCAGGGAGAAAATTCTCGGAAATTTCTCCCTCACAGTAGGCGGACTGTTGAGGGACTGCTGGGTTTTTTAAAAGCAGGTTTTCTTTTACCCAGTGATGAGAAATGATGATAGCACCACGCAAACCACTTTCTCCCACCACAGGGACACGACACGATAGGTTAACGCAGCTTATGAAAAGAGATTGTTTAACCAGGAGTTTCACTTCCTGGTTAAATGGATGTTTAAGTAAAAGCAGGTAAGCAGAACTCGAATGTGTAATGGAGACAAAAAAGCTGAAGAAGTAAGAAACAGAGTAAAACTTACCAATAAAGTGACTGATCAGACCAAAAGACACACGGGGGGGGGGGAAAGAAACACTGACAAATTAAGTAATTAGTTACTCTGAAACAACTAAATAAACAAGCGATGAGTCAAAAGAAATAAAAAAGTAAATCATTACAGTATCTAATTCTTCCTGCACTCAAAAGTGGAACATGTTTTACTCAAGCCTGCTAGGCGACCCACCCAAACCTCCGGTAAACCAAGAAAAAAGTGTTACCAAAGTTACCAATCAAGGTGCTTTCAACTAATAAACACAAGTATGTTAAATGAAATCACATGCCACTGGTGCATGAGGTTACTGTTTGTTTGGCATGGAGTATGGAGACAAACTGTTCTGTGTAGAGGAGGCGGGGTCAGACACTCAGCAAGCTGTAAATCTTTGCAAAACACCCGCAGTCAGATGCTGCAATCTCCGTTTAGATAAGGGCACAAGCTGCAGTGTTTGATTTGAGATGATGATAACCTGCACTGGTAAGTACACATTGTGTAATATAAGTCTCAGTATGAGACACAATGAAAGCAGAATGAGAGACAGAGCCTCGGACACTTTCTCTACATTTAAGATCAGGCTAAGTCACGCCATCACAGGCTCAGGCTGCAGAGGGATTCCCATGATGCACTGTGTTTCTTCACTCTGCGTTCATACGTCACCACTGTATTTAATCAGTAATAATTATTAAACTCTCTCCTTTTGTCCCGTCTCTCCCTCTGCTCACTTCTCTTTCCCCTTTACCTGAAACTGGTCGCAGCAGATGGCCCCGCCCCTCCCTGAGCCTGGTTCTGTTGGAGGTTTCTTCCTGTTAAAAGGGAGTTTTTCCTTCCCACTGTCGCCAAGTGCCTGCTCATGGGGGTGTGTGATTGTTGGGGTTTCTTCCTGATATTGTAGGCTCTTTATGTTAGAATATAAAGCACCTTGAGGTGAGTTTTGTGAGTTTGTGCTACATAAATAAATAAATAAATGATGAGCCCACGGGCAGGGCTGGACTGGGACAAAAAATCAGCCCGAGCATTTTGACTAGTGACCGGCCCACCATGGTATTAAAGCCACAAAGCCTTTATAATAAACTTAAACCTACACCATTCTCCCTATTCTGGTAAACAGTACTTAGCAAAAATATAAAACAACCTAATTTATAATTACATATACCTCACTAACAGGGTTGCCAACTCCCAGCAAAAAGAAGAAAAGAAAAAAAAATAGGGAACCACCCCCCCACCCTCTGCCTCAAGATGCTTAATTGACAAAAATGTTTTTAATTTAATGCACGTATAAAACAAATGCACAGAAATCTATTATTTTTCTCCAGTAATTAAATAGATTCAACATCTTTCTTCAACAGAATTGCAGACTGCACAGATTCCCAAAGGAAAGAATACTATAACTTACTAGGATATATACTAGACTTAATATTTACTGAATACACTCAGTAAATTTTACATCAGATGAAAACTTTGGTTGTAAGATTCAGATAATTATTTATTAAAAGCGAGACATTTTAAATGAGAATAAGAAAGAAAAGTATTTCTTTGTGCCCCCCTCTCCCTGTTAATGCCCTATCGGCCCCCCTGGCAAAACTTTGCTAGACCCGCCCCTGCACAGTTACCAGCTGTCAGCTACTTAGAAAAGGATCCTGGTGTTATTTGTCTCTCAGAAACAGTTCATAACTTCAACTCATCCATGTCACCTAAAAGGTAAACCTGTTTCTCCATCACCTGTTCAGCTCTGATGATCCAGTAAGGACATCTCCTGGTTTCATCTTCATGTTTCCCTCTCACCACATATCCAAACCGACATCATGACCAGCAGCTTTACAGCTGTGGCTCCAGCAAACATCAGCTGATACTAGAAATTAATATTAAATTAATATTAACAACAGCTGATCAAGCTTAAAAGCCGATCAGCTGATCATTGATCAGTTTCATGATTGAATTAGCAACTTTCTAGCTGAAGTAGTGCAGGACAAATTGCGTACCTTTTCACCTCAACTTTAAAGTTCGACCTCCTCGGCTTTAATTGGTCCAGCCCAGAGTCAATCATGACCAACTGGCCAATCCACCACCTTTCATTTATACCGTTAAAAAAAGAAAAGAAATAAAACACCATCGGCCCATAAAAACGAAAAATCACGAGCGGGCAAATGTCCGATGGCCAGTCCAGCCCTGCACAGGTCACTTGGGAATGCCACGTTTCATGGGAACAGTTTTGAACTTTAAAACATGAATGTAGTTTTTTAGCACTTTGCACTTGTTTTAATGGCTCAGCCTAACCAGAGGTTAAAAATATCTGCGCCACAAGTCTCAGAATGACCTCACGGCTAACATAAAGACATTACAGGACCCCAAAGGCCTCTGTACACATTTTTAAAAATGGCCTGCGGAGCCCGAGTACACGCTGTGCAGCTAACGAAGGCATGTCGAATCCTTCCAGACAGAGAAATATGTCTGCCCTGTCAGGCAGAGTTAACACTCTGCCCCTCCCTGCTAAGGAATCATGAATAAATATGTTTGTCGAGCTTGTGAGACGTTGAACATAAAGTTGTGCTTCACTGAACAGTAAAGTGGAATGAGGGATTGCCTTTCTGCACGTGCGCGCGCCGTTCATTTGCATGCATGAGCTGCAGCGCGTCTGCGTGTATCTGTGTGTGTCTGTGTGTGTCTGCGTGTATCTGTGTGTGTCTGTGTGTGTCTGCGTGCGTCCGTGTGTGTGTCTGCGTGCGTCTGTGTGTGTCTGCGTGTGTCTGTGTGTGTCTGTGTGTGTCTGCGTGTATCTGTGTGTGTGTCTGCGTGCGTCTGTGTGTGTCTGCGTGTGTCTGTGTGTGTCTGCGTGTGTCTGCGTGTATCTGTGTGTGTCTGTGTGTGTCTGCGTGTATCTGTGTGTGTCTGTGTGTGTCTGCGTGCATCCGTGTGTGTCTGCGTGTATCTGTGTGTGTCTGTGTGTGTCTGCGTGTGTCTGTGTGTGTCTGCGTGTGTCTGCGTGTATCTGTGTGTGTGTCTGTGTGTGTCTGCGTGTGTCTGCGTGTATCTGTGTGTGTGTCTGTGTGTGTCTGCGTGTATCTGTGTGTGTGTCTGCGTGTATCTGTGTGTGTGTCTGTGTGTGTCTGTGTGTGTCTGTGTGTGTCTGCGTGTGTCTGCGTGTGTCTGCGTGAGAGAAAAGGAGAAAACAGTGAGTGCGAGTGAATGAAGGGAGTGGTCACGTCCTCTAACAAATGTGAGTCACGGTTTGTTTGCAGGGTGTGAAGCTCGAATTGTGAGAATAGCTTCGACGTTACCGTCAGCTTTAAATTACTGGTGACATATTTTCTGACAAGCGGGCCGAATCGCAGGGCGGCACGCGGAAGTTAGACGCGATAATGGTGAAAATAAAATGTCACCTCAAAAATAATCATTAAAAGGTGCTCAAAAACGGCTGCTTTCCGTTGTGTGAGTGTCCACAAACATAATTCACAGCCTCAAGGAGCTTCTCGTTGTGCGTTATGCTGGAGGTGTGAACCAGTCACCGCATTTAGAAAGCGCAAGGTGTGCACTCTCAGCCGAACAAACTGACCTCATTCACGCAGTTTAGACGATCTGCTTGTTGGGCGAAAGGCTGAAGGAGGCAACGCTGAGCTCGAGAGCCAGGTGAGGACACACACACACACACACACACTTTATCTTGTAAGTTTCACACGTGAACGCTGAGCTGACGTCACCCAGCATCTCACACGTTGGTGCCGCTGTCATCTGTCAGCCTTCTCTTATAAAACGCAGCCAAAGTGCTGAGAGCGAAACATGGAAACAAGAAAGAAAAAAAGAATCGTGTGAGAAAGATATCGCTGTTTCTTTCAGCATAGTGGTGACTTTATTTATAATTAGACTTGCATTTGCCCCTTTATTAGAAACGTTCTTCAGGTCCATATCGACATGGTTTGAAAAATTCAACCACTTCTCTATTGAGATCTGGTGAATATGGAGGGCGTTAGAGTGCACTGAACTCAATGTCCTGTTCATGAATCCAGTTTAAAATGACCTGAGTCTTGTGAAAAGGCATGTTGTCCAGTAGGAGAAGGGATAAAGATGGTCAGCAACTATACTCAGGAAGGCTCTGGCATTTAAACAATGCTCACTTTTCACCATGAGACTCGAACTGCTAGAAAAAAAGTTTTTAAAAGTGCCTGAAAATATCCCAGTGTGGTCTTCTGCTGCTGTAGCCCATCTGCTTCATGGTAGGACGTGTTTTGCGTTCAGTAATACTCTTCTTCGTGTCTTGGTTGTCACTTGTGGTTATTTGAGTTACTGTCGCCTTTCTTTGGCCTTGAAGCAGTCTGGACATTCTTCTGTCTCTGACTCCAGAAAGGTCTTTTTACCCAGAGAGCTACGACCGTCCTCCGTGAACCCTCCAGACGTTTGTGTGGGGAAATCGCAGCAGATCATCAAACACTCAAACCAGCCCGTCTGACTGTGCCACGTTCCAAGTCACTTTTTTTCCTCATTCTGACGCTCAGTCTACAAATTCCTGAGCTGCTGCCATGTGATTGGCTGATTAGATATTTCTTAACAAGCAGCTGAACAGCTTCATATTTTGACTGTCTGTCATTTCATTTTGCAAACAGCTTCAAACTGCCAGTTTCCTTATCGTGTAACCACCCGGTCACAAGTAGCATCTGCAACAATCCAGCACCATACTGTGGTGGACGACCAAGCAAATAAAATGTTGGACAGAAGGCCAGTAACTGACATTTTCTGAAAAGACTGCCTACATAATCACCTTTACCGAGTACTCGGTGACTTCATTCTTCCTCTTAGAGCTTTTTTAATTCAGCCACACAACATGAACTGAATGGGGTCGTTTTAGACCAGTCATGCAGTCGTGCACTTACAGTTTCTCCTAGGACTCTTCAATCTGTACTCTCTACAGATTAACTAACCTTTGCATAAGTGTTGAAGACATATTTTAGCAGCCCATCTGCAGACAGGCTTTCCAAGCATTGCTCAGGCTCTAATCGCTGCAGTGTGTTGGGATGGTTCATGTTACAAAGCATTCTCTATACAAACAAATAAAACAGATTGCATTAGAAACATTTTGGTTTAAATGAGTGAATCCATCTAAAACTTGTGCAACTTTACAGAACTGACGACCACACCGAGCTCACTCAGTCACCGCTCAGTTGATTTGAGATTTCTTTTTTCGTTTCCTCACACGACTTCACGTGTGAGCAACCAAGAGAAACGCTGCCATTGTCTTCAAGGAGCGACTTGACCTAAATATGTATCACTGTCAGCATATTGAAATGATGCCGCTGCTCCCGCCTTTCAACAACATTGAGACGAAGCTTTTCACCCTCTCCTTTCAAGTGTCGCTGTTTGGAACAAATACTGACATGTTACACTTCCTTTCAAGTATGCCTCTGCTTTAAAGGTGTCATTAACTTTCCTCGTTTTACTCAGGAACTGGTCAACGTCGCTGAGCAAAGCAGCTTCAGGCTGTGAAATCTTTCCAAAGGTTTTTTCCCGTCTTTAAAAGAAACGGTGTCGTTTTTTGTGCACAAACAAGAGCAACATCCTGTGAACGCCTCTGAGGAAAGATCGCTGTTATTCTTGCGTTTCAACACCTATCGCAACTTGTCCTTCTCAGTAACCGCTGGCTTTTAGTCTCCACCACCATTATCTCCAACCCATTTTTACATATAGGACACAGCTGACAGGTAACCCCCCTCCGAGCTCAACCAATCTATCGTCTGTAGGTAACTAAAGACCCCACGGGCATTAAAAAGTCATTACCAGTGTTCGTTGGGTCTGGGCTTCATTATTTAGCTCATTAGATCACTCATTCTCAATAAACCAGCCCTCACATGTGACTGATGAAAGGAGCAGACATCAAGCTGGAGCTTTTTCACATGTCCCATTAACAATAATCCACTTTGCATAGCGTTAATGCAATTTGGCAGAGATGTAATTTCATGCAAAATCAATCACTACCGACATTTTCTTGGAAAAGCAACAAAAAAGGACAGAGACTAAACAGATTTGGGAGTTATACGTTAAAAAGTACCTGGTGCTAAAGCACATGAGTGCTGTCTTTAAAGAGGAGCTCACTCACCTCATAAGAACACAGCAGAAATGAAAAAGACAAAAGATCTGGTCCTCTGCTCTGAAAGGAACATGATCGATTATAATGCATGAACGGAAATGGCACGGCTGCATTAAAGCCTCTCTGAATCTGATAGTAGTAGCTATTTCAGCTATTAGCTAATAGCTGTGGCTGCACTGATAACATTTTGACTGGAAGGGAAAGACTCTCAGCAAGAACCTGAGAGGAGCTGAAGCCTGAGGGAGGCATCGGTGCAAACTGAGACAAAAAACGACGCACAGATGATGGCACAGTGTGGTGCTCGAGGAAGAAGAGATGTGCCCAGGTGATGCAGCACTCGGGGAGATAAACGCAGACATGGTGACATTAGATTGCCGGGTTCGTCCGAGGACGGCGGGATTTATCATCGCTGCAATTAATAAAGCTAACTCTAATAAAGCCTCTTACTGCTCCGAGCTAAACCACTCACTATTTTAATTTGTACCACACCCTAGAAGTCGTCTCGCTGTACTTTTAGACAGCTCGAAGAATAAAATCCTGACCTAGCTGCTTGTGCGACTGCGAAGGAGGCTTGGGAGCGAGCCCCGACTGACTACTGAGATGCATCCGTCAGCATGGCGTGTGAGAAGGCCAGGAGGAGTTGGCGTGTTCGGATTGTGACCTCTGTAACCGACAAGCTCCCTCCCACTCCAAGCATGCGATCCCTCCACAAACCGAGGCCTGTTTTTCCACCACACATGGCTTCAATTGGAGGCTACTGCTGCCGCCGCTGCTGCGTCTGCAGCTCTGAAAAAAAAACAAAACAGCAGCAGCAGCAGCAGCCAGGCATAGCACAACAAAACTGATTATGAAATCAGTGACCAGCAAACAAATGGAGCTGGCGCTGTCGCCAAGTCGTTGGGCAGAAGAGGAAATGGCTGAATTGATATTTTGAAAAGTCTTTGTCAGTTTGTGCACAAGCTTTTAAGCACGCGTGTGCGCGCTGATGTATCCGCGCTGATGTATCCGCGCTGATGTGTGTGCTTGTGTGCAAACAGGCCTGCATTTAAAGTCTCGCTCCAGCGCCAACAAGGCAAGCTGTTTACTACTTGGTTGGTCATAAAATGTAAATATGCATCAGTCGGAGCGCTATCAAAGGCTCCTTCATTTGGTTCCTGGCTAAGATGGCTTTGGATGTGCGCTGTAATTGCCTCGGTTCAGACAGAAATTCTCTGTGGTGGGCGAACGGCCGCGCTGAAAGAGCTGAGGGAAACCATGCTGTCCTGTACGTTCTAAAATTCTGCAGTTGATCTGAGGGGAAGCAGCGGGCACACAAAGTGCAGGGAAACCATCAGAGAAGAGAGAAGGACCATGTGGCTGCACACACGGACACACACACATGTGCACAACAAACTACTGTGGAATCACACCAGAGTGCATTTGCAGGGGAAAACACACCACACGCACACACGCGTGTTCCCACTCCCACACAGACTCTATATAACGACAACAAAATTAGCAGCTGAGCCCAAATAACAAACATCTGCTCATTGTTCAGGAGACAACGCCCATGTCAACATCTGCCTCGAGCAGGAATCTGAGCTGTTCGGCCTTTTTCGAGTTACAGCGTCGCCGTCTAAGACCTCAAAGGCAAGTCTGGCTACTAAGCGGCCACCTTTGTAACACCCCTGGGGAGTTACCAGCTGACCAGGCCAGGCCGATGTTCAAGTAAAGAGCAGGAACAGAAAGCTGCATGCATAACACACACATAGACGCTTGTTTGAATGTAAAAAAAATGGTTAAAAGGTCGGTGACTTGGCCTAATATAAGGTTATACAACTTTTAGCCTACTAGTTTTTGATGATTCACAGCAATAACTTCATTTTATGGCTCAATCCCAACAATCATCTCTGACGTGTCTCTGCATCATCCCATCAGAGCACTTTAACAAATACTAATTCATGCTATGGATACATTAAGCCAAGAGTTGTCATTCAAGGCAATCGGAGGGCGTTTGCTTGATGTTTCTAGTGAAATATTTGGAACAATACAGCATAAAAATATGGTCCAAATGTTGCCAGGAGCCGTGGATCGTTCAGACTTCTCTGTCCTTATTCTGGCAATGAGTCACAAACCGAGCTCAGAGGCAGAGACGAGAGGATAATGCGCTGATTGCATTTTTGTAAAAATCTCAGTCCCGATTATTTTGCGTGTAATTTCAGTTCAAGTGGTTTCTCCTAATTTCCTGCTGCTCAAACGTTAAGTGAGCACTTACACATCTGCTCACACATCTGACTCCGATGAATGAAAATATTTACTGACACGTTTGTCTGTGGAGATGAAAGTCAGGTAATGAGTTTGAAGGCCAGATTTAAAATCACACACATACAAATTATATGTATAGTATACAAACAGCTGTTAAAGGTGCTCAGAGTAAACATGGCCTAACATCACAAAGAGGCGATAGCCTCAATATGGTAATCTAAGGGCACAGCTATGGCAGTGACGACAGAAGCCCCACCCCTTTATTGTTCACGATCTTTTGTTTCTGAGGTGCAACCAATCAGAAGAAAGTTGGCGTAAAAGGAGGGCGGGTCTTAGAGAAGAGGAGCTGAAACGTCCTGTTTGAGTCGACAGACTTTACAAAAAAAGGACGCAAGAAGGAGAGGGCTGAAAAGTGAAGCCAAGGTGGGAACTGAGCGACCGCGTCGGTTTCAAAAAACGTATAAAAGTCTGCGGACTTCAACTTTCCTGCTGGGTTTATGAGCTCCGTCGCTCATTTTGGTCAGAATGAATAAAACGTTGAGGTCATTTGGTCAGTTTTAGTCCTGCTTTAGAAAGTTTTATCCAGGGAACGTGCCTTACAACGTCTGACTGACAAGTCATTAGCAAATGAGCATGCGGTTTCATTATCAGTCCCGCCCCTCGCTCGTCACATCTGGTTTCAAAACAACAAGATGATGATGGTGAAAACAATCTCAAGGCTCCAAAAACCAGCAGGTGACATCACGGTAGCTACGTCCATCTTTTCTAGCGGCTATGTCTGAGGAGGAACAGGGCCCAGAATAATCAGGATGACTCTAATGGTTTCCAAGAAATGATGAGCTGTGAATAAGAACAGGTTCCCCTTTAAGTCCTTTAATTTAACCGTGCGGCGCCGTCGCATGTAAAAATAAAACGTCTGCATCTTGATTGTGTCTGACCGGGTTTAGGTCACGCAGGCTTTAAGAGTTAACTCTTTTGCAACAACACAGCTGGCCTGATACATTTCCAACGTTTGGCTTTCATAAAGCAGATCGTGTTTCCGGGCGGAGGGGGTGAGAAATCTGTAATATCTGTAATATTTGGTGTGAGATCATTTTCCCAGACATTTCTATTTTTTAAGTGTTTTTTTTTCTCCCAGATGTTCATTTTTCCAGGTTGTTATATTCTGTTTCGTGCTGGGCAGGTGGCTCTGTGTTGCTCACTTGGTTTGGATAAATAGTCGCTGGTTTTATACTGGAGGGCTGATGAGAGCTGCGAGACTCAATTATACGCCTCAGCTGGGCAGGAAAACAAAACTAATGGCACAAAGTCACAAAAAGATGCTTACAGCTGCAGAGTCGGGTATTAATTCATGCTCCGATTAACGTTGCGAGTGCTCCATTAACTTTAAACTCTATTCATTTCTTTTTTATTAGCTCGATCAACCATAAAGAACTTAAGACAATATCGCACATATATACTGCAGAATTTAATTTAAATACTATACATTTCCATTTAAACAGCTTCTCTATTAGCCTTGCCCTTGTGTAACATGTCTCTTGCACATGGGAACAACTGACTGATTTAGCAGACCCAGATAAAGCCTTGGAGCAGGTTCAAATATTTGAACTATTTGTCCAAAAATGTTCTGTGCACTTGGCTTTAGGGATAGTTTATCAAATCAAACTCCTTCTCCAAATAGTGCTGAGATTATGGCGTTGTACAAAACCCCCCTCAGTCATGAGTTTTCTGAGAAAAAGTGCTGTTACAGCAGCCCGAAGTCGTGCAGGTGTGTGTGTGTGTGTGTCTGCACGCAGGTATGTGTGAAATATCTGTTCTTCTCTTTGCAGGGATCAAAAATAAAACCCAGGTTTATTCAACTTTTATAAAAGCCTTTATTGATTTAGCATCACAAAATCCACAGTGTTGCGCTTTAAAGTAGCCTCGACTAAAAGGAGATGATAGTTTCCATTTACGCCGAAAACAAGCAGCCAGATTAAACCGCCCGTGTGAGATCTCTCCAGCTGAAAAACCAACTACTTGTTTGTCACACAGACAGATGCACCGTCTTCCCTAAAAGATCAAACCGTGGCAGGATAAACGCCGTAACATCACACCGATGGCTTTGATCAAACGTGTTATCTCGTGTTTGTGAAAAGTCAGCTGCCAAAGGAAGAGGCATGGAAGGGAAAACACACAAAGAGAGCACAACTAATATCATTTGGAAAAGGAGCACCGAAGTCACGGAAGGAAGACACTCAAAGGGAAAAAAGTGTGTGAGAGACAGAGAGGGGTGTTTGCCACTCACCATGCCCACAGGTCCGCTCTGGCTACATGGCAAGTCTGAGTCACCTCAGAGTTCAGATGAGGGTATGCACTAAGAGTTGACTCTTTGGGAAGGACCCCACTGACCGATTTCCCGGCTGACTAACTAACCATCTGACTGGCTAATGACTGACTAGACAACTGCATCGCTGCCTGACCGACAGCCAGGCGGTGCCAGCGAGGTCCAGTCGCTGCTCGGCCGTGAAATCCTCAGAGCCCGGCTCTCCCTCTTGAGATCTTGCTCCCAAAGCTGTCCTGTCCTGTCATGTCCTCCTCCGTCCAGGGGCCGGTTCCCCGAGCTCGACGGCCCAGCCAGGAGCAGCGAGAGTGGGGGAAATGAAGATCTCTCCTCGTTCCCACAGTCAGCCAGGAGAGGAGAGGAGATCGCTCTGTTCCCATAGAGGTCAGATGTGGAGTTAACACACCCGGCCAGCTGGTTGGTAACTGCTGCCTGCCTGCTACTGGAGTTGTCTCCCTCCCCCTCTCTCCCTCTGTCTCTCCTCCCTGCAAACCTGATAAATCACTCTGGAGACACAGCAAGAACAGCGAGCCACTCAGCCGCTCACACAGTCAGGAGTTACAGTAGAGAGAGACTTTCAACCATTGTCCCAGGAGATCCATATGAGAGTCTGGAGGCAGAGCTGCCAGATCTCCTCCTTCCTCCCCTCCCTCCATTCTCCCCTCCCTCCCTGCCTCTCCTCTTACATTCCCCTCTCTGGTTTTTTTCTTTTTACAGCCTCCGCTGAGACGCTCTTATTGTGTGGCAATTGCATTAGCCTTTAGTGAGCGATGTATGGCTTTTAGTGTCTAATGCAATGTTGTGTCTCCCCTTCTTTATCTCTCTGCTTATCTTTCTTCCCTCTCTCTCCTTCTCCGTCTCTCGCCCAAGTGTCTATCACTTTGACATGTACACGTATGCATAGACACCTCCTCTCCTTCCTTCTTTGCAGTCTTTCCTTCTTCCTCTGTGAGTTATCCCTTAAAGGGACACAGTCTTTCTTTCCTTCCTTTTTCCTCACACAGGTGCTTGGGTACTCTGAGGGAGTCCAGGTGCAGGATTATGTTTCTGGAAGCTGAGAGGCATCGATTGTGTTTCTCTGTTTGCCTTGCGATTGTCTCCAATGTTTACCCGCTATTACGGGACTAATGGTCTAATGTGCCTTTGCAGGAGATAAGTCTGTTGAATCAATGAAACAGCAATGGGCAGAAAAGCCATTTAACCACTTATGGTCGCAAACATTAAGAAGCAAATTTTCACAAATTCTAGAGGAAAGATCAGATGAGTTGTTCCCACTCATTTCACTCGATAATGGGACTATGCTAAGTCATTTTATTTAAAAATGAAGTCAATTACTGTGCTTTGACGGCATGCGTACAGTCTACAGTGTTAAATGTGCCGTAAAGTGAAAATGTGAGTTCTTTAGACCACATTTTTTTAAAAATCCGTTATAGACTGCTGCTTTGAAGCCAGATATGAAGATGCTTTAATGACAGGGTTTTGAGGCTTTGCAACTGAAATCAACTTGTTACACACACCTACACACCGGCCCAGCAACCACTGGTAGTGAGCAAGCGATGGGTTTGATGTCAGGCCTCTCCTCTTGCATATGGGACTATTTCTTCTCTTGGGAATGGACCAGTTCATGTGTAGGGCCTTGAGCACACAAAGATCTTTATGTAGCACGTCTTATACATGCATTTAAATAAGCACTTTCTATGTCTAATTGCGCGCTCTGAACGAACGCAACTAAAACGAACCTTTGCTGCACATCCAGGATCAAACCACCAAATTTCAGATTAGTGGCCACATCCACAGGAGATGCAAACTTACTTGCTAACTGCTCTCTGAGCGAATCTGTGCAAAGTGTGACTTAGACAGTCCTTCCCTTAGCTTTTAAAGTAATGCTTGTTTACCACTGTAGGCGATGCCTCCATAGTGTAGTTCCTGGTTTGAGTCCAGCTGCAGACAGAAAGTCCCTTTGGGGCTGTGTTAAAAACCGTACATGTAAACAATTGCAACTTAGATTTAACAGTATGTGTAATATATTTCCTAAATTTGTGCTGTTCTGTTTATTGCCGTTGGGAACCTCCAAACAAAAGAAAAAGAAAAGGTAGCACTTTCTTTTACAGCTGGATAATAAAGGGGTAATAGTCGGGTAACAAGTGGGAAACAAGAGCTTAAATACCTGTGGTAATTTGTTGCATTTGCATTTTGCAGCTCTGTCTTGTGCTTATTACAAAGAAACTACCACAGGTAATTGAGTGGTAATAACTTAGATATTACCAGATTATTACATTCTTGTTTCTGCCTTGTTACCCTGCTATTACTATTTTATTACCGAGCTGTATTTCCACATTGTTACCCCCAGTTTTGGGGCTCTTATTATCCAATTACCGTGTAATATTACTCAAGTAAAATTGACTGTTACTACCATGATATTACTTGGATATTAACTGGTTATTACTTTCGTTATTGCATAGTAATAACTTAGATATTACCACATTATTACGCTCTTGTTTCTGCCTTGTTGCCCTGCTAATACCACTTTATTACAAAGCTATATTTCCACATTTTTACCCCCAGTTTTGTGGCACTTATTATCCAATTACAGTGTAATATTACTCAACTGTAACCACTGTTCCTAGCATGATATTACTTTTGCAAAATGGTAAATGGACTGATTCTTATATAGCACTTTTCTACGCATACACACCCACTCATACAAGCACTTCTAAACGTAAGTGCAAATTAATCTGAACGCATCGGAGGGCAACGGGGTTAGTATCTTGCCCAAGGATATTTGACATGCAGACTGGGGAAGGAGGATCGAACCACCAACCTTCCAATCAGTAGCTGATCTGCTCTTCCCCCTGAGCCACAGCCACCCCCTTGCATAGTAATAACTTAGATATTACCACATTATTACGCTCTTGTTTCCACCTTGTTACCCAACTATTACCCTTTTATTATCAAGCTGTAATAGAAAGTGCTGCCAGAGAAAAGAAAGCTTTTCATTGGTTGAGAGGGAAAGATTTAACAACTAGCCAACTCTAAACCAAAGTTTACTTTATCCACCTAAATCAATGTGTAATGTGTAATTAATCTCCGATTTTGTAACTTAGAATCATGGAAAAAATGAACTACCTCCACTTATAGTCCAGGCATCTCTGTGTCCAACCCAGTAAATCACTCTGTCAGCTCAGCCGGCGGAGGGTCGGCAGTGTTTCATCAGCAGGCACGATGCAGCAGTTTGGGACGTGGCCTTTCAGTCTGACACCGCAGAGTGACAGGAGGCCCTGCAGATCTTGTAAGTAGAAAGTCACGACTTTTATCCCCAAAACAGTGAGTCCAAAACAACTTTCCTGTCCTTATTGAAGTGTTTTTACAGCACAGAGTCACCGCCATAAAAAGTAAGTTTTGATAAAATAGTTCAACTTTGTTAAAACGTAGAATTTAATGCCACTGAGAAGAAGATATAAGGAACACGTTTTGTATAAAACGCAGCAAGGACGTACTAATGATGCCCCTCCGAGCTAGAAGCAGCTTGCAGTGGCTCCAACTGCTCCCTGTGTAAATCTAAAATGATTAGAGGGCAGCAGCAAAGATTAGACAGTATTTCAGAGGGTATTACGTGTCCAGACATAACATTTATTAATTAAACTCTTGTGTTCCCTTTGAAGTTAGATAATATCTTACAGCAGCAGTTTGGAGGACGAGAACAGCCCCTGCAATGTTCTCCTGTTTCCTACAATAACTCACAATTTCATACTTTATCAGTGCAATCTGTCATTTCACTGCACAAAATTAGACTCCAGAGTTTGGGGGTTTTTCAGTCCTCACTTTTCTAAGTGCTGACCTAATAGCAGAGGAGGATACCGGTGCACTGTGTTTCTCCAAATGGCGTTTTCTGTGACAGTCACTCAAAATTACATAAAGACATATTTTCTTATTTACCCCCAGCTGTACCTCGCTGTCCACACATTGTAGGTTTTATTTGCACAGGCCTCCACCCAACAATTTGGTTTGTGGTTCGTAAAGCTGTTCGAGTGCGCGCCACCAATGTTCTGACTCAAGCTGTCACAGACTGATGTTTTTAGCCTTTATTGGGATAGGACAGGAAAACTAGGAAGACACTCATGGAATTGCCTCAGGACACAATCAAACCTGTGCTTCTGGATCAGCGAGCTATACCAGCACCTGGAGACTGACTTTTTAACAGAAGTCACATTATAAACCAGCAGGTACCCCCTTTTATCCTTTTTCCTGTGCTTGGTGCAGGGACCTAATCTCTCCACTGTATCCTGGGTCATCTTTGGGTGTCCTCCCAGCAAATCTTGCCCAAAACACCTCAAGTAGAAGGAATCCAGGACATGTCAGATGTCAAAATGAGCCTTGGAAGGAAACATTCCCACTGCTTCTATCTCCCATCTCATTCTTTGTGTCACAGCCCATGGGGCCATAGGTGACAACAGGAATGTAGATTAACAGGTAAATCAAAAGCTCTCTCTTTACCTTAACAGACCGGTACAACAACTGTGGGCATCGCTCTAATCTGTCTGTCCATCTCCCCCTGCACTCTTCCCTCACTCAGAAATAAGTACAGCAGATACGTGAACTTCCTTCACTTTGGGTTTTCTTTGTGAAACAATGAAAATGAGACAATCTCATAATTGAAGTATAGTCTGTATTTTCTCTGTGAGCACCAGTGATTAGTTTTGTCATTCTGTGGCCTGCGACAATCGATGCTGTAAATGGCTACTGCTCGCTGGCTTTGGGCACCCCGAGACAAGGCTGCTGAACGATGATGGGAGGAACATGCTGAGCTGTTTTAATGTTTTTCTGGCTTTCAGTGCATCAGTGTTAACTTCAGAGATACATTACTCTGTAGTGATCGGTGCCTATAAACGAGGGTTTAATTGACCTGCAGCACCACGAGGCGTCCTGAGGTGAGTCCTGCATTGATACAACACTTTTCCATATTAATATTTGACCAGCTAGTAAGTAACCACAGGGGGCCGCAGTGTTTAGCAGCTAGAACAAAGAGATTTTTCTCATGAGTTTGTGCTCTTGTTGTAAAGTCGTCATCTCTGTGTTTCCCTGTTAAACTACTTCCTGTTTTAATTTGGAGGTCCTTTGTCTCACTGTCAGGAATTGGTTTCACCCTGTTTCCTGTGTCTCATGGCACACACACACTGATTAGCCCTCAGTGTGTTTCTTACATGACATCACTTGATGTGCACATTGTCCACCACATGTTATACAAGCACTGGTTGCTACAGAAGTGGTTCTTCCCTGTAGTTGTTCATGTTTGTCTGCAAATACTTGCTAACTACTAAGTGAGCTACAGGAAAACATGAAGCAGATGGAGGTGGTTTGCATTCAGATGAAAGTTGCAGCATCTGCTGACCTTCCTGTTCTGTTTACCTTCTGTTGGACTTTTGCATTGTGGACGTTTCTCAGCCACAATAAAGGCTTTCTCTGGGTTAACTCAGCTTGTGATTCTCTGCATTTGCTAACGAGGTCAGTATGTCAAGTCTATAACTTAAAAAATACATCACTTTGTTCGCTGCCCTCATGTGACCAAAAATACCAACAAACATCTATTAGCAGTTTAACTTTCTGCTAAAATATCTGCATGCCAAGCTGCTTGACTTCATTCACCTCCATGGAAGTGACTGAAACACCCAAATCCACGATTTGGATGGGTGAGTGACCTCTGGCAATAAAGTGCATGAGAGATGTTTGGGAATTGTGCTCACATGCTATTTTGACCCTCATCACACTGGTTCATTTTTTTAGGTTGTCATTTAAGTCTAGTCCAGTAACACAGCCTTTCAGCCTTCGGATTATATTTTTCGTAAACAGGAAAACTTGATCATGGTTGTAGAAATATTTCAATTTAAGCATCATTATTACTATAATCGTGCCCTTTGACAGCTGGGAGAGCATCCAGCCCCCTGTGACCCTAAGATGGATAAGCAGTAAAGATGATGGATGTTTTTCTGTCTCCATCTTTCTGACAAAAGTATAGGAAGATCATTGCATTCTCATGCCTGCCTACAAATGTCTTGGCTCAGTTGATTTTCTTATTTGGAAACAGTCTTCAGTAAAAATCAGAGGGCACGTGGGCAGAGATTCAAGGAGCCGCCAACTATGCTCAGTGGACTGGCTGCGGTGATGAACTGCGGACAGCGTTTTCTTCAGATACTCAGAGGGAAGAAAACACTGGCTCAAAGAAAGTAAAAGTAAAACAAAATCTCTGTGTTGAGGTGAAGGCAAAAATGTACAAATGTTTATAAGACAAAGTCAAATAAAGCCTGACTGCAGTTTATTATCATCTAGCCTGAAAACTAGAAGCATTCATCGTGATTTCTGAGGAAAAAAGCTTCACTGGATGAAAGCAGACGTGGCACAAATACACGAAGCGATAACGTCTCTGCGTAAAACGACATGTTTCAGGGCACAAATGGATGCTCGTTACTCAAGCCAAGGTGCCGATGTCATCTCTGTTTTTCATATTTTCCCACTGGACTTATTTGTTTGTTGAAACTGACGTGAAGCATTCAGAGTTTCCAGCAGACTAAGCCAGGATAAAACAAGGATGCAGGGTGAACGACCGGGATCAGAATCTCTTTTTCAGAGTCTGAAACCAAACATTTACTGAAATACCAAGCAGAGTGGATTTGCAGCACTCAGCTGCACATGGCCATGTTACAGTATATACACAACATTTCACATTGTTTGTATGATGAGGTCTCGTTTTCTTATAGAAAGAAAGTCATTGGACGGTAATGTTTTCCTTTTACGCCATGAACCAACATTCGTGCGTATCAGGGCGCTAACGACACGGTGCCAAGCAGTTGAGTTTTCTTGTTTTCCCATGTGACTTAAATCAAGATATGTTCTTTCCAAAGGTAATTTTTCACTGAAAAACTCGGGGCTTTGTTTATTTTATTGTTGGTGGCAATCTCCCAACTCAATCTTGGGTCACAGGTCTTCTTTGTGGAGATTTAAGGCCTTTAAAGAAACTTTTGCTAATGCAAAGATGACATTATTGGCTGGAAATTGGAGTGGTTTAACCCCCTGAGGATACCGACCGTCACTAACACGCGTCTCAGACTGATCCTCCACTTTCAGCGATTCGACAGATCCGTGCAGAGTAGGAACTTATGGCAGCCCGGTACTAGAAGGACCAAAGGCAGCTGATCGCACAGACGTGGACGAACCAGTCAAATGTCACTCAACAATCACTTGACTGGAATCCACGAGGAAAGCGAAGAAGAGGATGCCGCAGACAGACATGGATGGGAGCTGCTGGGCGACGGCCACAGTAACAGAAGTGGAGACCAACTGTTGAAGGCCTGTGCTCCTCAAGGTGTAAAAGAGGACTGAGCAAGTAAGCAGCCCCCTGAGAGTGGCACTGCAATGGGACGCCACAAGTCCATTCATGAATTTTCTGCCTTCCTGAATATAGTGTTTGCACAGAGGAAGCATTCAGCAAGCACAACATCAGTCATGAAGTGTCAGACCAATTAAAATGGGGCTACTGAGTACTGAGGCTCCACAGTGAGTAAAAATCACCAACACTCTGCTGACTCAATAACAGACAGGCAGACATGCTCACACTTATGGTCAGTTTTGAATCTCCAAGTAACCCTCAAAGCTTCTTTACTGACTCATGCTTTCCACACAGCTTGTGTGCCAGACAGTAAACAAAACATGTAAATAAAGAAAAACAAAATAATAATCAAGCTTGCTTGCATTACCTAATTGAACGTAGCGCTCCACCTTTTGTGGGTTTCCTTTGGATTCAAGAGTCCACAATGGAGACGGCCGTAATGCCAGACTAAAGGTATTAGACACAGTAATGTTTTATTAACTAAAATGTGACACAGGTACAATTTTAATGCACAGGTACAATACACAACCTGTACTTTTTCTAAATGTTCTTAATTATTTAAACATCTTCCAGTACCCTGCTCCGTCTGCACACTACGACCTGGGGTTGTTTATGTGTACTTTAATCTTAATAACTGTACAGTACTCTGTTTTTGTAACTGTTGTCCATGATGTAAATATTTGTTTCTGTAAAAACTGTGTGTGTTTGTTTGTATTTGTGCTTTTTTCTTTGCTGCTGTTACAACCAAATTTCCCCTTGTGGGACAATTTAATTCAGTTTTATTCATACAGCACCAAATCACAGTCGCCTCGAGGTGCTTTATATTGTACAGTAGATCGTACAATAATAGATACAGAGAAAAACCCAACAATCATATGACCCCCTATGAGCAGCACTTTGGCGACAGTGGGAAGGAAAAACTCCCTTTTAACAGGAAGAAACCTCCAGCAGAACCAGGCTCAGGGAGGGGCGGAGCCATCTGCTGTGATTGGTTGGGGTGAGAGAAGGAAGACAGGATAAAGACATGCTGTGGGAGAGAGACAGAGATTGATAACAACAATTATTTTAAATAAGTAAGCAAATATTTAAGGTCTTTGCTTTCAAAGAAATACATAAAGTAGCAGATATCAAGTCATACATCCCTAAAAATGAGGAAAATCCATTTTAATTATAGGTCACATCCAAGTTTTCTATGATGTTTTGTGACTGAGCAAATGCTGAAAATAAATATGACACATGATTTAAATTTGTTCACTTGTCAGGGAAAATATTGTCTTGCTTCTGTTTTTTCCTGCCTTCGTGGTTTGATATTGAACTGCACAGTTTTAGGGCAGAAAGATCAAGAGGTGAGGCTGATGAAAGGCCAGAGGAGACAGGCAGCAGCAGGGTGGGCTGAAGACAGTGCCAGCCGGGATGCCATGCAGGCTGCTGTGCCAGGAAAAGAAGCCTACGCAAGAAACGTGGGAGGGAAACAAGCTTGCATGCACAGACACATATTTATGCACGCACTGGTTATACACAAGCTCTTCACTGAACAGAGGCATGAACCAAAAATTTGCAAGCATAAATGCAAAAACTGAACAGGCACATGCATACAAGGATTTCAGTGGACGCCCAGCTACACACTGAACACGCACGCGCACACACACACACACACACACATAACCTATGCAAATAAGCTACAGAGGCTCTATGGCATGTGGCAGATGCCCAGTTCTCCAGCCCACATCCTGTTTCCAGACCAAACCAGACCTCGCCTCCTCACCCAGGGCAGCAGCAGCAGCACATGAGAAAAATGACTCTGAAATATCAAATTTAAAAAAAAAAAGAGTCTATCATCTCTGCTTCTGTGCCAAATCTCTTTCAGTTGATGTATGTTCCTGTGCATGTTTGTGGCTGTACAAACTTAAAGATGTTCAGAACCTCTAAGAGTGTTGGGGTTGTTTCAAGCATGGCGGAGGCTTGCTTTAATCGGACGGACATCATTTAGTTAAAGGCTGCCATATTGCACGGTGCAGCTCCAGTTCGCAGCAACAGTTATTTCACTGACCGTTAAAGCACCTTCTCTGCAGCTGTACTCTATTGTTAGCCAGATACAGTGAAAGTAACTGGAATAGAGGCCAACACACACACACACACACACACACACACACACACACACACACACACACACAAACAGAAAGAGCCTGATAACTGTTTTGAGTGAAAATCGACACATGTGTTCCCCAAAGCTCAGGGACTTCTTGCTGTAAGCCTTTAAAGACAGGGATTGTGTGTGATGCATGCTGCCCGGAGGGCTCGCTGTCAGACCTCTCACTCTGTTCTTTCCCATACTTCTCAGGCAGGAGGTCATCTGTAGCTCAGTTTATAAGAGACACCGCAGCCATATGTGTGTATGTTTCCAATGCCCTCACTTACTTTCTGTTTACTTTGACCTTTTTCTGTTTTCTTCATTTGTCTTTTTGCCAACAGACATTTTCATTTGTCATGGTAGCAAAAACACAGATGAAACCAAGAACAACAACAATGGCTCAGGTAAATTTAAGCATCTCAGTTTATCCATGACAGTGAGTCATCACAGTGAGCTAGTGAAGTGAGGCAGATTAGCCACTGGGACAGATCACAGAGGCTTTTCTGTACCCTTCAACCAATACGCTCGTTCTATTTGCGATCCAGCTATAGATGTGGGAAATCAGCAGCAGTTGGGAATTTAAGAGGCCTCTGAAAGGGCAAAGAAAAACTGAGATATAAGGGACAAGGGTAAAAACTAGAAGGAGGTAGGAAATGGGAGGTGAGATAAAGGGGTAGCAGGTAGTTATAGTGTGAAGTAAAGGTGTACAGCAAAGTGCCATGTAGGGAGGAGTGAGCAGGCAGGGAAACAGATGAGAAAAAGCTGCATGGCTCTTCCCAGCGGCCCTGCCTGTATGAGGGGCTCAGGGGGAAAAATCCTCAGGGACTAACTGAACTATTTGCTCTTCTGCCGCCACATCTGGATGACACACCACTGCCCAGCATCAAAGGAAAGGACGCGGTGGACAGCTAGACAGGTGCTGGAAGAGTGTGCCACACATACTGTACACAGATATAGAAATAACCCTGTATATGTACAGTACACATGCACACTTATGTACAAACGCTACCAGCTTTTTAATTTCGTGCCAGACACTATAAGTTTTTATTCTAATGGGATGTGAAGACCTTCTGCACCTGTTTATCTTTCAGACGAGCACAAAAGAGAAGAGTTAGTGAAACACGAAGGTGGATCCCATTAAATAAATACATAAGAAGGGTGGTTCAGTCAAGCAGCAGCCTCTGTGCCTGGAAAATGAAGCTAATGCAAAAACTGCAGTTCCTAGAATGGCCACTTGAGGCTGGCTATAAAACGTGAGAGGCCATTAGGCAAAACATTTATTCTCTGACTGGTTGGCAAAGAAGGTGCTGCACCAAAAGATGCCACACTGCTGCCAGCAAACACTTGCCAACTGCTAACTGAGAGGCAGGAAAACTTGGAAAAGTGTACCGCAAACCAGAAATAGAGAAGGTTTGCCTTCAAAGTAAAAGCTTTGCCTTTTATTTTGAAAGGCATAAAAACTCAATTTCTAGTTTGTGCCATGCTTTCCAGTTTCACTGGACAGTGTTTGTAGACAAGTCCATTCAAGCTACAATCGTAGCAGGTTTTTGGTAACCACGTGGGGAATAAATGTTTTCCTCTAGCTGCCAGTGGAGGACAGAGGGGGGCACTGACTGGTCTGTAGCTCTCTGTGACTGCAGCTTTAGCAATCATTTTCCCACTCCACCACTTTTCCAAGTTTTCTCCATTAAAGTATCAGAAAATCAACACAGATCAAAGATCCGAGGGATCAGTGCTTTTTTTGTTATGCTGCATCACAGACGGACTCATTTCTGAAGTCTGGCTGCAGCTGTGTTTTTTTTCAAAGAGCTCAAATGTGTCTTTTAGCCCTAAAATTGTAACGTAGCCGTCACCTGTAGTGAAGTCATAAAGGCTTAAAAACTGCTGTCAGTTTTATTCATCCCACTGTACTTTGAGGGCCTGTAAGAACATTTTCATAGTAACATTTTACAGTGCTTCATTAAACATGAGCTGGTTTTAAGGGGCTCAGCTGGAAGGAATTCACTGGTCTTGTGGTCCAGTTCTTTGAGTGAGCATCTAGTATTTTATTTGTATGTTGGAGCAATAAAAAGTTTCATGACATCAGAAAAGCAAAGAAATAAAACAAAGCTTTGATAGTAAAACAGACTTGACCTGCCATTGATGGGTCAGAAACTCCCCACCTGGGCCCTCCTCCAATGCCTCAACATCTTTTCGTTTTGTTAAATCCAAAGTCAGGGAGCTTTGGAAAGTAAAGAATGAGTCCTTCCTGGATTCTGATTGTACCGGCTCCTTCTGCGGGTGTGATGACATTAATAGATTTTCTGTAACCTCTGCCTATTTTCTGCTTTTCCCAATCTATCACTTCAACACGTGGATGCTGCACAGGTTGAACTAATCACTGCGCTACGCTACAGGAGGCTCTCCGAAGCACATGTTGGACTGAGCACCCAGTGGGGTACTCGGAGCAGAGCGTTCCCCAGACAGACATTCCCAGGTCCCCCCCACCCCCGGCCCGGCGCTGCTCCTCTGCCTGCCGCCGGTGATGGATGGGCTGTGAGGGATGATGAATCGGCTCCTGTCAGGTCCTCAACACATCCTCATCTGGGATTCAGCCATAAGGAGAGAGCAGCAACACCACCATCACCCTGCATTGTACTTTAAAATGCAGCTTCGCCTTGAGACAAAACGATCACTGACACACTGCATCACGAGGCTGCGCGGGAATAATGTGTGTAAATGCTGATGCGAGATTGTTGCCCTTAATGACGGCAGCTGAACTGAAATACTGGGTTGAAAAAAAATTGACCGTGTGAGACAGTTTCAACCCCGGAGAAATTACAAACACATTTAACCCGCTCTTTGTGGAAACAATGCCTTTGCAGCGCCTCATCCTAACCACCAAGAAAGCACCTACCTCACACTTATACTACACATTACATCCTTTGACTCGTCAGCCTATCTGGTGTCCAAGCCTCTGTAATGCGACATGCAACCAAAATTTGCTAAAACATGATGCGTCAGCAGTATTGGAACTGCAGGAGAAACCAGGAAAGTAGCATTGATTCTGCATATTCAGAAACCTGTTCATAGATATTATACGTCTCTGGCCCTTTTATAAGGTATACCAGTTCAACTGCTCGGTAAAGCAAAATTCTAATCATCCAAATCACATGTCAGTGAATTTAGGCTTCTAGACATGAAAGCTGAAACTGAGCATCAGGAAAAAAGGTGTTTTGAGTGACTTTGAATGTGGCATGGTTGTTGGTGCCAGATGGGCTGGTCTGAGTATTTCAGAAACTGCTGATCTGCTGGGATGTTTCCACACTAAGGTCCACAGAGACTGATGGGAAAAGAGAAAATATCCTTTTAGTGAAAACGCCTCAGAGGAAAACAGCCAGGCGTCTTCAACCCAACAGTAAGTTAAATAACCACTCATTATAGTCGAGGCATGGAGAAGAGCATCTCTGAACACACAACAAGTAAACATGGACCCAGATGTGCTGCAGCAGAAGCAGAAGACCACAATGAGCACCGCTCCTGTCAGCGAGGAGCAGGAAGCTGAGGCTCATGAAAATGAAAGAACGGAAAATTGGCACAAGGTCGCCTCATCTGATGAATCTCCATTTCTGCTGCAGCAGTCAGATGGTGGGGTCAGAATTTGGCATAAACAGGCTGCTGGTGGTGTGATGGTATGGGGATATTTTCTCTGCACACTTTGGGTATTGTTGATGAGCATATTTGTTCCTTTATGACCACAGTGCACCCGTCCTCTGATGGCTGCTTCCAGCAGGATAACACAGCAAAGTTAAATAATCTCAGACTGGTTTCGTGAACATAACGACGACTTTACTGTCACCAGATCTCATTCCAGTACAGCACCTTTGGGATGTGGCGTAACAGGATCATGGATCATTGATGTGAAGCCAGCAGATCTGCAGCAACTGTGTGATGCTATCGTATCAATATGGACCAAAATCTCTGAGGCGTGCTTCTTGAATCTGTGTCGGGAAGAGCTAAAGCAGTGCTGGAGCCAACAGGGCCAACCCAGTCTGAGCGAGGTGTGCCTAATAATGTGGCTGCTGGATGTCATGTTTGGTAAAGCTGCAGAGTTAGATAAAACCTTTCTTCATTAATATTATACTGCAGATAATCAGTTCGTGTGGTGGCTGGTGAGTGTGTCATATATAAAATGATATGACAGCTAACTCGGCTCACATGAAGGATCAGCTTCGACTTTACTGTTTGAACCTCATCTTTCTCTGCTTTCCTCACTCATTTCATCACATTTTCTTCATTTCCTGTGTGCAGTAAGTAGATGGATGTGAGTTTTGGCTGGGGCCTGGGTGTTATCTATGCTGAGTGAGAGAAGGGCTTCAAAGCCAGCAGATTTTGAGCTCTTTCAGACCACAGAGTCTCACTGTTATCCTGAGTGCTGTTTCCCACTGAGGTGGTCAGCTGGCTTTATGAGAGTCAGCAGCACAGATGTTTCGTGTTTGCGTGGGGAGATCAGGTTAGCGCGCCGTGCTGATATCGTGTAAGCAGCTAGATCGATAATCTGCGGGTCAGTGCTGAGATATCCACTGAGAGAGATAGAGTCAGAGGGAGGCAAGTCTTATTTCACACAAAAGTCAGTGAAAGTGCGAATAAAAGCAGAAGGAAACCATTCGCGCTCAGCTGCGTGCGCCGGTCCACATTACTTCCTGAAGGACTGAAATTCACTAGAATTTCAGTCCTTCTTCCTCCCTCACATTCTTGCATCTGTCAAACACCAGCCAATATTTATATTCATAACAAACAATGACTCTGAGAGCAAAGGAGAAAATGATACAGAATAAGTCAGGGAGTGTGGCTCGGGAAGCAGATACCACGCTGTAGCAGCCATGCTGTGATGGGCTGCTGGCAGATATTGGACTTATAAACCTCATAAACCTTCACTGGCAGGCTGAAGAGAAGACAACAAAGCCTCCAGCAGTCCACTCAGCCCCTCGTATCATATTTACAGTAGCACGCCCAATTACAAACCAGATGCAGCAAAAGCTCAGAGATCAGGGCTTCCTGATTGGAGCAAATTAACATCTCACGTTTGAGTCGGGCTTTTGATTGAAGTTCTGCTGAGCTGATCTGAGGCCTATCGAGGAGGGCTAACTCTGTGTCACCCTGTCTTGAGTGGTGGAGGCAGGCAGTATTTATAGAGATGGCCAGACTGAAACCATTACTTACACGAGGATGTGCAGACGCAGTGCATGGCAAATAGCTGTAGGCCATATTGTAAATATTTTCCTCCCTCTATCATTTTCATGTGCAGACACGGGAGCCACTGTGAGGACTCGTGTATAAAAAGCCTTTTTGCATCTTAAACATTTTGTTTAATTGCTGACAAAGCCCAGAAGCTAATTACATTTTAATTGGGTTAAAACTGCTCTGCTAGAAAACGGTGGTTACTGGATATAACTCCTGTGCTACGAGTACCAGAGCAGGTACGAGTACGAGTAAGATTTATCCTAGCTTAGACCCTCGCTGTAACAGGTCTGATGGTGCCAATCTTACCCACATGTTTTGGACTTTCTCTGCCCTGGCAAATCTTTGGGAGGTTTCTGCACTCTGAACAAGGCTACCAGCCTGAAACTGGCTCTCAACCCCCTACTTGCTCTCTTTGGTACAGTGGGTGAGGATGATGAGAATATTACCTAGGCGTGCCATTTTGATGAGGTGGAAGGCCACTGCCCCATCCACCCATGTTCAGTGGTTGATCTCATGTCGTGCCTCAGTCTGGAAAAGATCCACTGCTTCATCCAGAACCAAAAGGGCACATTTGATCAAATCTGGGGTCATTTACTGTCAAACTTCTCTAACCTTCGATTTAAGGATGTTCCTGCTGACTCTGCTTATTCCACAGAGGCCTGATGTGTGTCTGTGTTAATGGGAACATGAAGCTCAGTGATGTTGCAGCTGACTCTGTGTGGTTTGTAAGGAAAGGGTTTGTTAGTATCAATCGCCCCTCCTGGGTTGTGGTTTTTTTTGATAATTTCTTTGTTTGTTTGTTTGCTTGTTTGTTTGTTTTCTTTTTTCTTTACCTGTGTTCTAACATGAGAAGTTCTGTTTTGTATTCAATGTAACCAGATTCTGTGTTTCCCTTTCCTTTTTGTCGCACACTGTATCCACTCACTAAAAATATTTTGAGTTAAAAAAGCAGCCTATTCACAATAACAGCCTTTTGTTTCTTGTCTTTTTTTTCTGAATATGAACTTGGATCTAAAGAATATTGAACAGTTGCTATTTTAAATAAATGCAGGGAGGACAGAAGGTTTGACAACTACAATAATTGTCCAAGCTGCAAAAATGAGAAAAAGCATCATGCTAACACACGCTAGATACTGATATTGTCCTTGTGTTCATAATCTGAACCAACCTTATATGTGTACACATGTTTTTTATTTGTTCTCAATGCACTTAACAGAACAGACAACCACAGAAGCAGAGATTAGCAGTTTGACACATACAAAAACAACAACGAAGCGCCAAAGATGTTGGAACAAACTATGGAATAAATCAGGGATGGATACCTGGTTACTTTTTATATAAACAGTATTTAAAATAGTAAATATAGTGTTAATCAATATACTGATTTGAAATTGCACATTACTACCAAAACAACTTTGTTGCTTTGACGCGTCATTTCAGAGAAGGTGCTCATTGTAGCTATAAACCCGACCATAGTTGGACTGATTTAATACAGCTGCTCTTTGCTCTTAGTCTTTACGGTTGTCACGGTTTGTGGAGACAGACCGTACGGAGATGTGTGTGGTGGACCCAGGTGCAAACACAAGTGAGGATACGGGAGTGAACTTAAACAAAAGCGAGCCTATTATTGTGGCTGATGATCATGAAAGAAACAAACAAGAATGAGGGCAGCAGAAGAGCAGTAACTAAACAGAAACCTAAACTGGGAACAAACTATGAAAGCTAACTATGGCAATGGCTGTGACTCTGACTATGGCGAGAAAAACAGACGACCTGACGACGAACGAAGGAAGACTGAGGACTTAAATACACACATGAGGTGATCAGGGGAGGTGGAGACACACGAGAACACAGCTGACTAGAATGAAACATAATGACAATACAGGGGAGAGTAACACTAACTACAATGAACAAAGAACACCAGACTCTTCCAAAATAAAACAGGAAACATGTGAAGAAGACAAACTTGATAACATAAGACATGCAGTCAAAACAGCCTCACAGACAAAGGGTGAGGGAAACGTAAATACAGGGGAAGAAAATACAAGAGGAATCGAAATAGACAAATGAGCTTAGGTAATCTAATGAACTTGAAAACAAACCATAAACATCAAACATTACCTAAAACTTAAAACGCTGGGTCAAAGACCCAGGATCGTGACAACGGTAAGCTACGTGAACCTTAAATATCAGGTTTGAGGTCCGGCTAGTAAATGATATCAAACTTAATCAATAAAGTCTCAGCATGAACAATTCCTGTTCACTCAGTCTCTTAATTGGGAAGAAAATAATGTGTCTGTATCAGACGATAACACTGTGAAATTCTTCAGTGTCTTGCACAACTGTTTGAGATTGCTTCACTTCCCCTTTGCTTGGACCCGAAACCTTCACAATACATACACATATTTCTTTAAGTTGTTTGTCCAGGCCTGTAGTTCTCTATATGCAGCATCCTGCATGACTCAAATTGCCCCCCTCTGCCACTCCGAAAAAGGAAAATCTAAGGATAGTAATAGAGGTATAATAAGTGTTTTCCATGACACACTGCTTCACGTGACAGTGTGTCTGCTGGAAGAAACAACAGCCCACTGTAATGATAACGTATGACCAGACACTGAGCTCTAAAAACACGAACGCATGCCACTCTGATCCCAGTCCTGATTCCTGCTTCTCTCCCGACATCCAAACAGCCTAAACCTCGCCGGCAATCAGGCCAATCAAGCCGGCAAACAACCAAAACAAACAGCGGGAGGGTGAGCAATGGTCGGACAGTGCTCCCACAGGCCCGATGTGACCTCTGGATGGGGCGGCCTCATGACTAATTGGTGTTTAAGATCAATCACAGCCAGCACACTTCCTACTCCTGTGGGCCGTTTAAATGGCTCTATTCTCCCTGCTCTCTACCTTCCTCTCTCTCCCTCAAGGGTCTCCAACCCCCCTTCAGTCTGTCCGTCTGCAGGGAGGCACCGTGGGAGTTTAATTGCCTCGTATTTTCCATGAAACCAAGTTCATTACATTAACAGCTCCAACCCACGCTGCATACTTTCAACCTGCTGCAATTTGTTTTTGTATTTATTAGGCTGGCAGACAGGCAGCTTCCCGCTCAGCTGGGCGAGACAACGAAATTGCAGATGGGTGAGGGAGAAGGTCAGAGGGCGCTCAGCAGGCGCAGGCATCCATTGTGATGCACCAGCCAGGCAGATGAAAACATGACGGAGACGCGAACGAGGAGGAGATCAGGGCCGCTTTGTTCGAGATGCAAAAGCACGAAGCAGTGAAGGAACGAGGAGGGGAAGGTCGGAGGCAGTGCTATCTCCAAGTGTAAACATCAGTTTTAGGGGGGGTGGAGGACACTTCCCGAATAAATTGTCAGCGGTATAAACAGGTAAACAAAGCAGAGAAAACTTTTATCCTGACCGTAATCTTCCTAATACGTGAACGACTACAGGATTATTTCTGTCACTTGAATTAATCGCTTCATTTGCACAATGACTATTGACAATAAATGAGCTGATTATATGTATTGTAATGTTAATGATGGTTACAAATTACAGTGATAAACCTGCAGAGGTTTTATTTGCCTCAGCCAGCCAACCAGCCACGTCATTAGGGAATATTTCATTGGACCCCCATTTGCCTTCAGAGCTGCCTTAATGCTTCGTAGCACAGAAGCATTCCTCACAGATTTTGGTCCATATTGACATGATAGCATCACATAGTTGCTGCAGCTTTGTTGGCTTCACATCAGGGACACAAGCCAACAAATCTCCTGTTCCACCACATCCCAAAAGGTGCTTTACTCAGTGGAGATCTGCAGACTGTGGAGGCCTTTTATATACAGTGAACTCATGTCATGTGGTCTTCTGCTGCTGTAGCCCGACTCCTCCAAAGCACTGTGCACTCAGAGATGCTCTTCTGCAAACCTTGGTGGTACCACATGGTTATTCCACTTACTGTTGTCCTCCTATCAGCTGAAAGCAGTCTGGCAATTCTCCTCTGACCTGTGGCATCAACAGGATCATTTGACCCAGATAACTTTAGAGATGGCTGTGTGGGAAAATCACACCAAATCAGCTGTTTCTGAAATACTCAAGCCAACACATTCAAAGTTAATTAAATCACCTTTCTTCCCTGTTCTGATGCTTTAATGTACCTAATTAAGCGGCCAGCCAGTGTATAATATTAATGGGGCAACTTTAAGTGATAAACAGAGATGGGATCCGATTACTTTTTTCAAGTAACGAGTAAAGTAAGGGATTACTATTGCAAAAACGGTAATTAGATTACCGTTACTTTCCCGTAGGAACGCTGCGTTACTGCGTTACTAAAACCGTCATTTTTTTGCGAGAATGTCTCATGACAGTGACGTAAGCGAGTGCGACGTTGGTGACAACAGCTGTGTGCAGATCAACAATGGATCATATATCGAGTGCAGAGAGAGTATGAGCGTGCAGCGTTTAAAGCGTGGAAGTACTGACCTTACTTTGAGTTTGATTCCATAAAAAGTGACAAAAACATTAGCGTCCGTTGTTCGTGGGAAGAAAACTTCTTTTTACAGCGAAAAAACCCCTAAACTTCCGAGCAAGCACCGAGTAGCTACCACGTGATGGGAAACTCACAGAGAAACTCGCGGATTCTTCCACTGACCGCTGCGGCACACCTGCACCAGGGTAAACCTCCGCCTGCCCCACTCCTGCTTTACAGGTGAAAATAGAGCAACAGGACCGCTAGTCTTTGACTTTATTTATTTTCTGCTGTGTTTTACTTGCATCTATTTGAAAGACTGAGTGTAAACACAAAAAAATATTTTATTTTATGTGCTGGAATGTGCAGAAAACAGGTTTAAATATTAAACTAATTTCTTCCAGTCAGAGAATGTTGCATATAATTAAATTTTTGCTTGATGCATAAAGTTAAAAGATTAAAACTAATAAAACAAGTTTTAAAAAGAGACTTTTCCATTTGATTACATTTTGTATGATGGATTATGCAGAAAAAGTAGAATTGGTCTGAAAGATCTATCACTTCATCACCTATTCAGGTTGTAAATCCTGTTTTTAAAAAGTAACTAAGTAACTAAGTAATTAATTACTTTTGAAAATAAGTAATCAGTAAAGTAACGGGATTACTTTTTGGGGGAAGTAATCAGTAATTAGTTACTGATTACTTTTTTCAAGTAACTTGACCAACACTGGTGATAAACGTGAAGCAACTTGGAAAGACTTTAGCTTTACAGATTTGGTTCACTGTCGCTACCAATAGAAGCTAATTTTAAACAGCAGGCAGTTTTCTAAGCAGATCGAAGCTCTAAAAAACCAAATCCCAACTTATAAAACACATTTTTAAAGAAGTGCTGCGCTTTAAACGAACAGTTACACAGTAAAATAAGAGACGCCATACATACACAAACTCATATCGACAAACACAACAGCAGTCTAAATGACCTAAGATCTCCCGCTTTGTTAAAAGTCAGAGAATAAAAATGAGTTTTAAGGCGTACTTCAAAAATGTGCTCAGTGCGGAGCAGCCTAACATGCAAAGGTACTTCCATACGTTGTGAAATGAGGGAACTTCTAGTAAGAAGGCAAGCAGCAGCATTTTGGACCAGCTGAAGGTGTTCAAAGGAAGGCCTGATTTATACGATCATAAAGGGCATTACAGTAAAACCACGTACGACTCTCGCATGTTTAAGGCTCGTTTGACCAAACACTAAACAACAGGTGAATATTTATTTTTTTAACCTGCTAGCTTCCAAGCAGAGAGTCTGTGTAATCTCTCTTTGTGCTAATTTTGGCAGTTTTTAAGTTTTCTTCATGCATCCTGATTGCTACACGCAGCACCTTTAGTTAAACCAAAGAAAGTAATCTCAGTAGTTACAGCCTGGCTGATGCAACATATTTCCTGCTGTCGGCTGTGTGAGAGCGACGTTCTGAACTGTTACTGTGCAGAGTTAACGCGCGTTTGAGAGCTAGATATTGTTTCTGTTGATTATTATTGTAAAAATGTATTATTTATTTCTAGCAAATTGTTGAACGAGACTAAAACAGAGCACCCAGATAGATGCTTTCCCGTCCTGATGTCGGACAGAGCGAGTCGACAGTTTTTACTCTTGCATGAACCACTGATCACTGAAACACCTTTTAATAACCACGACTTCATTAATAATTAATTATTTTGAATTTAATCAGTGAAATTAAGGAATTTACTTTAATATTGTGGCCTTTATTAAAGCCCTTTATTGAGTCCACATACCATGACTGTATTTTTGACTGATGTATCATTGAGTCGCTTCAACTTTTAAAGTTGATTTTACGCAAGATTTGACAAAAAGTGATCAAGTCAGTAAAGATGGGCCACAAAAAACAAAGTACATCAACATGGAAGCAACTCTGAGTGTCTTTGACGCTCGATCATCCAGGTTTCTGAGATCTCCACTTTAAGGTTTCTCGGTCACACATCACAGATCAGTGTTGGCAGACAACACATCGGCTTGGTGCAGCTATTGATCTGTGGTTCAACACAAACTATTCTTAAAAGAAACAAAACTACGACTACCTTTACATGGAAAGCTGCAAAAACATTTCCCACTTGACACTTGACCTGAGGATGAGTGAGACGCACATCCCCAACTGACGTCTTTATTTTTAGCTTATTAGTGAAAAACTGATTCAAGTCAAATGAATCCATCCAAACAAAAAGGAATGAACGACTCATATTGTGTAAGCTTTAAATACAAAAAGAATAACAAAAGAAAAAAATTACATGACCCACGAAAATTACAAAATACATCCTCCCCTCAAGATTTTGTGTGACCACTGCAAAGTGGACAGATTGTCGTGGGAGATAATTCCACAGTGGCCTCTAATGTGGCAGAAACAAACCCCACTCTACACTATACATTTCCATCATTACACACAAGGGTGATTGCAAAAAGACACACCCATGTCTCCATTCATGAATTTCTCTTTGTTCCGCCCCCCAAAATGTAAAGTTCACACTGTACAGATAGTAGTTCACATTACACGCGCCTCTTGCTCAAGCCCAGAGTTCCCAGTTTGCCAAACACGCATGTTGCACCCACACGGTTGCATAGTATTTGGGAGGCGCACATATCTAAAAATAATATTCTAAGAATCTGGATTACAAAAGTGTGAATCAGCCACAAATCCCTCAGAGTAGTAAATCAGAGACAATATGTACCCCTTCGCCTTGTGCAATGATGCTGCAAGATCAGCTAATCTGAAACAGCAAAGCCCGTGATCGTCTGAGACTCACAGCACAGAGAAGGAAACAAAGGCTAAAAAAAGGCAGAAACTCTGAGAGAAGAAAGGAGAAAGCAAACACTCTGATCTGCTGAAAGACTTAAGAGGAAGTTAACTGCAGAAACGGAGACGATGGGAAGAGAGAGAGAGGGACGGGGAGATTGGTTGAAGCAACCGGCCAGCAAGAGTGAGCGTCTCTGAAAGTGGATATGAAGGCGGATGAGCCACACCAACCTCCTCTGACTGCATTAACGAAACCTAATGGAACGGCTGGCTCCGAGAGGCCTCGTCATCCATTATCTGACTGTTGCCCTGCGCAACCGAAGAGGCTCAGGGTCTGGGTGGCTGCAACTCAGCTGTCATACACCATTTTCTCCTTTTTCCTGTCTTATTTCCACTGGTCCTAATGAAAATGACCAATAGTCAATTGGCTGGTACATAAAGAAAACAGGGTATTATTGCATCCACCAGGCCACAAATCACTGTAAATCAGCAGGAGGAGAAAAGAGAAGGATGGCCTGTTTTCTACATGTAGTAGAACCACGAGGTGTAGGAGAGCTATTATTTAGTCTTTATAGTCAAATATATGATGTCACAGTAAACGCGGCACCTATCATCATCATCATCATCATCGTTTATTTGTATAGCACTTTAAGAACACACCAGGCAGACCAAAGTGCTGAACAACACAGATCAAAACAACTACCAAATTAAAAATACCATAAAATCATTACATACAATAAAATAAATAAGAAGGTGTCAGTTTCCTACAGAGTTAAAAGCCAGGGAATAAAAATAGGTTTTCAATCTGGACTTAAAGACCTGCACTGATGACGCTTGTCTAATTTGGAGGGGAGGGTTATTCCAGAGCATCGGAGCCGCAATTGAAAAGGCACGGTCTCCTCTGCATTTCAGCCGCGACTTAGGGACCGACAGCAGCAGCTGCTCAGCTGAACGGAGCGAGCGAGGAGGAACATGTGGCTTCAGCAAATCTATGGCAAACCTATGGCACGGCCCTGCCAGCACTGGTGGTTATTAAGTGTTTTATTTTAGATTCAGGTGCTCTGTGAATCCTGGTATTTGTTTAATCTTATTAATTTATGTTTGTAAGATTTCATTTTACTGATTTATTTATCTGTTTTCAACCGAGTTTGTGTGTTTGTTTGGTTTAAGCTTTTATTCATTAAGACACAAATTTAATTTTTTATTCTCTGAACTATTTTAAATTTTTATATAATTGTTCTAATTCATAACTTACTTGTTTTGTGATACCATATTTATTTAAAGGAGCTACTCTGCCCTATTAAAAGTATTTAGTTGTTGGTTGTATTTAAAAAGTTTTTACTTTCGTTTTTATTTGCTTAGGAAGTCCCTGCAATTAAAATCTTTTTTCCTGGTCAAGAAGACAAAGCTTTGCAAATGATACAATCAATTATTACATAAACACCAAAAAGATAAAAAAACAAACAAACAGATAACAAAATACAAAATACAATATTACGAGACGTCTTTATCAGAGCTGTGAACTGAAGCATGTAGCTTCAGCTTGTTCTGAAGGTTATTCCATGATCATTTGTTATAATTATTAATGAAATATTATTAAATAAATTGGAAATATTTAAAATAAGTGAAAGCATTCAGAAATTACTGAACAATCGGGCAACAATTTGTGAAGATGGGAGAAGAGAAATGTGAATATTTAGAGATTGTGGGTGGCGTCCCACAGGCGTCAGTGTTGGGGCCAAAGGTATTTATTATGCACATAAATGATTTATGTTAAGCGTCTGATTTGCCAACAGTACAAATATCTTGGATCTGATTAGAATTTACAGCAACCTTTGAATTTGTTCACCTCAGAGATTAATAAAATATTTTATGGTCTGAAAAAAATAAGTCAGCGTTAAATCGGAATAAGACAAAAATCCAACTATAGCAAAACATAGTGTCAACGTAGAACGTCAATTTATTTATTCAGAAATAGGACATATTAACGAACACGTCAATGTAAATATGCCAGAGGAAAATGAACACACCAACCATGCGCTCTGCACTTGCTGCTCATTTCACATGAAACACATTCAAGACAAACTGTCTGAAGCAACGCACGTAATAAATGAGAAATTATTCACATTCTTTACTGGTGCTTCCGCTTTATAACTACGTTATGACTGCTGTTTGAAATGTTGCAGGACAATGTTGTAAAAGTGAGAAAAACAGCTGTGAACTGCTGATATTGTTGGATTTGTTGAACACACTAATTTTCTGTTCTTACAGTCAAAAACTGTAAAATTCAAAACAACACAAACAACAGAATAAAATAAAGTAAAAAAGAAGCTTGGAAACAAACGTTAAACAGCTGAATAGAAATACAATGATATTATTGTTACCAGGTAAAGAGACGCACAGGTGTCCAATCAGGTTAGTTTGTGAACTGCATGTTGAATGTATGTGTGTGTATAGACTTGTGTATGCTTATGTATGCATACGTGAGCTGCTTAGTTCATAATTCATGTGCTGCTCCTTTTCAACAATGTAAATTTTCTGCCTATTTTTTTTATTACATGTTCAAAATCAAGCGATCAATCGATCAGTCAAAGAGGAACCGTCTAATGTGAAGCAAATCACAGCAGCAGTCTGTGAGCGTGTGCAGGGCTAAGAAGGGCGTCTCTTTATGCTCCCTGACAGCCAAGAAACCAGCCAAAGTACACAGTGATGACTGGACAACTAGTTTGACATGAAAAATAAAGACATGTGATGCACAGTTAGACAATGTGTGTAAATGATTTCACTATAATCAAGAATATTTAGGATTAACGCCTGTACAAGTGTATTCCTGGGTGCTACATTAAAAGAGGCCCTATTTCCATAATAAAACTCAGTCTAACCTTCAGCTTTTTCACTAAGTGCTCAATATGCAGACTAACGAGAAGTCCCTCCTCAGTTAAGCCTGCTCTTGGTGTATAAAGAAGGTAAATGTGATTATACATTGAATATATATATTGAATAAAGTTGGGTTGTAGACAGTGTGACTGCACATATGAGTAAGACTAATATAGGAAGATGGACTTTAGCTACTCTTAAAGCTCCATGAGGAATGGGCTGTCATATCATGGACCTCTGCACTTATTCTCACATTTATCCATCGGATGGGATCTTGTTGTTTTCCAGGCTTCTGCTCATTAACAAGGGGATTACAGCCGGTGGTGTTTTAAGGGTTGAATACCCAGACGAGCTGCTCCAAGGGTTTAGTCAGACAGACCACCATTGTGCGGTAATAGTGGTGTCTGTGTGGGGAACTCTGGCCCGAGAGCGCTCCCCCTTACAGTGTATCTTTGGCATTCTGCAGTGCTGACCTTGTCGTTGAAGCACTTCAGTGTGACCATGTGGTGAGAAAATGACAGCATCCTCTGAGAATGGGATGGGGGGGGGGCTGCTACGTACACAGGCATGCTACACAGAAGTTGCTTACTTACAGCTCGGTAGATAATCTTTCGTTAATCCACCGTACTTACCCCGACACACACACTGACTGCATCTTTTGTGTGGTTTCACAGAGAAAGTGTTTCTCTGTGGCTCGGGGTCGGGAGCAGGGGCCAGACTGATTCAGGACATTCCCAGGAGCACTGGAAGGAAATGAGGACACTGAACAGTTCATGCAGGGTGTGTTGGGCTGTTGTCGTATCGCTCAGGCTTCAGTAGAGGAAAATTATTATTGTTATTTTTTACGTTTTTGCCAAGGCGACATCAAGAGAAAAACGTGACCACACACATTTCTGTGCGCCAGTGTGTCGGGTGACCGCGCGATAACAGAATGTTATGAATTTTGAGCGATTGGACTCATGTGATGCAGCTGCTGCCATGCCGCTCACGCTCCAGCCACACAAGAACATCACTTTCCTCCACGAACAATTCTCCTTTTCTACTTTTGTCTACAGCAGTTTGTTTTCCTTCAAGCAGGCGGCGGGCCGTGTTAGCGGGTCTCCAGATGATCATTTCTCAATAATGCGAAATCATTACAATGAGAGTTTCAACATCCACACTAAATTGGTTTTGTGCTTTGTTTGCTGCCTGCCCTCTCACCAGCCTGGGCATGGATTACTCATACAACAGGAAATAATGACGCCAAGGTCCATTAAGTGGGATGGCAGGACATCATATCAGCATTAATCTCCCACTTAGCAGAGAAGCCCCGGGAGAAAAGGAGAGAGCGATGGAGGGGAGATGAGAGAGGGAGAATATAGCCTTTCCCTATTGGACTGGGGCCTTTAATTTTTATTGTTTTTGTTTTTTTAATTATATAAAACTTCATTAGAAATATCTTTTTGATTTGTCAAATCTGCACCCAAACACGAACACCAATGATTTAATACTCAACATGAAGAGACTTTTGAATCGAACTTTAGTCAAAATAGACAATTCAATTTGACTGATGCCTTTATTTGATATAAATATTATAAAATGTTCGTTACTGCTGTGCATAATCGAATCATAGAATCTGTTTGCAAAGAGAAACAATACACGACCAAATCAGGCGTCACTCTGAGGGAAATCAGGGGGAGGGTAATTATTAGCAGTCTGTAAGATCCTGCAGGTTGTTAATGAATTAAATAAATGTATTATACCTTCCTGTGAAGTAACAAAAAAAAGCTTGCTAAAATATTTATTTCATTTACATGTTTTTCTTTTTTCTTTTTTTTTTTTTTTGGGGGGGGGGGGGGGGGGGGTGTCTCAGAGGAAGTCTTCTGGTTTTCTATAAAACTGGACAAAAACTACAATAAAGGCCTCACTATAATTATACACATCTGAGCTTGTTTGTAGGCATGATAACCTCAGGAAAAATAGTTGAAATACTCAAATTAGTCATAAATGGTAAATGGCCTGTATTTGTATAGCGCTTTACTCAGTCCCTATGGACCTCAAAGCGCTTCACACTACATTCAGTCGTCCACCCATCCACACACACATTCACACACTGGTGATGGCAGCTACATTGTAGCCACAGCTGCCCTGGGGCGCACTGACAGAGGCGAAAAGTCATACAAAATCTATAAAATGAATTTCCAGTCAAATTTGACTTACAGTTCAGTGCAAAATTCTTGAGCTACCCCATATTAATACTTTAATATTTACTTAATACTTTGGTAGAAAAATGGGAAAAAGCTGCAGAAATGTATTGCTTGCGTATACTAAAATACAGTATATAAGGCTTCTTGAAGGACATTCAAAGCACTTCTTTGGATGTTGGCTGCCTTTAGTTCTGTTCTCTGTCAAGATGATCCCAGACTTTGGGTTCATTACTCCATAAGTTCTGTGACCATGGACATGGACATCAGTGGCTCAAGAAATAGCACTGGTCCTCTAAAAGGTCAGTGATTTGATTCTCCAGTCTGCATATCAAAGGATGGGAAATCATTTTAATATATCAAACATAAATAAATTATAACCCTGTGTTGCTTCCATCTGAGTATGTGTGCGAATGTTAGACAAGGTGCTTAGATAAAGAAACAAGCCTTTGTATGAATGTGTGTGAATGGGTGAATGAGGCTTGTAGTAAAAAATGCTTCGAGTGCTCAGTTCACAGGTCCATTTACCATTTCTGACGGGGCTTCAGTGAAGAGTATCAAATGAATGAGCAGATGCATCGTTCAGGTCCTGTATCAGGTCTTGGTTGGATTTCTTTTTTCCATTTCAAAGACATGACTTTCTGCAAATAGTTTTTAGGCCCACTCCTTCTTTTCTTCTCCATTTGTACAGTTTTCATGGCTGTTTTTTTTTTAAGGAAACACTGCACACAATGCTGAGGTATGCCAAGTTGTCAGCTAAAAGGTCTTTGGGAATGACTTTGTTGATACAAAAATACAATTTTATGTCAGTCAAACTATCTTTGGCATTTTTTTGTAGATTCAACGAAAGAAATGGAAACAAATGATTTGAAGTGCTTAAAGATACAATTTAAAGTCGGCTCTTTGCTAAGTTTTGTGTTATGTGTAGACACAACACTATTTCTCGAGTTAGTGCTTTTGTATGCTTCAGTATGATCACGCAGGGATTCTTCTGGTTTCCATGGTGCATAGCGCCATCTGGTGTCAGTAAATAATTTACAGTTCTTCCGTTATGGTTGTCCTACACGATCCCTGAAAGACCCATAATTTAACTCAGTTTAAAATAAGAAATTATCGATTGACTATTGTAAATAAAAATAAGATGTCTCTTATTGTTTACTGGGCACTTTAGCAAATCGGTTTAATGAAAAAACAAAAAACAGCGGCGTCAGACTCGTCGGTTTCCCGTCCAGAGGTCGTCCAGCTGCCCGCCTGATCAGAAGTGGCTTCGGTTGCGGTTGGCTGGCTGTCAGTCTGTGGGAGCGGTGACAGCTCAACGGGTCGTTTTATCTTTAGCTTTGTGCTCAATACAGTCGCCACAATGTTTGAGGAAGCCAGCGAGGTGTTCGATAACATGTTTAAATCTTCGTTTCCCCTCACCTTCATCGTCTTCATCCCGGCGGTGCTGATCCTGGTGTCTCCGCTCCCGGCCGAGGCGTCGCACGAGTTCACGGTGTACCGCATGCAGCAGTACGACCTACAGGGACAGCCGTACGGTAAGGTGGCTGCTTCTTTAGCCTGCTTGTCACAAAAAAGCAGACGTCCCTGCGTGAAGTTGGTGAGACTGGGCTCAGTGTCCGACACCAGTTAGCCTTGCTGTCATACACAGTAAGCGCCCAATTTCCTGAAGCGGAGTTTCAATGACAACGGGGCTGCTAACGTAGCTTAGCATAAGCTAGCTCATTTCCTCATGGCCCAAGCAGGAGCCAGGCTCCTTTAAATAATGCAACCAGAGCTCAGAGCTGAAGACGTATCCTCATTTAGTACGTTTAATGATTTTAACTTAAATGTGAGAGGCGCAAAACCCTGGCAGGCTGTTCCTCCTCAAATTGATAACTAGCTGGATGAGTGAATGACCTGTAGGGCTGTATAACATGTACACTGAAGAGTGACTGAGGAGATGAAGGGTGTCTTAAAGGGATTCCTCTGTCTAGTATCTGTGGCAGAAATAAGTAAATAGCAGCTGTCAGCCTTGACAAATAGTTCACCACTCCAAGGTCTGTGCCAAGCAGCTTTTTTCACCCTCAGCATCCCTGTGTTGAAAGATTAGTTTCAGGTCTCACTCAGTGCTGCTCCAAACCTTGTGTCTTGTGTTCTCAGGTACCAGGAATGCCATCCTGAACACGGAGGCCCGTACTGTGGAGGCAGAGGTGCTAAGTCGTCGCTGTGTAATCATGCGGCTGGCGGACTTCTCCTATGACAAGTACCAGAAAGCCCTGCGCCAGTCAGCGGGGGCTGTGGTCATCATCCTGCCAAGGAACATGTCTGCTATGCCGCAAGACATAGTGCAGGTAGCGTGCCAGTCTGTAACACCACAATCCACTATCGCATGCCTCTTCATTTTCAGTTCAGTGCTGTGTTGGTTTCCACGGTGGGTTTAGTATACAGTGAAGTCAGAGTTTATTTCTATAGCACATTTTAAACAAGTTGACCCAACTGCTCCACAGGTTATGCAAAATATACACTCTGCATAACGGTCACTAAATCAATAATGTATCTAAAAATAAAACAAAGTAAAAAACAAAAACTCTTTCTATAATAAAAGCTCGGGTACCCTGCTCAAGTAGAACTGAAAAATGAGTAAATCAGGGTCTTGGTGAGGTTCAGCGCACGTTCCTTTGACTGTTTCCAGGTTGATTGTGCTTTCATATTAAAGGTACTGTGTTAGGTTTGAATCCAGTCAAGGCCACACGATCAGACTTCAAAGGCTGAAGTTTTGGGATTGCGTTTGCACCGTAGCACCTTTTGGCCCATCATTCTTTTTAATTTAGTGAAGCTGTGAAGCTGGTTTTGCTGGCCAGAGTGCTTTTGTTTCAATCAGGGCAGGTCGCAGTCACATTTATGACAAGCCCGTCTGATTTGTATATTATTGGCTTATTTTAGTAACTCTGGTGTTTGTTTTTACATAATTGTCGGCCATTTTTTAAATGAAAATTCACTAAAGCAAAGAGAAATATATAAGCCTACCCTGTCCTAATAAAAGCTCTGCTACCATTGAGTGAGTCATCACTGATTTCGTTAGTGTGCGCTATAATTTATTGCATTACAACAGCAGGTAAGCTACTTTGTGCTCACAGCTTTAGTTTATATTTATAATTTGCAGAAGATATGACCAAGTAAGGCATCAGGTCAGAACATGTTTCAGAACATGTGTTTTACACGTTTACATCGCAGGAAGGCACAAATGCAGACACACCCAGTGTTGACATTTTTTTATGCATAGTATATTTTTTCCCTTTCTGCTGCTAATAGCCTGCACAGAGATAAAACTAAAGCATAATTTTACAGCAATAAGTGCCATGCTCAAGGGCACCTCAGTTGTGATAGGAACAGGAGGCAGTTGTTTTTTTGACAGCACCACCTCTTTGAGCTGTTTTTGACGGGTTTCTTTGCACCATATAAGCCTGAGCGTGTGCTGTGTTCCTGTGTTCATGCTCTACATGTTGTGACTAATTAAACCTCCCACTTCACGCGTGGGAATCTTCTGGAAAAGGAGGGACGTATAGTAGTAGTAGGCATTTGATGTGTTATGTTAAACTAATTAACATGTCTGGTGAATTGTTATCTGCACAGATTTTTGTTACACAGCTCTGTAAATGTGTCAAGCAGTTTGCTGCTTCCGCCCATCATTTGTTCTTCTCGGCGCTGGCAGAGATGAAGCGGTTGAGTCAGATTTCCTTCCCTTTTATTAACTGCTGTCCTCGACCGTGTCTCCCTGTAGCAGTTCATGGAGTTGGAGCCTGAGATGTTGGCTACTGAGACCATCGTCCCCGTCTACTTCGCCATGGAGGATGACGAGCTGCTGTCTATCTACACACAGACCCTGACCTCCTCATCCTCACAGGGCTCCTTATCAGCAGCCGAAGGTAGAGAACCTGCTGATGATCTGCAATGTGTATGATTTTAAACGTCACGTTTTAGATTTTTATAATGTTTTTTGTGCTTTCTCTAGTCCTGCTGCATACGGCCACAGCCAACGGCTTTCAGATGGTGACCAGTGGAGCCCAGAGCAAAGCCGTCAGTGACTGGGCCATCACCAGTTTAGAGGTGAGCCACATTACAAACTGATTGGATGTTCATTTATCTTTTCTGATTTCATCCTTGTGTTGTTCCTTGCCAGACTTTGGCGGTGGATAATTCTCCTGCTTTACAGCCATATGTTAACCATACTTACCTCTGTAAAAACTGATCCCTGAGATAATTGCCAGAGTGTTTACTGCGCCTTATGACAAATAAAAAAAAGGAGAAATTAGATATCAGTTTTAATTTGCTTTATTTTTTTAGTTTGTTGCTCACAGTTAGTTTATATAAAAATATATATTTGGGGAGGTTGGGGTTTAAAAAAGTCACGTTGATGTAGAAGTCTAAAAAGCTCACGTAGCAGATGTGACACCATTACTAGAGGTGGGAACATCCCATAATACACTATTATTTTTTATATTTTGTCATGCTGAATATTGCAATAACATATATGTGAGTTATCAGCTTTTTTCAACTGCAAACGATGTGCTTAAAGGTAAACTTTATCAATACCTTTTATCTTACTGGATAAAACAAATAACTCAAAAATGATTTATGCAAAATGAGATCATCAAGCACACAAACGCTGAAATCAGGTTGCGATCGAATACGGTCATTCGATTTGTTTTCTGATCATCACAAAGACAGAAATGCAGAAAGTTTCCAGATTCATATTTAACTATTACATTTGCACCCAGCAACGTTCCTTTGGGGTGCATGAGGTGGGTCCTCTTGTTCTTGTGTTTTAATTCATTTAGTAAAATATTTATATTTAATGTCCCCTGTGTAAATACAATATTGCAATACTATGCTGTATTGTGTTTTTTCCCCCTACCTCTAATATTTAGATTGCAGGGACCTCCAGTGTAAGATTACAGTTTCCATGTCTGCTACGTGTGTGTTACTGACTTCCAGTAACACTTCCACCACATTGTCAGTTGTCATTGTTGTCGTTGCTGTTGTATCTTAGTCACTATTGTAAACTCTGTGTAGGATACCTGCATGTTCATGTCAGGTAGATGTAAAGTATTAGGTGGCTCCACAGTGTCGCGTTTACACGCTTGTTTGACAAATGTCGCTCCTGGGAGAAGAGACGGATCCCTTTGGCAGTCCTTTGTGAAAAAGGAAAAGTAGCTTCATGTATGTTAGAATATTACAGCCTTTTTGGAAGATATTTTTTTTGTCCACAGCCAAAGCAGTACGGTTGTTACGACTATGTTTTGCATAATGAAGGGTCACAGTTTAAAGTTTTGTTTGGATCGTTTCTCTGAGAGCTTTTGAAGGCGTTTTCCTCCTACGGTGAACACGAGGAAAATCAACTGAGTGAAATGAAACACGGTTTAATTTACTCATTGGGAACATGGTGCTCGATTCTCCTCATTGGTCTCTTAAATGTTGCCAAGGCGAGTTGTGTTATTTAGTATTTTTGTTTTCATAAAAAACACTAATACATAACAAAAACCTATTGAGAGGATTTTCTCTCTGCTTTGAGGTGGAACCTGCTGCTGCCTGAAGCTCTGACTGTTGGTTTAGTGTTTTGTGTGCGACTTCTGAATATGTGGGTGGGCTTAAACTCCTGAACGAGAAACAGTCAAGCAGGTCAAAAGCTGTGGATTTACTCAGCAGGGATTACTCTGACTTGACTCAGTGTTTCTGGATGGGAAATAATTCAAAGAGTTCTTACAATAAACTGCAGTTTTAAACTGCTTGGCGCTGTTTGACTTTAGGTATTCGTGTGTAGGGCTGTGCGATATGGCCAAAATCTCATATCCCGATATAAGAATTCTATCGTCCGATAACGATATAAATCACAAAAATGTAACATTTTCTGTAAAGTCTGTGAATCTCGGGCAGCTCGACTTGCGTGAAGTGTTTCCAGCTGCGCGTCATGTAGCTGGAGTCGAGTGTTTTAACCGATGCATGAAACGATACATTTTTAGACATAAGTTGTAACGGCGCCGTTTTCTTTGAGTATTTATTACACGGCGTGCTGCGGGGAAAAGCCTGTTCTAACGTTTGAGTCTACGGTTTATTTTTTAGCACCTGGCGGCTTTTTTTACTCCTCATCCGTAAATAATCTGCTCTTTCACGTGATTCAGTTTATTTTGAAAAGTCTCAACAGGATCTTGAGCTTTATTGTGAAAGGTTTATGTGGAACATAAACAAGCGGACACGCGTTGGTGTTACCGTCGTTGTTGCTAACGACAACGCATAAAAACAGACGCTTGTCCGTCCGTAGTGTGGTGATATTAAATATAAGAGAAAGAGAGAACTTTAATAAATTAATACAGTCACTACAGTGACCATCAGAACCATGAAAAATATTGCTGTAAACAGTTTATTTTGCGACACCATGAAACAAACGATAGCGTAAAATGAAACGATAGACGTTTTTATATCGTCATCCGATATATATGGTTATATCGAACAGCCCTACTCGTGTGTAAATAGGTGATGATGATGATGATGAAGAATAACTGTAACACTGCTAAAAACTGCTAAAACACATGATCATATATTTTGCTCTCAGCACATGAATTTGCCAAAATAGACTGAACGCAATGAACAAAGTCATTGATTTTGACTGTTAGCATAAATAAATATTCTAATAAAAACAGTTTGATTAAAGGCTGCATGTGTTTTAGTCATTACATTTTTTTCTGGTTCTGCCAGAGGTTCCTTCCTGTTTTTCCTTCCCACTGTTGCCAGGTGTTAGCGCATAAGAGGTCATGTGATTGTTGGACTGTTGTTGAGAATCAACACTCTCTAAATTAATAAAATATTTATAAAATACTAAAATAAATACATATAAATAAAATTGAATTGTTTTCTTTTAAACATGTAAATATAAATAAAAGAATACAGAACAAAAAACATAAATGAATGAATAACAATTCATGTTATTTAAAATTTCAAAATGATTTCATCTGAAGGCTTTGTCATCTGTCCTGCACAGTTCACAAGAATCTCTCCTCCTCCGAGAGTGTTCGTCAGATTGTAGTGAAACAACAAGATTAGTTTGTCCTTGACTCTTAGTCTGTAAAGTCGGGAAACTGATGGGAGCAAGACTTTACATTAGAGTAACCTTTGAACTGTATCAGACGAGCGCGTTGATGTTTCGGGTTAAAATGTCCAAATGGACAGAAGCTGTGTTTGCCTGAGAGTTTCATGGACTATCTCAGCACCACAAACTCATCCCTTTGTTAAAAGAAAGAAAAATATTAGTTGATGTTTATGATCTTGAACAGAATGACTGCAGTTAGTGTGTACTCATATTTAATGAAACCTCTGTAGGGGATGCTTATCTCTAAACTCGCTTTACTCTAATTGGAGATAAGTTATCTGAATTTCAGGAGCACATGTCACTCCATCCTCTGTTCTCTTTTAATAAATGTAGGCGCGGCCCTGCTGGTGAAAGGTGAAGATTAGAGCTGATGCAGCCTTTAAGTACATTATATTGACTAAAAACTGTCATTTTGAGCTTTGTGTTAAAAAAGCTCTTCAGTCTGACTGCAGAGGATCAGCAGATTAGCAGAAGAGTGGAATTAACCGAACACAGTGAGATTGTTTTCTGTTCTTTCCTCTTTTATTCTCAGCGTGATATAACGGCTGAATCTGTTTGCTCACCAGGGCCGTCTGGCTGGAGTTGGAGGAGAGGACCTCCCCACCATCGTGGTGGTGGCTCATTACGACTCCTTTGGTGTTGCTCCGGTATGCTTCTTTTTTCCTAACTCGGTCATCACTGACAACTTGGACACAGTCAGGGGGTTTGTCAGTAAATATCTCCAGAGTTTGCTGAAGTAGGAGAGGTTATATTTGTGGAGAGCTGGTCAAAAAAGAGAAAATAGGGCAGCAAAGTAATCAGCCTGTGCTCTGTTGTGTAGTGGCTGTCATACGGAGCAGACTCAAACGGCAGTGGAGTGTCCATGTTACTGGAACTGGCCCGACTCTTCTCCAAACTCTACACCTACAAGAGGACGCACGCTGCGTGAGTAACAACGATCACGTTACGATTCTTTCTGATCATTTGTGTCTCAGGTAGCACCGTGGTGCGATGTCTTTAAGCTAGACGTCGCGCTGAAGGTCTGTTCTGCCCCTGTGTTCACAAACGCATGAACTCGAGTGACATTCGTAATCCATAGGGTTTAATATGATGTCAGCTATAACAGCTTCCGCTCTTCTGGGAAAGCTTTCCACGGGGTTTAAGAGTTTTGTCAAAAATCCCCCAAACCATTCTTTCAGAAGCATTTTTGTGAGGTCAGACACTGATGTTGGCTCCGCTCTAATTCATCCCAAAGGTGTTCTGTCGGGTTGAGGTCAGGACTCTGTGCAGGCCAGTCGAGTTCTTCCACACCACGCTCGCCACGCTGGTGTGCAGTCATGTTGGAACAGGAAGGGGTCGTCCCCGAACTGTTTCCACAAAGTTGGGAGCATGAAATTGTCCAAAATATGCTGAAGCATTAAGAATTCCTTTCACAGGAACTTCTCGCCCTTTATGTAAGATGTGAGAAGCTAAAAACAACGACCCCACACCATAATCCCCCTCCACCAAACTTGGCACAATGCAGTCACCGTTCTCCTGGCAACCGTAAAATCCAGACTCGTCCATCGAATTGCACGATTGGTCACTCCAGAGAACAAGTGTCCGCTGCTCCAGAGTCCAGCGGTGGTTTGCTTCACGCCAACACTTTGCATTGTGCTTGGTGATGAAAAGTAAGGTGATTGAGCTGCGTCATTTCTGTCTGCCGTTTATTTACTTTGTGGCAAAATGTCGAGGAAAAGTGCCGAGTTTTATCTGGAGCTTGTATCACTGATATTAATCTTTAATAACTGTCGAAATTGAGAGGAAACCAAAACCACTGCTGTACAATGCTCTCCGCCGTCGTAGTTGAATTGGTCACATGACTGCATCAAATGACTAAAATGCGTGATGGCTTTTGAAAGCCGCCGTTTACGCTGTCCACACCGCGACGCGAAACCGGCGCTTTCCAATTTATCCACTTTGAAGAGCGTTTTCAAAAAACGCCGTCTCAGTGTGGCTGGAAGGCCAAAACGGAGAGAAGAAGATGGGTTTTCAAAAACGTATCAGTGTGGACGTCTGCGCTCTATGATTGTCGTTCCAAATCACTTCTGCTTCACTTCAGCTGTCACGGTGCAACGCTGGAGTTCACTGAGATCCTGAGAGCAACTCCTCCTTTCACACGTTTGTAGGAGCGGTCTGCATGACTTTATACACCTGTGGCCATGAAAGGGATGTGAACGCCTGAGTTCAGTGACTTAGATGGGTCAGTGAATACATCTGCAGCAAAGTGTATATGAGGAAACAGACGTAGCATTGATCGCTGACCTCAGTAGTTCATGTGAACATAAGCCAGAGTCTGTTTGTTACGTCGGTCTCATTTGTTATGGTCAGGCTGCTTCTTGAGGACTGTATTGAATTATCTTTGCACTCGGCTGAGATAACGAGCACATCTGACCGTGTTAAACACTCAGAGTGGTCACTAATATCCTGATATGGTGTGTCTGAAAGTACTTAACAGCAGAGGAAGTGAAAGAAATCACTTGTTAAAGACTGCGAAAGTGGACTTTACCATAAGTGCATCGTTGGCACTGCTGTAGGCCTTATATAAGATGGATGTAGTAAGTGATGGCATCCGTCAATGGTTTTTAATTGGAGCTGAAATGAAGCCTAGAGATTGGCTTCATCATCATTTTTTCCCTGCTGGAGCCAAGTGCGATCAAATATGGGAAGCTGTGTTATTACACAACAACCAAATCAAAACGATGTGACTGCAGGGCTGCGCTTAGCTCCAACTAAACTCCATCAGATGCTTATTTACAGTAAAAGAGATGTGCTGAGCATCACTTCAGCTGATTGGGTAATGCCTCCTCAAAGTAATTTACACAAACACAGTACATTTTATAGATTTGAATTTAAGGACCCTCCTGACATCACTGTAGTCAGTCCAAGCCACGTATGCTGTCAGTCTAATTTTGTTCCTATTTATGGATATTATGGAAACGAGGGTGACACATGATTGGTAATCTGTGTTGTCTTGTTTTATTGAAAATCTGTGAATTTCTCTGTTATTTTGACTATTTGTTGAACGACCACAAGCACTCAGGAGATTTAGATTTGATCGAATGTTATTTCTATAGCCCCGAATCACAACAACAGCTGCCTCACGGCGCTTCATAACAATCAAATTACCCACTTTGAACAATCACTCGGCAACAATGGAAACGAAACAGGAAGAAACCTTCGGCACAGGCTCAGGGGGGACGTTCAGACATGCAGCGGAGGAGAGATTGATTTAGTTTGTTTGTTGTTATTTGTGCTTCTTCCACTTTAGCCTCAATTTCAAGTTGTGGTCGTTGCATTTTAGATCAAACTCGTTGGACATTTGCGTCATTTTAGAAAAACCTTGTTTTTTATTTTCCGTAGGCGCCATAATTACAGGCTGCATCATTTAAACACCACATGCTGTCTGAGTGTTGCTGACCATGTGTTTACAACCACAGTGATGGCTGCTTCCAGCAGGATAAGACGCCATGTCTCAAAGCTTAAAAGTGTGCTTAGAAGACACCGCCCACACCATCACATCACCACTAATCACACAAAGCAGGGCAGATCCATTCTTTCATGTCACATCAGCTTGAAGCATTTTATACATTCTCCTCTGGGCTCCCATCTCTGATTGGATTGATTTGTTGCCATGTGATTGGCTGTTCAGATGTTTGCAGTGAGTGTATATACCAATATTGCAAAAACCTCTCATGTGTGAATCGTGCTGTGTTCAGGTACAACCTGCTGTTCTTTCTGTCCGGCGGAGGAAAGTTTAACTACCAGGGCACCAAACGCTGGCTGGAGGACAATTTAGACCACACAGGTATCGTTCAGCAGTCTCACACAAACCCTGCAGCATTCATGCATCCATAATCCACATTTCAACATCAAGTTAATAAAAACATATTTTATAATTATTGAATGTAGTTTGTAGTATTTTTAGTAGTAATGTGTTTAAAAGCTGGTTACATCTGTTGTCTCTTCTTCCTCGTCAGACTCCAGTCTGCTGCAGGATAACGTAGCCTTTGTGTTGTGTCTGGATACTTTGGGGAACGGAGACTCTCTGCACCTCCATGTGTCCAAACCTCCCAAAGAGGGAACCCCTCAGTATTCCCTGCTGAAAGAGCTGGAGGCGGTAAGAAGTCACAGACTCGATGAGTCTTGGAGCAGCTTAGACGGATCACCTTTCTTCTTATACCCAAAGCAGAGGTTACATTCTTCTGTGTCTTCCTCCCAGGTGGTTGCGAGTCAGTATCCAGAGGTCAAGTTCTCCATGGTCCACAAGAAAATCAACCTGGCTGACGACATGCTGGCGTGGGAGCACGAACGTTTTGGGATCCGCCGCCTGCCCGCCTTCACTCTGTCCCACCTGCCCTCGCACCGGCTGGCTCAGCGCTCCAGCATCATGGACGTGCGGTCAGTGTCCCCCTCCTCTCGCCACGGAGCGGGAGAGCCCCCTGCTGGGTGGGTTCATTACTGCAGTTTCTTGAATCACCAAAAAATAGTGTTTCGATTCCAGCTGCCGGTCTTGAGCTGTGGTCAGATTCTTGTTTTGTTGATGTTTTTGCTCAGGAAGGTTGTGACTGAAATGGTCGTTATGATGAGATGGTCATGTTCTTTAAACTGCCGTTAACATTGATGCACCGTCTACATAACCTGTATTTCTTTTTTGTTTTTACTCCATTTGCTTTATTTGATGATATTTTCCACCAAGATTCAGGAAAATCTTAGCAAAGGCATCATCGAGATGGTCTTTTTTACTCTGCAGACAGGCAGGACTTTTCCATTCTGTCAATAATGTTTATGATGTTTAATCCAAACGAGGTTGTAAGGAGTCAGGAGAGTCGTTTCCTCTCCTGTAGCCGTCGATTTGTCTTTTCTCTGTGAGCGAGCGTCTTCTCAGACTTCCTACGTCTCAGCCTGTCTGTGTGTGAAAACAGACGCTCTGCGATCAGTCTCATTTCTCTCCTTGGTTTCTGCTCTTCGCCTCGGACGACTTCCTGTCGTCTAACTGTCTGCAAACTCGTATTTGTGTCTTACAGGCCTCACGTAGATGTGAAGAAGCTCAGCAGGAACACCAAGCTGGTAGCAGAGGCTCTGGCGAGGGTCGTCTACAACCTTACAGAAAAGGTCTAAACAGCAATTTTTAAAAAGGTTTAAACAGATGAAGATTGTAGACACTGTGATGCTAATGTGACCTGTTTCTTTAAACTTAAAGGGAGCACCTGGAGACCTGCAGATTTTCACTGAGCAGATGGTACGTCACCTGTCTGTCCTGTTACACCATCATCCGAGTCGCACGCCTCCCTGGAACCTGATTTTATTTTCCTAAAACATACACAGTGCAGCAGATAACTTGAGCATTCATTTTTAGTTCTGAATTCATTACATCTTCAGTCTCTCAGCGATCACAGGTGTTGAGCTCACGTGTCTTTTGTAATCTGGTCGGTCTCCTACCAGCAGGTGCAGGACGAGCAGCTGTCAGCCGTGGTGGACTGGCTCACGGCGCAGCCCAGAGCTGCTCAGCTGGTGGACAAAGACAGCACCGTGGTGTCCACCCTGGAGTATCACCTGGGACGCTACCTCAAGGATGTCAAAAGACACTACGTCAAAGCTGACAAGAGGTAAAAAAAAAGGAAAAAATCCACACCCGCAGCGATGGGAGGGAGGTTTATTTGATATATTTCGTAGGTTTTGATCTCGTCAGCATGTCAGCTTTTCATTCTCTCCTCTTCAGGGATCCAGAGTTTGTGTTTTATGACCAGCTGAAGCAGACGATGAATGCTTACAGGTACGGCTTCAGGGAGCTCGTTTTCTCTGCACAGAGGGGCTTTAAGGCTCCTCGTACCTCTGCAGCTCACAGCTGTGATGTCATAATTATTTTGAAACTTTGTTGCATATGAGATCAAATTCATAAATTAAAACATGATGTAGTAACGCTCTCTTCCCCATGTTAAACTTTTCTTTTTCCTCACTCAGAGTGAAGCCCGCTATCTTTGACCTGCTGCTGGCTGTCTGCATCGCAGCCTACCTGGGGATGGTGTATTTGGCTATCCAGGTAAGTGTCATGTCACTTTATTCATGATGGCATCTTTTCGACTCATTAGGGAACACTTAACTCTCACATCAGATCCAGGGAACCAAATACTCAAATCGGGTAATTCACTGAGCACAAAATGATGTAACGAACATCAGCGGAGATGAAAATTAAATTAACCATAAGGGCTTGATTTGATTCACAGTTGGATGTCAGGATGTTGCTGTTTGCACTCCTGACAGTCTGGAGATGAGACGGCGAATGCGTTCAGATTTGGATCACTGCTGTGGTGCTGTTTGGTGGATTTGAACACAGTGTTGCATAATGTCCTAAAACGACTGCGTGGGCCCGTCAGTGTCTTTGTCATCCAGGACCTGCAGAGACGCTCTGGGCGCTGTACCCACGTGAGGCCCGACAGCTGGTCTTTCATCCTGGTACCCAGCGGGTTACAAATATGCTCCCCCAGTTATACTGGATTATGTTGCAGGTGGAATAAAGTTCACCACAGCAGAGACTTTCACATCTCTCACATTTACTCTGTGTGAACGGCTTACATTGGTGAAGAAAACGGCGTCCTCCTGTGGCCCCGTCCAGCTCTTCTCATGTAACCTGGTGTCTCCTCCACACTCTGAGGATCTCTGTTAATTTTCTGTCAAGGCCTCTTTTTGTATAGGACACACCATCTTATTCTTTCGCCTTTTTAAAAGCAAACACTAACAGTATTAACAGAGAGATCAGGCCTAGATTAACAGATTTATTGCACTTCTCAACAATGCAGCGCCATCTGGTGGCAGACTGCTGCATAACCTTTACAATGCAACAATTTAGCGGCTTTAAGCATCAATTAAAATGGAAAACAATTAGTCTGGTACCGACTACAAGAGCAGCTAGATTAGCCCCAAGGCCAACTTCAGACATACCCTAACCCACACCTCACCAGGTGTAGTTAGTCAGGCAGTACCTGAAGACGAGTCCACTGCGGAGCTGTAGAGGTCTGCAGAGTGTGTTGGGCTCATGAGACTAACCCTGTTTCTTTTGTCTCTTTGCAGAACTTTGGAGTCCTGTACAGTGTTGTCCGTAGAATCACTCAACCCAAGGCCAAGGCCCACTAAGGCGTGCAGCAGCGTTTATTGCCCCGGACCCTACTGTACCCTTTTTCCTCAAATTCAATAAACTCTAGCCAATAAGACACTGAGGCTGGACCGAGCTGCTGTTGTCACGATGGTTTCCAAACCAGCAGAATCACTTCCATTTCCTTCGTCCCTAATGCACAAACAATGATGTCAGATCCTGTCTTGCTGCCAACTTTGACCCGTTTGGTCTCATGGACCAGAATAATCAGGAATCATTTCAGTCTCCACAGATGTCTCTGTCATTCATTCAGCGTGGTCACTCATGTTGTTTTTAACCTCTAATGACAGGGGTTAATGTCACAGGTCATGATGAGATTGGTTGAGATGTCACGTGGCTGCACCGATCGCTCCCCGTCCCTCTTCTCGGCGTACTTCACGAGCCAAACGTCGTGACGTCACGTGTTGTCTCAGGCAGCTAGAGGGAGAAGCTGACCGCACAGTTTATCCCAGAATTTCCTTTTGTCAGGAGGGCTGATCACCAGGGAGTCTCTCTAAATATAACGCTCGCACGATCAGCCGCTGACGGTTTCTCCGTGTCTGAAATCTTCTAGTGTGTAGACTGAGCGTTGTGTCGAGAGCGACTGGAGCGTTTCCTTTGAGTGAAACCTTCAAACACGAGTACTGTTTACGGACATGACGTCGATCTGTCTAAATGAAATGTGAAGTAGTCTTTAGATCGTATCTCCATGCCTTTAACACAAACCCCGTCACATCATTAATGTAGTTGTGTAGTGATAGTTTTCACTTTGGCGTTTTTGTTTGCTTTTCGTGCCATTTGTTTGTTTCCTGTGACGTGTCGTCTTTGTCTGATTTGCCTTTTTTAAATCTCCAAACTGATTTAGAGAAACGGTCACGCTGGTGGCACCAGCTACTCGGAGAGCTTGTTTCAAAATGTCACATGGAGCCATGTTTTGTTTTTCTTCCTTATCTAATCAATAAAATGAGCCCCTCCCCATTTACCCCTTTTCTAATCAGTAGATGGGACCTTTTGCTGACTTGCAAAAATATTTGTCCAAATCAGATATTTTTACATCCTTGCCCTCGTCTTTGCTTTGGGTGAAAAGTGTTAATTTGCTTTTTAAAGAAATGCATTTTCTCTGTTACCACATGACCTGTGACCCCTCCCCCTCCCAATCAGCAGACCCGTGGAGGGGGAATTGACTGTGTGGTAAATATGAGTTATAATTTATTAAATGGCTTTGTTTTTGTTTCGTGCACTGAATCTGCTTCATCTGCAACACTTGATCTTTGCAATGAAAGTGAAAACGGTTGTGATTAAAAATAAATGACACATGAAAAACACTCAAATCGTTCTTTACCCACATGTTTTATTTAATGAGAAAAAAGAAACGATAACATTGGCTGAATGGTATTAAAATCGTATTACAAAAAAGCAAGTATGAGGTTTGTTTTTATCAAGTAGTCGTGTTTTAGAAAGTGGCCAGATTCAGTTCAACCTCGGGGGTCATTTGTACATCTTTGTGCATCAAGGGTCCAAAACAAGTTAAAACACATTTGAAATTAAGAGATTTAATTAATCATCCTTCAGTTGCTAAATGCACCTTTTAATTTTGATCTACTGATGAACAATAAAAATAATATTAATAAATTACAGTGCAATGCGTAAAAATACCTGCAGGGCTTTCTCTGGCCCTGTCGCTCTGTTAGCGCTCTTCTTTGCTCCCACAGACACTCGCCTCATCAGCTCAGGTGGAAATTTTGGCACAATCAAATCATGACAAAGCTTTGGGTCAAAAACTTTGAGGCAGTCTCTGAAAGTTTGTTTCTGCCACTGAATTTCTTATTTCATCTTTTTGCAATTGAAATTTTGATTAACTCTACCTGCCTTTGTTTTTCAGTGGTGGAAAAAAAGCTTCCATGTTGACCAGAAACAATCTGGACGCCATTTTTGTTGTTTGTTTATTGGGCGAGGACGAAGCTGAGATGCCGAGATCAACGTGTAATAATCCGCTTACTGCAGTCTCTTAAATAAGGTGACTTCTCAAAGATGCCGTTACACTGATGAGTCTGTGGAAAGTTCCCTTTGTGTCGTCACTCCCTAAAACACTTTTAGTAACTGCGAACCAGCCAACATACCTGAACAACAAAAACACCTGACTGGACCTCATCAGTAAGGCGCCCTGTCAGTTATGAAGCTTTGGCGACTGTATGCATACAGGGACCAAATACATCCTCATTTTACTTTCCATCACCTGCAACAGGAGGTCCTGTGAGTCCTTCATTCATTTATCATCACTCCCCTAAACATAAGGGAGTGGAGGTGATGAGGTGAGAGCGCACAGCGGGCTCTGCTGCTAACGTCTCGGTCCTGTTTATGCACTTTAACATCACGCCCCGATGTTCTTAGTGTACGCTGATGGGGAGTGATGAGGTCACACGACCTCATCTGTAAGCCAGTGTTGACAGGATGGTTTTAGTCAACTCTGAGCCGGGGGTGGGCGATATGGGTGAAATCTGTCATAATGATCATTTTTAATATTCAGAATTTGTACTTACTGATTAAAAACACAATGAGGTTCTGAAGGACAGTAACCAGGGTGGAAGCAGTTAGCACGTTGGCTAGTGTTATGCATAACCATACTGCCCACCCCACGAACAGTTACTTGTACAGACATCAGCGCAGTTGTGCGACACGGTGGGAGAGACGTTTCTGAGAGCGCCACGTCAGGCTTTAGGGGGCGAGTCACACCTGATCCAGGACGTGGATTTTTGAGGGTTTACTGCAGACTTCATTCTGAGCTCATCGGCAAACTACGGATAGTTTCGCCTCACAGCAACATGTCGGATCAACCGTGTCACCTACAGTACAGATGTGTCACCACTACAGTAAAACGAGTGCAAGCCAGCATTCAGATTAAATGGAAGAGGTCGGAGACTAGATCCAGATGTTTGCCACGTAGATGGACAACCCCCCCGCCCCCCCGGTCCCTGACAATATCCGACCTGGGCTGTCAGATCACGATCAGCGACTCACACGCAGCAGGAAAAACAACGACACATCTGAAATACAAACTGCTCTCTCTCAGGAAAAATAACAGCAGCAAATTAAAATAAATCAATGCAGATAATCTGCACCAACAGATACTAAGGAAAAGGAAATAAGTTAGCTCTAACCCCCCACCCCCCAAACACGATGCGAGCAGCGTGGAAGACACAAAGCAAAGCGGATCGTCTCGTAGGGACAGACGACATCTGCAGCCTGCTCCAGCAGCACAAGCATGCTGTTCATCCAAACAAGCGCTTGAATTTGATCGAGAAGGTGGAGAAACTGAAATATCCCTTATTTTCTACAGCGGCCGTTCCCACTAAAGTACGAGCTGGAAACCAGCGAGGGAACACCGAGGGAACCGTTCCCTTTCACTCGAGTTCAAGTTATTAATATGCTCAAATTACAAATCATAGAAAAATCTTCCCTTAGGCTGGGGGAAACGTTTCTGGGATATTTGTGTTCGGTGGCCTCGCTGCGCCAAAAAAACACAGAGAAAACAAACAGATTCCTTTTAGGACGAGTTAGTAAAAACTTCATGATTACACAGCTGTAGGATGTTTCGTGATCATTTCATAGCAGTTCCAAAATCATTCCGATGTCATGCATTTCTGAATTCCATAATCTGCGCATACATAACATTTTGTTTTTCATCTTTCAGTCTTTCCATGATTATTATTGGCTCCTTTTTTTTAGCCGCCACCACCTGAAATCTTTTGATTCTGAAACCCAGTCAATCAAGTCCAGCTATTCGCTGTCATTAAACCAGCAATCAGCTTGTACGCCTTCATGTCAGCGACAGATGCTCTGCGACACACAAACACACACACACGGGAACAAATAATTTAAAAAACAAAGCAAATAAACTTTCCGTACAGGAATGACAGGTGGATATTCCTAATGCCTGCGATGGTCAGTACAAGAGAAACAAAAGATTAAAAAACATCCACTTTACACACACACACACACACACACACACAGCCTGGTTTTTTGAAATCAAGCTAAATGAAAGCAGGCAACCAGAGCCGCCTGGTCCCAGCCACCAACTTGTGCGATGATATGAAAATCAATACATGTGGTGAAGCGGCCATAAGGCCAGGCAGCCTTTCTCACACCACCGCGCCATGTTTGTTTTTTGCCCTTCCTCCTCATATCATAGGTCAGAGAGGACAGGCGGAGGTGTAAGACGGCGGAAGCGATTCATTAGGAATTACTAAATATCTAAATGTCTACAGAACCATTTACTGGCCAAAACCTTTCCTCGCCTGGGCGCCGCGGTGCTGTGCAGGGTGCTGTAGGCCCCGCACAACTGTACGCGACAATCACAGTCCAGCTCTCATTCAAACTGCTCGTTTCTACTGAATCTGTCAAATGTAAAGTTAACAAGAGTAAGACAAAAAGTCGGCTGAAATAACATTCACAGTGCTCCAATTAAACCAATCTGGAAACAAAATGACAGCGATGATTTGAAATGTTCTAAAAACAAATACAGAGAGTAAAAAGTCATCAGACTCGATGTTTCCCTTTCAAGATGCTCTTCCTTTAAAACATCCTCCACGTTGAAGGAGGGCGTCTTTGTCTTGCATGTACCAGCAGCCTAGTGCCAGGTGGTGGCGACGGAGGGCCTGTTATAAATGCTTCTCCTTTGTGATCCCGTTCTGCACGTGTTTCCTGGAAAGAAAGCCAGATGGGAGAGAAAGGAGTGAGAATCCTGAGGTGATCAGCATAAGTGAGACATCAGCAGACACAGGGCATATCAGAAGTGTTCAAGGCCAGGCAGATAAGGACCAAACAGCACGTCCGGGGCTTTCTTACACGAACTCATTTGCCTTTGGGACAGGAGCGCACATCTGATAACTCAGCCTACCTGAGTTAGTATTCAAAATGAGGCTAGTTTTAGACACAGCACAGCAGGGATGCACATGGCAGCCCCTCAGATAACGACATGAATCTATAACCTCAGCTAAAAGTACACTTTGCTTTTTGTCAGCACTTCTTAGTTTAAAGCTCACTGCTGCAAATACAGATTACACAGGATTCACAGAGAAACAGCTTGTGACTATCATATCATGTGGTGACTTTTGATGTAAGCTAACTGCTTCCACGGGTTATGAAAGTGCATTTCTTCTGCTTAACCAGCAGTTGGTGAACTGTGGCACTGTGGAGCTCTGCAGGCAAATATGTATTACAACATGTAGCAAATCAAGTTTACACAGTGGCACCGAGGTGAAAACAGAGGTTTTAAATTCTGTCACGGGCTGTGAAAGGGATTTTAAAATGTAATATTTCAGTTATAAACAAATGTAATTTGAGGTACCAGAACTTTTTCTGTAACTTTACACATTGGTCATGTAGAAAAACTGAGACTACTGTTGAAACTGAACTTCTTTTTCTTATATTGAGAAAATGTTTAGCTAAATGTCTTTACACTGACAGAAAGCGGAGTGTCACTGCTCCAGCGTCCGGTGTCCCACAAAGTCAAATTAATTTACTATCTCTGCATTAAAGCTTCCTCTTTGTCTAAGCAGCTGTACAATGTAGCCTACAAAGGCTTAAATATACAGCATCACATCTTACCTTAATGCTAGCAGTGCTACGTTAAACGCTAATTGTAGTGTCAGCTTGCTAACATGCTAAATTAGCTAAACATTAGCATGCTAAGATTAACGCAATCATACATGCTGTTTGCAATGGATCATTAGCATCAAGCTAATAGACGCTATGCAGAAGGTCAAAGTTCATTCCCATTACTTCACGTTAATGCGAATGAACTTTGACCTTAATTCTTTTCTTTCCCAGTCAACTGCATGTAGGAGAGGAACACAGCTTTCAGCGTGGCAGTCTTTCTATTGGCCAGTAGGGGGCGATCTCCCGAGCATTGTCTATTAAGTCTACCAGAAAATGATCCTACATCTTACTTAATTTATGACCTTGTAGTCTCAAGTCTTCCTTAGTATAACATTATTCTTTGTTCCCACTTAAAGTGGAACAGCAGGAAATTCTTCAGGGCACGGCTACTAAGAGCCACAACAATTTAAGCGTCCAGTGTCCTCAGTTTGTTTGTCTCACAGCTTAGCACATTGCTGCCTCCCACTGGTGTTGTACATCAGTGCAGTGTTTGGCATCCCACTGAGTGGGTAGCGTTCTGTGTTTGTGTCCCATCAAACAGCATTATAAAGGGAAATCTGTCTAATGTCCAGTTTCCCAAATTCTCCTTTGACACGGTCACACGGGAACCCACGAGCACATGCAGTGCAGGCTCCAGGAACCCACTGAGTTTCTCTGCTAGCTCCAATCCACTCGCCAGCCTGAATGTCGCGGCGTTAGCCTTGTAAATATGATGTCATCTTTCTGAGGCCAAGTTTACCTGATGCTTCAATGTTGTATAGCTTTCTGCTGTCTGCTTCCCACTCAAGCTGTCACTGATGATTCAGCCTCTTGCTGATGAATCGGTCAGCACAAAGCACAGCATCAAAGAGCTGCTCGCATGGCTTTGGGCTCGCCGTTTTGTTTGTTTGTTTAGTATACTCGACATATTCCAGTAAGGCTTGGCTATAGAAATGTGTTTCATCATTAAATGTGTATTTTGGTAACGTCTGGATGTCTTGTACTGTCAGGCAGTGCTCAGAGAGGATGGTTGAAACAGGACCGTTTACAGTCAAATGTGTTAAATCTAATAATTTATTATTAATGTGGAAATTCTGCCACTGAACATCAGCACAGCTGCTTTGGTTTCCTCTAAAATAAGATCTACATTACATGACCCAAAGTACACATGCTGAAGGTTGGGCTCACCCCTGTGCAGAGTTGTGATGTCCAGCATCATCAGTGCTGTTTTCTGCTGGAGGCTCCTTCCTGCTGTCCTCGTCCTCGTACTCCCTAACATCGTTCACCTCCTTTACTTTCAGCAGCTTCACTACAAACATCACAATGAACTGCACACAACAGGGGAGGAAAACAGGAAATGCAAAGAAATCAGACGGCGTGTCCAAAAGTGAAAGACTTTCAGGGTTTGAATGAAACATTTGACAAAACCAGTGTCCTCACCAAGAACCAGTAGATGTTCATGAGAAGCAGGGCGAAGAGAAGCGCGTTGAAGAAGAAGTAAAAGGGGATGTGGGGGACGGACTGGAGGCTGGACACACATGTGGCATACATGACTTTGAGGGGGAACCAGTACAGACGGAACCAGAACCTGAGAGAGACGAAAACGGGAACACAATGTTTTACATATCTGCTCGTCTTCAGCGTCTTCCAGACAGAATAATTATAATGCTGTCAAGACTACGAAACGCTTCACCGTGATGGAGAACAAATGGAGATCAAGCAGCTGAGGAAAATAAGCCGATGTTAAATCTCTCACCAAGTGATGCTGAAGCTGACGGAGCCCAAGTTGGACAGCACGTCGTTTAGCAGGTAATAGCCTCCTCCTCTGGACTTCAGGTAGACGTTGAGCTTGGTGAACTCCAGCTGGATGTCGTTGATGTCGTGCAGGAATAACACTACAATCCCGATGTTGTGGTATCTGGAGGGCAGAGAGCACAGACTGTGGCACGAGGATCCTGATAGATGCTGAGCTCAGTGACAAGCAGAAAGCAGACTTGACTTTTACATTTTCTATACATTCACTCTGTTGTCTTTGTTCTTTGGGTCGGTACAATGTGATATTTAGACACACCACATAGCATTTTATCCTTTTTACCTCAAAACACTGAAGAGGTCAGCGGTCCAATTACAATTCAGTCTTTTATATATAGCTCCAAATCACAACAACAGTTGCACAAAAGCATTTTGTATGGCCTACAACAACACAGAGAAAGCCCCAGTAATCATATGAGCCCCTAAGAGCAAGAGCTCTGGCGACAGTGGGAAGGAAAAACTCCCTTTTAACAGGAAGAAGCCTCCGACAGAGCCAGCCTCAGGGAGGGGCGGGGCCATCTGTAACGTGATAAATGTCATTCCCTCGATGTTGTCAGCAATCGTATTTACAGATTTACTTTTTTCTGATAATCTGCGTTTTACTTAATTAAAAGAAAGACGAACACATCTGCTCTAGTTTCCACTAAACTCTGCCTCCTACCCTCCAGTCAAACTGGTGTTTCGACTAACCAACCAAAACTATACAATCATTCATGAACTGTGATTTTGTGCTTCTGTGTTAGAAAATGAGCTCACGTGTGCAAAAAACTCACAGATTAAACCAGGAAAAACAAAAAGTACCTGAATGCGTAGGAGAAGCTGATGAGCGCCAGCGTGATGATGTGGTGCACCACCATGACAGCAGAGTCCTTCCTCCATGCGTCCATATAGATGGTAGCATAAATGGAGTGGCCGTAGAAGCTGCCCTGGATCAGGTAGGCGATGGCGATGTCTGTAGGCACTGACATACCGCTCTTCCAGTCTGCAGGGACAGATGGGAAATTTTATCCTGCTTGCATAAGAAGGTGTTTTAAGAACACGCTTGTGAATGTAGATAATGAATGATGTACAGTAAAGCATTTTGTTTTTATTCTGGACTTTACTGTTTCCCTTCCTGTCGCCAACGCCATCTTTAACACGACCATAAATAACAAAGATACTCTGTTTACAGGGCAGCAACACCACACACTGGGCGATACGGGTTTCTAGTCTTAACAAGCTTTTGTGGGGGGTTTTTTGGTAACACTTTTTTGTAACACTTTGTAATTTTAAGCCATTAAACTGTGGTCAACCAAACATGCAGAAAGGCCTCAGCTGACGGTGAGATTCAAATCCAGAGCTCATTAACATCCGTGCACAAGTCAACCATGTGTGCACTTCTTAAAGCCTCTATAACACATGACTATCTGCCGGTCATCAACATCTTTGTTAATCGATAAATGCACGATGACCTCGGTTTGGAGTGAAAACAGAACATCTTCCAATAAACACAAAGAGTCGTGTAGCCTCTTGAAGAAGTTCACGTCTGAACTTCCTCACATGCATCTTATCTACGTCCTTCTTCTCATAAGACAGCTTCTGCTCTTTGCACAATTTCTCACAAGATAAAAGGCGAAGAGGCGACTGCGTTGCATGTATCACTGCGGTGGAACAGAGGCGTGCCTTTCAACATCAGGCCCCCAGCTCATGTGATGGAGGCACATGTTTGTCTCTGCCAAAATGTGGTTTAACGCACTGTCGACCATTTGTGGCCAAAAATAGAGTCACAGTATCTGTCAGATCAGATTGTGGTGGCGTCTAGATCTCAGAAACATTTACAGTCAAACACCATCAGCATCTGCTGGTGACTGAGTGAAGAATGACTCAGCCACACTGTTTGTGACACATTTCATAAAAGAGACGACTGTGGAGGCTTTTTTTTAAACTCTAACTGTGACTGTAACTGTAACTGTGACTGTGCTGTGACTGTGACTGTGCTGTGACTGTAGCTGTAGCTGTGACTGTAGCTGTAGCTGTGACTGTGCTGTGACTGTAGCTGTAGCTGTGACTGTAGCTGTAGCTGTAACTGTGACTGTGCTGTGACTGTAGCTGTGACTGTGACTGTAACTGTGACTGTAACTGTAGCTGTGACTGTAGCTGTGACTGTGCTGTGACTGTAGCTGTAGCTGTGACTGTGACTGTAACTGTGACTGTAACTGTAGCTGTGACTGTAGCTGTGACTGTAACTGTAACTGTGACTGTGCTGTGACTGTAGCTGTAGCTGTGACTGTAACTGTGACTGTAACTGTAGCTGTGACTGTAGCTGTGACTGTAACTGTAACTGTGACTGTGCTGTGACTGTAGCTGTAGCTGTGACTGTGATTGTAACTGTGACTGTAACTGTGACTGTAACTGTAGCTGTGACTGTAACTGTGACGGTAATTGTGACTGTAACTGTGACTGTAACTGTGACTGTAACTGTAGCTGTGACTGTGCTGTGACTGTAACTGTAACTGTGACTGTAGCTGTAACTGTGACTGTAACTGTGACTGGAGCTGTGACTGTAACTGTGACTGTAACTGTAGCTGTGACTGTAGCTGTGACTGTGCTGTGACTGTAACTGTGACTGTGACTGTAATTGTGACTGTAGCTGTGACTGTAACTGTGACTGTAAATGTGACTGTGACTGTGACTGTAGCTGTAACTGTGACTGTAGCTGTGACTGGAGCTGTGACTGTGACTGTAACTGTGACTGTAACTGTAACTGTGACTGTAGCTGTGACTGTAACTGTGACTGTAACTATAACTGTGACTGTAGCTGTGACTGTAACTGTGACTGTAACTATAACTGTGACTGTAACTGAGACTGTAACTGTGAGTGTAACTGTGACTGTAACTGTGACTGTGACTGTAGCTGTGACTGTAGCTGTGACTGTAGCTGAGACTGTAACTGTAACTGTAGCTGTGACTGTAAATGTAGCTGTGACTGTGACTGTAGCTGTGACTGTAACTGTGACTGTGACTGTAGCTGTGACTGTAACTGTAAATGTGACTCTTACTGTGACTGTAACTGTGACTGAGACTGTGACTGTAGCTGTGACTGTAACTGTAAATGTGACTCTTACTGTGACTGTGATTGTAACTGTGACTGTGACTGTAGCTGTGACTGTAACTGTAAATGTGACTCTTACTGTGACTGTGACTGTAACTGTGACTGAGACTGTGACTGAGACTGTGACTGTAACTGTAAATGTGACTCTTACTGTGACTGTGACTGTAGCTGTGACTGTAACTGTAAATGTGACTCTTACTGTGACTGTGATTGTGATTGTAACTGTGACTGTGACTGTAACTGTGACTGTAACTATAACTGTGACTGTAACTGAGACTGTAGCTGTGACTGTAACTGTGAGTGTAACTGTGACTGTGACTGAGACTGTAACTGTAACTGTGATTGTAACTGTGACTGTAGCTGTGACTGTGACTGTAACTGTGACTGAGACTGTGACTGTAACTGTGAGTGTAACTGTGACTGTAACTATAACTGTGACTGTAACTGAGACTGTAGCTGTGACTGTAACTGTGAGTGTAACTGTGACTGTGACTGAGACTGTAACTGTAACTGTGATTGTAACTGTGACTGTAGCTGTGACTGTGACTGTAACTGTGACTGAGACTGTGACTGTAACTGTGAGTGTAACTGTGACTGTAACTATAACTGTGACTGTAACTGAGACTGTAGCTGTGACTGTAACTGTGAGTGTAACTGTGACTGTGACTGAGACTGTAACTGTAACTGTGATTGTAACTGTGACTGTAGCTGTGACTGTGACTGTAACTGTGACTGAGACTGTGACTGTAACTGTGAGTGTAACTGTGACTGTAACTATAACTGTGACTGTAACTGAGACTGTAGCTGTGACTGTAACTGTGAGTGTAACTGTGACTGTGACTGAGACTGTAACTGTAACTGTGATTGTAACTGTGACTGTAGCTGTGACTGTAACTGTGACTGAGACTGTGACTGTAACTGTGAGTGTAACTGTAACTGTGACTGAGACTGTAACTGAGACTGTGACTGTAACTGTGACTGAGACTGTGACTGTAACTGTGACTGTAGCTGTGACTGTAAATGTAGCTGTGACTGTGACTGTGACTGTAACTGTAAATGTGACTCTTACTGTGACTGTAACTGTGACTGTGCTGTGACTGTAGCTGTGACTGTAACTGTGACTGTCACTGTGACTGTAACTGTAGCTGTGACTGTGACTGTAACTGTGACTGTAATTGTGACTGTGATTGTAACTGTGACTGTGACTGTAACTGTAAATGTGACTCTTACTGTGACTGTAACTGTAACTGTGACTGTAACTGTAAATGTGACTCTTACTGTGACTGTGATTGTAACTGTGACTGTGACTGTAGCTGTGACTGTAGCTGTGACTGTAACTATAACTGTGACTGTAACTGAGACTGTAGCTGTGACTGTGACTGAGACTGTGACTGAGACTGTGACTGTAACTGTGACTGTGACTGAGAGTGTAACTGTGACTGTAACTGTGACTGTGACTGTAACTGAGACTGTGACTGAGACTGTAACTGAGACTGTAACTGTGACTGTAACTGTAACTGTGACTGTAGCTGTGACTGTAAATGTAGCTGTGACTGTAACTGTAAATGTGACTCTTACTGTGACTGTAACTGTGACTGTGACTGTAACTGTGACTGAGACTGAGACTGTGACTGTGAGTGTAAATGTAAATGTGACTCTTACTGTGACTGTAACTGTGACTGTGCTGTGACTGTAGCTGTGACTGTAACTGTGACTGTCACTGTGACTGTAACTGTAGCTGTGACTGTGACTGTAACTGTGACTGTAATTGTGACTGTGATTGTAACTGTGACTGTGACTGTGACTGTAACTGTAAATGTGACTCTTACTGTGACTGTAACTGTAACTGTGACTGTAACTGTAAATGTGACTCTTACTGTGACTGTGATTGTAACTGTGACTGTGACTGTAGCTGTGACTGTAGCTGTGACTGTAACTATAACTGTGACTGTAACTGAGACTGTAGCTGTGACTGTGACTGAGACTGTGACTGAGACTGTAACTGTGACTGTGACTGTAACTGAGACTGTGACTGAGACTGTGACTGAGACTGTGACTGTAACTGTGACTGTGACTGAGAGTGTAACTGTGACTGTAACTGTGACTGTGACTGTAACTGAGACTGTGACTGAGACTGTAACTGAGACTGTAACTGTGACTGTAACTGTAACTGTGACTGTAGCTGTGACTGTAAATGTAGCTGTGACTGTAACTGTAAATGTGACTCTTACTGTGACTGTAACTGTGACTGTGACTGTAACTGTGACTGAGACTGAGACTGTGACTGTGAGTGTAAATGTAAATGTGACTCTTACTGTGACTGTAACTGTGACTGTGACTGTAACTGTGACTGAGACTGTAACTGTAACTGTGAGTGTAACTGTAAATGTGACTCTTACTGTGACTGTGATTGTAACTGTGACTGTGACTGTAGCTGTGACTGTAACTGTAACTGTGAGTGTAACTGTAAATGTGACTCTTACTGTGACTGTGATTGTAACTGTGACTGTAGCTGTGACTGTAACTGTAAATGTGACTCTTACTGTAACTGTGACTGTGACTGTAGCTGTAAATGTGACTCTTACTGTGACTGTGACTGTCACTGTGACTGTAACTGTAGCTGTGACTGTGACTGTAACTGTGACTGTAATTGTGACTGTGATTGTAACTGTGACTGTGACTGTGACTGTAACTGTAAATGTGACTCTTACTGTGACTGTAACTGTAACTGTGACTGTAACTGTAAATGTGACTCTTACTGTGACTGTGATTGTAACTGTGACTGTGACTGTAGCTGTGACTGTAGCTGTGACTGTAACTATAACTGTGACTGTAACTGAGACTGTAGCTGTGACTGTGACTGAGACTGTGACTGAGACTGTAACTGTGACTGTGACTGTAACTGAGACTGTGACTGAGACTGTGACTGAGACTGTGACTGTAACTGTGACTGTGACTGAGAGTGTAACTGTGACTGTAACTGTGACTGTGACTGTAACTGAGACTGTGACTGAGACTGTAACTGAGACTGTAACTGTGACTGTAACTGTAACTGTGACTGTAGCTGTGACTGTAAATGTAGCTGTGACTGTAACTGTAAATGTGACTCTTACTGTGACTGTAACTGTGACTGTGACTGTAACTGTGACTGAGACTGAGACTGTGACTGTGAGTGTAAATGTAAATGTGACTCTTACTGTGACTGTAACTGTGACTGTGACTGTAACTGTGACTGAGACTGTAACTGTAACTGTGAGTGTAACTGTAAATGTGACTCTTACTGTGACTGTGATTGTAACTGTGACTGTGACTGTAGCTGTGACTGTAACTGTAACTGTGAGTGTAACTGTAAATGTGACTCTTACTGTGACTGTGATTGTAACTGTGACTGTAGCTGTGACTGTAACTGTAAATGTGACTCTTACTGTAACTGTGACTGTGACTGTAGCTGTAAATGTGACTCTTACTGTGACTGTGACTGTAACTGTGACTGTAACTGTAACTGTGACTGTGACTGATAACGGCTCTCACTGCGGTTCTCTGGAGTCCAAAGCCTTAGTAATGGCTTTGTAACTCTTTTCAGACTGATAGATGTCAATGACTCGCGTTGACGTGTTGCTTTTTGAGCTCTTTTAGCTAAATTGACTCTGTCAGCAGGTTTTATTTAAGTGATTTCTTGATTTATCAGGTCTGGCAGTGGCTAATGGTTCATTCACAGTTAATTCATGACTTAACAAAAGTGGCCAATTACTTTATTCAGGGTCAGGTGAGATTTTTTTCCCTTAATGAATGAAATCATCATTTAAAAATGGTTATCTTTGGCTAATATTTGATGCTCTGCAACATTTTATGTGTGACACATATGCAAGAAACCCACTGCAAATGGACAATAACTTCCAGGGGATACCAGAAGTGAAGGGTCAGCTGTGGTAGTCAGGATGGGAGGAAGCTGGAGCGATCGCATTTATCCCCGAGAGCTTTACAGAGGGTTTTTAAAGTGCTGTGAGAAACGAGCTAAATGCATGTAGCCTGGCTTATTTGACTGAAACCTATCGGATGTTGGACGGAAACTTTCTCCTCCTGTGTTTGAGTAAGGCTCGTCTCCAGTGATATGGGGTTACGTTGGGGCCTTGTGTAATGTTCATTGATTGGACCGTCCGTCATTAAACATTGAGAGGAGGGCCACTAGCTGGATCACAACAGAGGAGCTGCCAAGGGGGAGGCATGGGAACTGGAGCCTTTTTCCCCTCTACTGGGGACCAAAGCTTTTCTCATCTCTTTGGGGCAGCGATACACTCCCCCTCCTCAGTCCCGTCACTGCACTTTGATTTCGACTAATTTCCTAAATTCTCACAGTAGCTGTATCTTTCTTTCCCTTCCTCCCTCCATTAGTAACAGTCCAGCCTTGTAGAGGAATAAAGCTTCTGCACACATCTCAGGCTGACAGCTATTAAAAGCGAAGCAGCGATTAAACACGAACCTGGCGCCGTCAGCTAGCCTTTGTGAGCTCGGCGCAGGAGCCTCGACAACTCTGTGTCTGATAGAAGAGGCTGAGAGACTATGAAAGGCACCACTGAATTATATGTGAAATCCCCAGTGTGCATCTATCCTCTAGTAGCAATGCAATGATGAGCATTACACAGGGTCTCAGCCGCAGCGCTGCTCTCCATGAAGTACAATTTTGCCGCTGATTTATTGTAAACGGTGGGGCAGAACTCGGAAAACATGAATAAATTATTAATAGATAGCTTTATTTTAACAAATACTGGTCTGTATAAACAAGTAAATAAATATGCTTTTTGCATTGTATAAAAAACTACAATAAATCATAAAGAACCATAAAAGGTGACCAGTTAAAAGCTGCAAATATGCATAAACCAGAACCACATCCTGCATGCGCTGCTATAAATATCTGCCTATTTGAGGACTCAAGGTGGCATTTTACCCCCACAGTGTCTCCACAGGATTAGGCAGCGCCCCTGCTGTTTCATTAGATTAAAATGGCTTCAGCTTCTGAGCTGAGAAGTTCGGTATCTGTGTAAGTTAAAGTGCTGAGAGAATTATGACTGAAGATCACCTGTTCGGGTTTTGTAGCATCCTGTATGATGAAGAGCTTAGGATTCAGTTAGCACAGGCTACAGAAGACATGTGATCAGTGTTGTGTATCGTACCGTAGAAGACAGAGGGCGGGTCATGGAAATAGGAGTAGGAGGTGAAGAAGAGCAGGTAGGTGCTGTAGGACCAGGACATGGTGTAGAAGACCAGCTTCCACGCGCTCTCTGGCATCTTGGCAGCATCTTTGGGCAGCAGCCTACACCACTGTCCGAGAGGCTGCAGAGAGAGCAGAGAGAGAGACGGTGAGAAAAAAAACACCAGAGGAAGTCGAGCTGAGAATTAAATGAGCTGTTTCTAGACTTTTGGGTAGATCCTTGGAAACTGATTCATGTAGACGCTTTTTAAAAAATCTATTCTACATGCAGTGAGAGTCTGGGAAGGCAAACATGGCTGCTCGCTCTGCTCACAGTCGGCTGATACACGTTGAGGCTGCAGAGCTGAGGAAGTCGTTTAGTTGCCCATAATTCATTTTAGAGAATCGATCTTGTTTTGCGCTGCACTGCAAGTACTGAGAAAAATAATTAATAATTAATTTCAAATATTTTGCAAAGAGTTGCAAGTTTATTGTCAGTAAGCTAAACAGTTCATGCATGAAGCTTCATGAAGCTTTGAGAGTTTTGCAGGTGCAGTGCTGTGCAAAAGTCTCGAGCTGTGAATAAGTAGTACGTACAGCGATTTATTGAAATGTGTAATAGTATATGGAAATGCAGTATGCAAGGCAAAAATGCAATTTGCTTGAAAGCCAATATTTGGTGTGACCAGCTTTGTTCCTAACACAGTCTGAAGTCTGTTAGGCGTCTTCTCTGACCGGATGAGGCAATCCATGACTGATCCTCTTCCACTGGTTGCTTTCACTGCACTGGCAGCGTGTTTGGCATGACTGTAATGTTGACACTGAAGCTGCTGCCAGTCAGATGCTTCTAAGTTTGTGCTGCTGGTGGACCAAAATCTGATGGTACTTTTCTACGTCCATAATTTGGATCCCCAGCACCTCTTACTGAAATGTTTTACAGATGTGTGCATCTCTCCTCACCTCGTCCGTACATACTGATGATGATTTGAGCCGAAGAATCTCAAATTTGGTTTCATCACTCCATTATTATTATTTCCACTCATTTTCACTCCAGTTCTGCTGTAATTTGGCAAACCTCAGCCTTTTCTGCCTGTTTCCTTATCTTAAGAATGGCTTCTTGACAGCCACTATCCACTGACCATGACCGACTGTATCAGGTCTTTGCTTTTTCTCCCCATTTCTAAAGGACACGACGTCCACAGTTACCACAAATTCTTTAAGGACACACTGCACATCATGCCATGTTTTAGCAAAAAAATACAAACACACAATTAGTTAGTTGTTAAGTTGTCTGTAAATAGTTTGGTTCCTTTTTTATGCTTGAATGGACGGCATGAAACGAACACAGCCAGAGCTAAATTTACTCACATTTGTATACAGTGTAATAAAACATCTCAGTTTAACTTCTGCACTTCAAAACTAGACTGAAAAGTAAAACCAGCATGTTGATTCATTCAACTGCAGTTTACAGCCAGGCTATCATACGCTTGTTTAATTGTTCCTAATAATCTGGCAACTGAGTGCAGAATGAAACCAAAGTACAAACAACTGAACAGACACTAAAAAATGTGCAGGGGTCGAAATGCCCTTCGTTAAATAAGAGAGGTCAGCTGCACAGTTTGGAGAACAACGACGTCCTGCAGTCTATGAAGCTCGCGAGCTTCAGCACGCCTCTGCAGACTACAGTAGCAGCACATGACCGCCAGTCCCCAGAAAAGTCTGCTAATGCTTTGCTTTCAAGCAGAAATAGAGGAAGTTGGTGAAGAGGCTCCTCATCAGACAAACCCGTGTAGGCGGTACCTAACCCGACCCACCCACTCACGTTGAGCCTGTGTTATCTTCTTGGTTGCCCTCCCCCAAACTCACTTCCACCACTTTGTGAGGCCTTTTGTTGTCGTGGCAGTGGAAACTCTTAAAAATGAGCATAATTGATTCATTTTGAATGAAAGGGAGGAATCACTTGTGACACTCGAACTAATAGAGACGTGGACAAAGGCACAGCACGTAGGTGAAGTAGTGCACCAGGTAAATTAATCAGACAGGCAAGTGCTTAGTGTTGCACAGCTGCGCCAAGACAGGAAACCAGAGTCATCTCACCGCCTCGTATACAAACGACACGCACACTCGCTGGAAAGCAATGAAACGGTAACAGGAGGCAGCAGAGTGAAAGCTGGCTGTGTCAGTGATACGCTGCATCTCAATCAGTTGTTACCGAGCTGCTGGTCTACGGCTCCGTGATCCTTTTACATACATGACAAATTAATGGAGTGAGCGTGGCTGCAGATTAGAAAGCGTTCTGGTTTCTGCTTTTGCTGCATGACGCTGCTGTTTCTAACTTTTACTCCGGTTTTCAGCTTTTTTATCTTTCTTCTCCTGCTTTTATGTGTCTCTGCTGTTTTCTGGGTCTGACGTCTGTCTGCGTCACACGCACGAGTCAAAACAGGACGAGAAGCTGATGGAGCAACACAGATGTGAGATTATGTGTTACGTGTTTAGAAGAACAGGCAGCACGCGGGGGGCGGGGCACGCGATCCCCAGCCGGGGCTGCTGACTGGTTGAGACACGGTGCGTGCTGAGTAAGTCATGACACTGTCCACGTTCTTTCAAGTCTCCAGTACATCTCCATCAGCCCTCCCATCCGTCTCCTCCCCTCACCCCCAGCTCTCTCTCACTACCCCCGTCTCCCTCCTGCCTGCGACATTTATTTATAGAAGCCAGCTGTCAGCACACAGCCCCCCTCCCACACTCTTTTAACACACACCCCCCTCGATTCACTCAAAAAAATAAGCTTTCCCACGTTCACAGTGGCTGAAACACTCGAGTCTGCTACAGGCTGCAGCAAAAGCACCAGCTCATATCTCACTGGTTAGTCGCCCTCATTCCGGATCCATCTCCAAGTAAAGTTAAAAAATATGGATCCTATCTGTTATATTCACCTCTGGCTGTTTCGCCCAGACTTGTCTGTCACTCCACCACATAAATATATATATATATATATATATATATATATATATATATATATATATATATACACACACATGTGTTTTGAGTCATCTGCAGTATTTCTGTCACTGTGTTTGCACTGCAGCGACTCTGCACTGGGTTATACAACCAAAGGTCTGTCACAGTCGTGTAGCGACAGATACTACCATGTGTTTCTGCGGACTGTACCAAAACTGTCTAACACGAGCATAGACTGTTTATGGAAGACAGACGTCTGGGTGTGAAGAGTAAGCCTATCGTAGAAGTGCTTCCCTGATTTATAGCCTCAGTTTATGGGTCGAATCTGTCCTTTAAAACTGTATTAAATAAGACATCGTGGTCCTTTTTTAAAATTTCAGTAACAAGTAGCTAGCTAATGAGTGAAAAGTGTCCCACAGTTTGACGAGTAGAGTCCATCTTGTGTTTCGAGTCTATGGATTTGAGTACTTTTCATTCTTTCTGCTATTCTTGTTCAGGCTGAGAAGAGAAAAAACTGATAGCAGCTAAAACTATTTACAGAGGAAGTCTAAAAAAAGAGCTGAATGCTTTTAAACTTTTGACTTCTAATAGTTTGTTTACTCTGATCCAAATCATGCACGAGTTTGCACGACTTTTAGCTTTTTCGTCTGGTTTGGTTTCTGTTCACACAAAGAAATCTGCACTCGTAGCAACCCAAATGTGCTGCTACAAACCAAACATTCAGTCTGCTTATTGGCCAGATGTGTCTGCAGCGAGAGCAACAAAAGTAAATAAACGAAAGACAAATGTGGTCATCTGACCAAACATTGCCGCTCATCCAAATGAGTCCTCGGGTCATTTTACAGCTAGTTACTACAGCTTGTGTACTCTGCTGCATCCCAGAATGCAAAGCATAGCTAGAAGGTATTTCCCTCAAATTTGCAGCGTATTTTTGATAGTTTGGTCAGATTGAGGTCGGGTCACAGTCTCGCCATAAACAAGCCGCTCTTGAGTTCATCTGTATTGAGACCGCCGCCTCCACAAGATTGAGTTAAATTACCATAATCATATCTGCACAGACAAACGGGGAACACGTACCAGCGTTTGATGTGAATGGGCTGAATAGCAAAGGTGTGAAAACACCCTAAAACTCAAAAGTGAGCTCGACCAATATGATTGATCGCCATCGGCCTGTCTCAGATATACACATATTCACCTATATATATTTGTGTATACAATATAATATCAAAAATTGGTGCTACATACAGCAGAGTACACATCACAGCTAAGCACGGCTAGTGCAGAGTCAAGCTCTGCCTCCATAGTAGCTGGTCTCCTACACCTGACATATATATAGACAGAGAGAGAGAGAGAGCGAGCTCCTGTATGACTCAGGCTCTAACTCACAGTACAGCAAATCGATGGTTGTTACCATTTTATACCTTTTTGTGTATTGGTGCTCCTTGCATCCTGAGTATTAAGTCCAATAATAAACCAAGTTGTTATATTTTTTGGTGACTGTGTGTAATCCCTACATGATTACAATGACAACCACAAAACATTGGCTTCTTTGTAGACGTGCAGGCAGGGATCTATTACTTTGGCCTTCCTGGTTTGTATTAGGTTTCAGTACTTGTTGTAACATGCACACAGCAAGGCAGCCCCCCTGTGCTGGCTATTTTTTGACAATGCCACTCTCAACAAAGTGATATGACCCAACAGCATCGAGTGGCTGTTAGCAGATTTATGACTGAGTCACCGGTGTTTTTGGGGAATACCAAAGATTCATTCTGGGAAAGGTGAGCTCTCTATATTCTGGTCTTCTGGCCTTCGAGTATCCCAAACCCCACAACATTTGTTTCAAATGCAGATTGTGAGATTATGTAACAGTCTGCCAACGGCTCCCTTCTTGTCTCGCTGCGTGCCACCCAGCCCACCATCTCTTTGGGTCCTCTCCGCCCACTCCATCCATCTACCCTTCGGTTTTCTGTGCCAGCCTACAGAGCGGGGGTATAGTGGGTCAAGGACACTGAGATAATCCGCTCGTCCTCTGTCGGATAAATGACAGGGCCTTGAGTTACACTCAGCTGGGACCTACGACCACTCAACAGCTCCCCCCCCACTCTTCCTCTCTCGCTCTGACAGACAGACTCTGGCTGAACTCGTTCTCTAGCCGGAGGCTTCATCTCTCTGTCCCCTTCTGTGGTTTCTCTCCCTGCCACAGAGAGAGGCCGGCCTTTAAAACAGAAGGAGAAAAGCGTATAGTGTACAAGTGTATATGGAGGGAGTGTGAGAGGGACTTGATGACAAATGGCTGGTTCCCATAGCAACCATGCAGGGATGCTGGCAAGGCCCTGCAGTGTGGCTTACAATCTCTTTCCATTATGCTTCCACTTCCTTATCGGTTTTCTCCCCACTCTTTCCCAGCTTAAGTGTAGCAGGACCCCCTTATTACCCTCTTCACTCTCCCTCCCCCTGCACTTCCTGGAAGCGAGTGATGAGAGAAGGTGAATGGACTGTGGCCTGTTGCATAAGGAGATAAACTGGGCCAGTGAGTCAGGATGCTGGCTCATGCGTGGCTCTGTTCAATAAGGGTTGCACTCTCTCTCTAAACCTCTTTCATTCCTTTGCTTCAGCCTGGCTTCGATTCCTCTCAGCGAGTCTGACGTCACTGCGTCCGTCTCAGTGTCACCTTTAAACTGGATTCTGTAACACATTCCCTCTGTGCTCTTTACATCTTTTTTCCACACCGAGGCCAAATAGGATTTGCAAAGGCTAATCCAAGGGATGGCCAGATTTTTACACTATATATATATGCGAGTAAAGACAGCCTGTTTATCTGTGATTAACCATTTACGCAACCCCATCTCGTAGAAGTTTCTCGTGCTGTTAAGTAGGTTAGAATCCACTGGCTTGACCTTAATGCGAAATTACCAAATATCCTTTTCATTACACTTCCAGCCCACCTCCTCACCTGATTCGGGTTATTTGTCTCTCTAAAGACAAAATCATCTCGCTCACTCCATCCATGTCATTGCTTGTTCCTAACAAGGTGAAGAGGGGACAGCTGTCAGTGGGGATAAAGATTATCGCCCAGAGAGACAGAAGGAGCTGGAAACACTCCACTTATTGCATTGTTTAGAAAGCCTGACCTGTATAGCTGATTTGATTAGTTAAGAACACTCTGCATGCTTACACTTCCTGTTCCTGTCTTTGATATTTGTGGTGAGTTGATCTTGTGCTCATCTTGTTTATGCTATTTTCCATGGATGTAGAAAATCAAGCAACCACTGCTTGGAGTCCTTAAACTGGATCAGCTTAGATCAAAACACCATTTTACAAAGTTAAACGGACCTCACAGAGCTTCATTTTCTTGTTTTTCATGCCATCTAAAAGTGACCACAGCAATATGGACTTTACACATAACTGAAGTTTACACAGCGATGCAGTTATTCAATTATATCGCGTAAAATCACAACAACAGCCACCTAAAGACACTTAATACTGTAAGGCAAAGAGAAGATTAATTAAAATAGTCCAGCTTAGAAGTAATGTAGCTAAATGTCTGCACTGAAGGACACCCAGTGTTGCTGGAGGCCACCGCAACACTAACCAGAGTAAGTATGTAGTTAGATACAATGTTTCTATGATTTGTAGGGCGAATATAATAACGTCAGAAAATGACAAGACGTCCAGGTCTTTATGTCTTTAAGACGCCTGTAGTTTAAATAATTGATTTCTATCTGGGCATCATCTGCATAGCAATGAAAATATATGTAGGGTTTTCCAATCATATTGCTTAAAGGAAGCATGTGTAATGTAAAACGTACTGGTCCCAGCACAGAACCCTGTGGAACTCCAGGACTCGCTTCCATATGTAAGGAAGACTCCGCACGTACAAGAACAAACTATCAGACAGATAAGATTCAAACCGTTTCAGTGAATTTCATGTCAACAGCGTATTCTAATCTCTAATCTAAGATGCATCATGTACCCACTAACTTTACAATGTAACAAGTATTTGTAAGAAATATTGGACAAGCTCGGTGAATCAGTGGAGACTGTGTAGCAAATGTGACCCGTTTATATTATTAGCAGTCTCTATTGTTCTCATTAGAAGCTTCTGGGTAGTTCAACAGTTCCTGGCCTTTAATGTGAAGCAGCAACAAAGGAAATACCAGCAATGTGAAAGTCGAGTCATATCATAGATGTGTTGAAATGTTGTGGGCCAACAAGGAGATAAAGACAAACACCACTAACGTCACTGATTTGTTTCTAGCACTGCACTGTTGGTGCATCTCACACTTCCTTCCTTCTCTCCTCCTATTCTCTACGGACAGCGACAGACTCGCCCTCACTCGTCTTCTAATCTCTCCAGTTGGTATGTTGTAGGCATGCATTCATATCCTGCCTACTCAGAGGTCTGCTGAGGACGACGGCGAGCCGTGGATGCTGGGAAATGAGTCAACTGCTAATTTGTATGTGACTAAACAGAAAGAGGAGGATTTCAGTTCTCTCTGAGCCTCGGATGAATCAGCTCACCACGGCATGACTGACTTTATGGAAAAAAACTGGATGATTAATCACAAAGGGAAGGAACATATGTGTCTTGATGCACACATGAACAATTCCCACTACACTACTCCTGATACGGCAGTCAGATGTTTTACAAACATACATTTGATTTGGTACTTTTATGCTGGTTTTCACACCTGCACTACAGCCTATGGCCAGAAGCTTTTAACTGCTGTTTGCATACTGTAGAATACAAAACTTTCACTTTTTAACTTACAGAGAATCCTAAAGACCCGACTGAATAACTCAGAATTCAGCCCCATAAATGAAAGGTCAAATGTGGGCTTGGAAGGACACCAGAAATATTTTCCTATTTCAAGGGAAACAACATATATTGTAATTCTAAATACATCTGTAGGAAGTGAGCCTAACAGGACCAAACAGTATCTGATGGGTTCTTCAACTTTCATGTGAATGTTCCTAAACTGCTGAACATTTCAACTTGATTTGATTAAAAACACACGATTAGACAGGGCTCTGTCTAGTGAAACAACTAATTTGCATGCCAGAACGTGATTGGACGAGCGCTGATAACCCATCAGCATCTCCAGCTGAGCGAATGAACAGAAATCGTGACTGACAGCTGCAGAAGTGCATTAGCGTGACATGGAAAAGCCATTTCTGAAGATTTGACTCTGCTGGCTTCAGAACGCCACAATCATGATTATTGTTTTACGGTGCACTCAACACAGAAAAATGGAAACAACTTCAGGATGAACAGAATTTGACTGATTATCAACTTGATTTGGTTATTTAAACAAAGGTTTGCATGCCATACATACTATAAACGGCACTATAAAACATGAGGAACTCTCTGAATCTGTTCAGCGTGTTCTACCAGAGACCTCGCAGGCAAAAATAAACCTGTGGTTTCACTTCCTGCTGAGTAAATTTATTATTTCATTGACATAAGACATGGGTAAGGCAGGGTATGTGTTTTATATTCCAGCACATATTGTAATGTGTCAAACTTAACATGACATGGGGAGAGAAAAGGCAGACGCTCCTATTAGGAGGAGGTGTAGCCTGTTATTGGAGCCAATAAGCCGACACTTGTTCTCAGATTAACTGACAAATGATCATTAACTTATCGTTACATATGTGAAGCAGCATTATGTTTCCTAACTAACAGATTAGCAGCTATGCTGACTGAGACCTAACGTTCAACTGGAAGAGGATTGAACAGTTTCTTTTTTATATTATACGGTTGTTATGTTTATATAACCAAGTTTTTACTCATCCGTTAGTCCTATTTTTACACCTGCCTCAGAAAAACAAAGCCGGGCATGTGAAGTGTTTACCTCCTGCATGACACTGACCCTCATCTACCTGGTTCCTAATGACAAGTAGACAATTATATAACCACTTCTGCAGTTTTGCACAATTAAGTATCGTTTTTAGTGTAGATGGAGCTGGTTCAAGTTTCATATTTGCTGTTTGCAATCAGACCAGCAGGTTTAAGCAGGTTACAGCAAAGTTTCTAAGCTGATATAGACCAGAGTACTGTGTCCATCCAACTGGTAAAAATGACAAACCACTATGGATCTGTCCAATAGCAGGAACAAAATGTAACACTGGGGCGACCGTGGCTCAGGGGGTTGGGAAGCGTATCTGTAACCGGAAGGTCGCCGGTTCGATCCCCGGGCTCTCTGTCCTGGTCGTTGTGTCCTTGGGCAAGACACTTCACCTACCACCTACTGGTGTTGGCCAGAGGGGCCGATGGCGCGATATGGCAGCCTCGCTTCTGTCAGTCTGCCCCAGGGCAGCTGTGGCTACAACCGTAGCTGCCTCCACCAGTGTGTGAATGCGAGAGTGAATGAATAGTGGAATTGTAAAGCGCTTTGGGTGCCTTGAAAAGCGCTATATAAATCCAATCCATTATTATTACTGCTAACCAGAAATACAGTTTCATCATTATCATACAGTCTACTTCATTAGTTCTGCCACAGGCAACAGCAACATAAAGCCTGTGATGGTCACATGGTTATAATTTGTGTCTAATGATTTAATGCCATAGTATTATACTATATGTCTCTGTAATATGATTTATGGTAACAGTAGTGAAACCCACATTGTGACATTGTTCTATAAACTACAACAGTTTTGACCTCGGGGCACTTTTCTCCTTTAGAAGTAACACAGGACAAGAATCTTCTGCAGAACGACCAAAGAAAGCAACATACACACTCAAAGAGCTGAGATACTCCAACTAACAGATAGAAGACATATGGCTGTCGTTCATAATGCAGTATGGAACATATTGTGACAGCACAAGGACTGTAATAGTAAAATGCATGTGTGCGCGTGTGTGTGTGTGTGTGTCTTCAATGGGATAATTTACACTGATCAGACAAAGCTTTATTCAGAGGTTAAGTGAGCAACATTGATTATGTATCAGCAGCACACCCGGCTGGATTAAATATGTTCGATGGTAAGTAAACAGTTGATTCTTGCTGTGAACACTGACGGGTGTAGCCAGTGTGAAGTCCAATTACAGTCCTCGAGCTGAGCACACTTTGGTGTATGTATGAGTGTGAAACGACCTACTAATTTGTTAGTAAGCGATGGACAAGCTGTTAGAAAATGAGTATAGAATATAAACAGACTTCATATTCTATTTAACCTGACCTGAAACTAATGATTGAGACCATAAAGCAATCAGGAACTCAAGGCTGTTGTCTTAAAGACTTTTATACGACGCTTTTAACTCATTAAAAAGAGAATCTAGGTTCAAAGGACTTAGCAGACCTGGAAGTTATGTTGTTTTATATGGTTGTGAGCCCACTGGATACGAGCTTATTGGCGTCATGCAGCCATATAGAGGAACAAGTTTGATGCGTTGCAATAGAAAGATGGGACTCTTTCCTGCGGTGCCAGAGGTCTTGCAGAGTCTTTGCCTCAGGTGGTTCTAGGTGGACGTGAACGTATCTGTCATGGTTCGTTACGTTTTAGCTGCACTGCAGGTGGCGTTCGTTAGTGCATCACAGCCATTTACTCATGATGGTCTAAACCATCATTAAACAAATACAGAGGAAAGCTAACTGCTACAATGGAAAGGTCATATGGTGATTTACCATAACTTTAAATTTGATGAACTTTTATAGTTTATTTATGCAGTCTGCATATTATAATCACTGATTGTTGTCACGTCTGAGATGTGTAAAATGATTCGCAGTGAAAGCAAGTGTGGAGCATAAAGATACCCAGGCAACAGCTCAGCTGCTAACGTTTAGCCCAGCTCTGGTGCTAATGCCTCATTTAACTGCTTTAATGTATCCAGGATTTAATGAAAAGAGTTGTTGTTTGCAAGCCACATATTGCAACCATGCAACTGACAAAAAGACACAAGTGGGTCAAAACCCCCAAAGGAAGAATCGCACCAGAGCGGTGTGGAAATCTGACTTCTTCCTTTTTATTTAAGATTAATTTATGATGCAAGCACCGTAAACATATCAAACAGCTTCTACACAAAGGCCAGGCGTATTAAAAATGAACAGAAGTCATTGAAAAAGAACATTGAACACTTCAAAGTGGCACCGAGATATTGAAAAAGATAAAGACACTATTAACTTTTATAGCTACCACAGAGAGACCTCATTACATAAACGATGGAGTTGAAATGAAATAACGACTTTAGTTGAATTGTTAGTTTGGACAGAACCTGTGATATGACTCCACTCACACCTGTGCAGACACCCACTTTAGCTTTCAAATGCTTCAGTAGTTAATAACGTTTTCTGTTGATAGTTTTCCATATTTATTTATTTTTTGTAATTTCCCACATTTTATAGTCACAGTAAATGATCGCAGCCAGAAAGAGCGGGTCATCTGTGAATCAGAAGGCTGGTTGGATCAAGTCCCCGCCTACTCTGGTCTTCCTTCTCTCACCCCAACCAATCACAGCAGATGGCCCCGCCCCTCCCTGAGCCTGGTTCTGCTGGAGGTTTCTTCCTGTTAAAAGGGAGTTTTTCCTTCCCACTGTCGCCAAAGTGCTTGCTCATAGGGGGTCATATGATTGTTGGGTTTTTCTCTGTATGTATTATTGTAGGATCTTCCTTACAATATAAAGCGCCTTGAGGCGACTGTTGTTGTGATTTGGCGCTGTATCAATAAAACTGAATTGAATTGCATGTTGAAGTATGCTTGGGCACGATACTAAACTCCAGCTGTGTGTGTGCATGAATGCTTTAACAGCACCTGTGTGGTTAGAACTGTTGCCTCACAGCAAGGAGGTCCTGGTTTGCATTTGTGCATCATGGTCTTTTATTAGACTCTCGGGTAATGACAAATACACAACAGGTCTGTTTTAAACACAGATGTTCATATCAAACATGACCACAGTTTGTGCCCGGGATCACTAGGAGCTCAAAGCTCTTTAAATGGTTGGTTAGAAACTTTTTTTTCTGCTCTTGGCTCTGTATGATGTTAAGGAAATTGAATATTCTTATATGGTCTTCTCAGGCCATCACAGAAGCCCCACCCACCTGCTGCTCAAATATTCTATTTGCACGTGGCAGCCAATCAGAAGAAAATTGGCTTAAAAGGAGCGCATGAACTGATGGGCTCCACTAAAGCCTCACGAGAGATAAATAAGTATTAATTTGAGCTGTAAGTCATTCAAAGGTTACTCCAAGAATAAAACCATGCAGCCAAACTTTAGCATAATGGATCCACTTTAAAAAATATTATCACACACTAATGTTCATATTGTTTGTAATGCTACAATTTGTCTTGGAGAGGATGGTGAAGCGTGACATGCCAGTGTCTGCATACTGTCTCTGACTCACTCACCTTGGCTATTCCTGTAAGAACTGCCTCTATAATCACTGCCAGATGTCAGTGAGAACCTATAAAGGTCCAGCTCTAAACTCCAGTTTTGCTATGTGTAGCTATAAAATCCAACAGCACACGGTGGGTGGTGAGACACAGAGAAGAAGATATCCAAGGGCGAGTGCAACAGAGGGATGGAGAGGAAGAGATTTTGAAAGAGAGGATGACAAAGACTAAAGAAGGAAACTATTCTGGATGCATTTAGCACAGACTGTGTCTGTGTTTGTTTCCCACAGAGAGAGAGAGACTGGGGTAAAGAAACTGATCTAATTGCATCTCAAAAATGCTCCAAAGAATGCCTGGATCTTAGATTCCCCCCTAACTACACTGAACAAGTGTAGTTAGCAAGTGCTGCAGAGATGGCTCTGAAAAACAATGCGTGCGAACTGATGAGCAGACCGAATGAACTGGGGTTTCTCATGACTGCTGAGTCCTCAAACACTTTTGTAAAGTGTCCTTGTTAGAGGAAGGACATCTGCCAAGTGTGAAAACTCGAGTGACAGCGTGTTATTGCACAGTGGCAGCCTGTCCACCGTGTCAGTCTGGAGGAAAACAAATGGGCGATTAAGAGAGGGGAAGAGAAAGAAGCTGGAGAGGCTGGCCAGCGGCACGGCAACTCTGCTGCGGTCAAGGCCGCATGACACATTCCAGGCAACCGGAGGGAACGCCATGACACTCACCAAACAGAGCTGATGCATGACCCCGCTCTGTAGCTGCTGGTGCACGCTGTTAAAAGCTGCACACGACTCCCAGTTTTATCTGCAAATCAAATGAACGATCTGCTGTGCTTTACTGTCTGGAGTCACAGAGACTCAGAGTCGCACTAAATCCTGGGATATGAAAGAGTCGTCTGCAAATATGAAGAAAATCTGCAGAAATCTGAAGCCTGCTGGAGGTTAACATTAAGGACTCAATTAATGACAACTCATTAATAATCTATTAGACACTTATTTATATAATTCAGGCTATGAAATGTCAAACATGTGATGAATCTGTCTGCAGAAAAAGGCCAATTTTTGGGAAGTGGTGAACAGAGCGGTTTGCGCTGGTTTGCGCTGGTTTAATTTCAGAAACTCTGCTTCGGTTTCTGAAATGAAATTAGCAGGGCACTGATGGATAGGCAGCGTGTGGGAGCTGTGTGGGAGTTCCAAATGTTTTTAGTTGACAAAAAACAAAACAAAAAAACACATAAGCAGGTATACGAAACTCAGCAGGTGAAAACATCTAGAAAGCAAAGCAAATAAAATCTGAGCTAGTCGGCATGAAGCCGAGTGCACGCTAGGCTGTAACGGACCAGTGCGGGACCAAGTCTGCAAGTGCGTGAAGCCCATTATTAGCACATGAGCTTTGAGCAGACATTCAACTATGTGTAAGCACTGTCAGGAACACGCTACGCTGGTATTATTCAGACTAAAATGTACATGTACAACTGCATGTGCACGTATAACATCCGTACTGATCCATCGCAGTGACAAATGATGATTAATCGCAGCCATGCTCTGTGGAGAACACAGCGGGGAAAGCCCGGCACTTTAATGCACCTGTAAGTGCTGTGTATTTATGATGTCTGACACACTGGAGCACACAGGAGAGAAAGATCGAGTGACAGGTGATGGAGGAGGTGCTGCCTAAGGCAAAGTGATGATATATTAGAGAGGAGAGGAGAGGAGAGGAGAGGAGAGGAGAGGAGAGGAGAGAGGAAAACTTCTCGACAAATAACGATTGCTTGTAATCAGTGTCAAAATTACACACTTCCTACAAGTTTCACCTGAGTGGGCACTTTTGGCTGAATAGATATCGCTTCCCCTCAACCTCAAGTCCAGTTTCAGGTTTCTCACTGTGGCTCTAATGCAAAACAATGAGCAGAGGCTTAGTGGAAAGTGATCTGGGATCTGTGGTTGGGAACCTTGTCAAACCTCAGACTGCTTTCACGTTTAGAGCGGCCGAGGATGAGGAACCATTCAGCTCGATAACGGGAGACAACCTCTGCAACAAGGCTCAAGCTGTGTGTGTGTGTGTGTGTGTGTGTGTGTGTGTGTGTGTGTGTGTGTGTGTGTGTGTGTGTAAGACAAATGTTCCTGCTCCCAGTTTGACCACTGAGCACTTAGTACTACCACTTTTAAAACACACACACGATGCTGCCTAATGCAGCATTTAGATGGTGAACAGCAGGTACATGTGTTGCAAGAAGGCATATGTGCTTTTACAAACATGTGCGTGCGTGTGGGTGTGTACGCACATTTGTGTTAACGATTGGCCGCTGCCTGCTGAGTCAGCAGGCTCGGCCCCAGCCATGACACCCTTCAGCTCACTTCCCCCTCTCCTTCCTTCCTCCCCCTGCCTCCTTCTTCATTATTTTCTTGATTATTGTTTTTATTATTATTCCCTCTAATCACCGCTTCTCTCTTTTGCTCACTCCTCTATCGCCCTTCCTCTCTCTCCTCACTGATTTCACACACCGGTCGTCATCCACGCCATTCCTTTGCTGCCGGGAGTCGGGAGTGGCCCGTTTTGAAATTGGACTTAATGACAGACAAAATGCATGCAAACATAAACAAATGTTTTTAAAGTCTTGCGTTCTCATAAACACAAGCACACTCCCTGATAAGTGTAATGCACAATCTAACAACAAGCATCCGTGTAAACCACGTAAACACAGAACCAAAGATGTTTGTGCAAACAGGAAGGTGCAGTGTGTAATTATTCTGTGTAATGTCACATTTTCCTCAGAAGAAAAGTGTTCCAGCACTCGCAGGTCTCGTGCACCTTTGAAACGGTGTCGTGGTGCTAATGATGCGCTACAGCATCTTGTGCAACAGCAGACCTCAAGTGCCTTATAAACAAGTTGTATTTAACCCAATAAGGTGCTGCTGTGCCTCGTACACCAAACCGAATGTGAAACATTCTGAAAAACACTCGAACACACATGCGCTTCGGTGCCACCCCCACTGCGCTCGGCTAACCCTCCCCAAGGGCTCGGTGACGTGAAGTGATAGTAGCGTGTGTGGAGGCTGCTTTGGTATCTTTTTGGTTCACATAAACACCAAATGCAACACCTTAGGATTGTTGCCAGGTTTGCAACCTTGACCTAATTTCCTTGCTTTTGAGGCACAAAGTTCACGCACCATAAAAAGATATGCGCTTGTCCGCCTGCCTGAATAGCCGCTGCATCTAAATGTCTCCGGACTGCCAGGTTGTGAATATAAAGCCTCCCAGAAAGCGTGATGCCTCTTTTTAACTTTGGATGTGTCTCTGTGCTTCTATCAGTCATCCAAGTGGAACAAGGTTCGGCTTTTGTTGCTGCGGTGCAAGGCAAGCTGGCCAAACACCAATCAAAATCAAGTATTCTGCTCTGCTTTCATAATTGGGATTTCCACAGTGAAAAAATGCAAACCCCGGTAACTGTAGACTTGTAAAGTGGGTCAACTTTCATTCTTCAAAAGGGACTGGGAGCGCTGTAAGTAACAAAACAGGAAACTAATTATTTTTATCCGTCAAAGCATCATCTACAGGTGTTAATGTTAGAGGCGAAAGCAGGGCTGCAATTAACCATGATTTACTTTGCAAAGATAAAACAGCCATTAAAATGTCCTTGAGTACGAGGCGATACCTTTAAATGTCCAAGAAAGAGTTTCAAAATATTAGTTGATACAATGTAAAAGCAACAAGATCACAAAATCTTCCACTTCAATCAAGATTCTGTTCTTTCATGCGAAGCCTTTGTGTTGAATTGTGTTACATGTAAATGCTCCTCAGCTGGTAATAAGGGACACAACGTGTGACAGGAAAATATGCCCCACACAATTACACACCACTCGCAGCACCGCTCTGCTGCATACTTTGGTCTTAATGAGTGGTTATATCAGTCACTTGCCTTCCTATCAGCTCGAAGCAGTCTCACCGCCCTCTGACCTCCGACCTCTGATCACATCAGCAGTTTCTCACACCAGCAACAATGTCACTCTTAAAGTCTCTTAAATCACAATTCTTTCTGATGCTCAGCACGTCATCTTTACCATGTTCACTCAGTTGTTGCCACGGGAATATTTGCAGTACCTAATTTATTTTTTATTTATTTTATTTTATTTAGAAAGAGGGGCAATGCATATTAATTAAGATTTTAACAAATGTAAATATGCCAGATTACAGCCTTGGGCTAATTTCCATCCGCAGACCCTCTGGCAGGTTGGTGTTAAACACAAGTTAGTAAAAACATACAGAGACACTATTTACAGGTCATGTGACGAAAACAGTGATCACATCATATTAGAACAAACAATGACAAGAAGAGTGGACAACAGAGGACAGTATAGATGACAATAACGGAAACACGTCAATTATATTGCAAACCCCAGTATTGCACATGCCCTGACTGCCCTGATGTTGCACTGACCAGTTACACTAATAGTTGTTTCCCTTTTTGTAATACACTAACTCTTTTTAGTGTACGCACTCCCTGATATGACAGAGCATCTGTGAAAAGGTGCTCCGTCTGAATGCCAGTTCAGTCACCTCTAACAGTGGCTCGAGTCAGGCGAGACCCGGCAACACTGCTGGACTTTTGTTTAATAAAATCACTCATTGGTGGAGGCGCCAGACCATGTAGAACTTTGTATATTAGACAGGCACATTTAAACAATTTGAAATTAGTAAAATGTAGAAACTTGTATTTAATTTAAATTTGACAATGGTGATATGAAAAAGGTTTCTTATCTAATATGTTCATTGCTCTTTTGTAGCATTCGATTGGCCCAATAGCAGCAAAGCTGGTATGAACTTGTAATACAGTATTCGATATGAGCCAGTATCACAGAGTGCAGCAATGTAATCGCTGCTGTCTGTTAATGATGTGCGGATATGTCTACAGTTCTGTACATTAACATTTACATGTACCTTTGGCACTATTAATTACAGTCATGAAAAAAATAGCTTTTGCCATTCTCAGAGTTTGTGTGACTTTATTCCTTGCAGATATAAAATTTAATCGATCAGAAAAGCACCAGGAAAGTGCTTCTCCCACTAACATCTGTGCTAGTATCTGATGCACGTAGGGTCTCATCAGCTCTGAAATTAATGACGTGTGTTTATGTATAACAGTTTAGCCACTTTACTCCAAATCAGAAACCACAGCAGCAGCACAGAGTGAGTAACTATGAACAGGCTGAGGTTAAATGCTCTGTCGTTTACTTCAAATCCAAGTTCAGGAGAGGGAGGCTTGTTCCCATTCTGCTAAGAAAGACATCACACAAGGACGTCGGGCTCCTCTGGCAGCCAGCTGAGCTTTTCTGATGAGTAGCAGTAATAGGTGTACTGCATTAGCGTCACATGGCTGAACGAACACTGAGCCCATCCTCTTCATCCCCCTTCATCCCTGATAAGAACTCGAAAAGTGAACTGAGCTTTGACTCAGCATCTACAGCCCCCCCCCCCCACCCCCATTATGTTGCACATATGTTTCATTGAGTCAAACATACATACGCTGACACACATGCATAATGTAAAAATGAAAACAGGCTTCCTTCTTTACATTCACAGGCAGCATCTGGCTCTGCACACAGTGCTTTCAGCTCCTGTGTGCAACTCTGGCCGAATCATCCTCATCACAACATCTACGTGTGTAGACACCCTGCCCCCACCACCAGGCAGATTAACTGGCCAGAGACCACATGCCAAGTCTGTGGTCAGAGAGCCCCTCCCTGGCAACACCAGCCGGATGGAAATGCTCAGGCCTCAGATGAGTAAAAGAATAGTCTGAGTATGTGACCAGCAGGAGACACGCCGAGGTAAAAGACATGCTGCGAGGCTGCTCTCAGAGACACTCTGTGCACATGGTTACACACATTTAAAAAATCACCATTTCTACTCTATGAAAGCAGATTGGTGTGTGTGTGTGTGTGTGTGATAAAGAAAGAGAAGAGAGGGGAGGCGCAGGCAGGAAATCCGCATCACTTGCTAATAATATGAAATTATATAGTTTCAAATAGGTTAGTTGCCCTTAAAACACAACAGTTGTAATCTGTGACTAGATTACCAGAAACACGACGAGTCAAGATTTACATAATAATAATAATAACAACGATGATGATGATGATGAAGGATAAGAGGAAGAGAATGGATGGATGGATGGATAACAATAATAATAAACTTGCAGAAACAAGGCGTGCAGCATTAATAAAATACTCCAAATTAAAGTGAAACTAAAATAATTTATCTAACGAGCATCCATTGGACCTGTTCACCCAGCACGTGTAGATAAGGCTATCTAACACGCACACATTTCTTCCCCTGGGAGTCCCCCTGACTTCCTCGCCTCCTCTGCACACAGCGTGCACATTCAGAGCGTGTGCTGTGAAGCTGTACGGCAGCTACCGTGTGCATCTGCGAGAGCATATGGACAGTTTCTTACCCTACTTGAACGGCACTAAAATGAGAACCTGCAGTACGGGAAGCTGCGCGCGCCGCTGCAGCTGTGTTTGTGGCAGCCTGAGAGTCAGGTTAATATTTTCTGACACTGTGGTTAGGCTATCTGAGGAGGATTTAAGGTGTCCCTTCCTCTAACTTGTTCCTTTGTATTAAACCTGCAACAGGTTCCAGACAGTACTTCTTAAACTCCCACCTGCCTGTACAGAGCATCGTGTGCCTCCCGTTATAACTACTGACAGATGGGAGGCCACACTTGTTTCAATTAGAAGAATGAATCCCTAAGACGAGCGTATTAGGGACTGCATGGCACCCACCTTAAACAGACTTTCTGTCAGTCCCCTCCTGACCTTCGTCCACAAATAGGCGCAAAAGAAAAACAGGGCGATTTCGGTCCAGGTAATGTAAGCGTTATCCAGGAAAGTCCGTTTGCTGAGCTCCAGACCGCAGCTGCTACAGTCTCTCCATGCGTCCAGCATGACGATGGTGGATCTGGTGATGAACTCTATGTAGCCCGGCATGGGCTCCACTTCAACCGCCCCGGCGCTCCCGGCAAGACTACCCATTGTGGTGAGGCGCAAAAACCAGCACGCAAGAAAAATATGGGCAAAGACACCAGCGAGCAGTACGGTCCAGACGCGGCGACTGACTGGTTAAACAGCTTGCTAGCTGTGCTTAGAAAAAGAAGCCAGAGCAAGCCTCTCTAACCAGCTTAACCTCTTCAGTAGCCTAATTCTTTGTTTTCCAAATTAAGACCGGGGCCCATTCTTTTGCGTCCACGACAGTTTATGAATGATACAGGGCCCCCGCCAGCTATGAGAGCAGACACGGCGGACTGCGCGGCTGGATTTGAGAATCACGCAGAAAAATTACGAAGCCAGTACAGACAATTAATCTGAGCCATCAGCGGCAGTCTGGAGGAGGTTTCTTCTGCTAATCATTCCGCTACGCACTCAGCTCATCTGCGCCCCGGTTAGCCGCCTAGCTAAATGAAATCGCAACGCACACCGCAGTGAATGGAGCAGCATTGGCAGGGGCTTCCAAGCTAGCTAGCGACTTGAATGAATTAGCATTTATCGCCTTTGAGCGCACAAACACAGAGGGAGGGGGGTGAAAAAAGAGGTCCAAAGCTTCTGTCGCTTCTCCGGTGATGGTGGCAAACCCTGCTGCGCTGTCACACGCGCGCTCTCATCGGGGTCCGTTATTCGCCTTATATAACGTCTCCCGAGTTTAACCTACAGCTTCCCGTCACACGGCCGAGTCTCAGACGAACACAAGTTATTCCAGCTTCAAAAAACGGATGAATGAGGATGTTCTCATCCCACCAGGAGCCCCGTCGCCTCCTCTTATTCTCCTCCTCCTCGTCGTCTGGCTACTAAACGTGTCCGAGGGTTTGACGAGCCGCGCTCACTGGTGCGTTCAAAGACGCACAGACAACCCAGCTACGCTTAAAAGAAACCGGGTAAAATAAATAAATAGAAGAAAAATAGAAAGGAAAAAAGCAGCAGAGGGGCTGTGACGTAATTACCGTTGTCTTTGTGTTTGAAAAAAAAAAAAAAAGCGTCATGTTCACAATTTGCATCACAGATAATTCGGAAAGCGCGTTCATGTCTGAATTTCCGGTCGCTAATACATTCAGGCACACAAATCCACACATCATCACACAGCCGGGTCACACGTTTATTATCATTTCAAAGGAATGCTGGCATTACACAGATGTGTTGTAAAACAAATGCAATTTTCAAGAGTGGCTAGCAAAAGAAAGACTCGTTGGGCTGTCCCCACGGGGAATTGTGACATCTAGTGTGGTTTAAATATTACAGCCAAAGTTTCAGAGCAAAAAATACCAAAGCACAGTACACGTTTAAATGAAAGGGAGAAGCTGGGTCTGTGGTGTTAAAGTGAAGTCCATCCATTGTTAGAGTGCCTCCTCAGTACGAGCAGATGCTCTATGCTGTAGCTGTGGGAGCGTACTGCATGGCTAGTCTGTCAAACTCGTTCTCCTGCAAGAGAACAAAGAGCAGAGGGAACAGTTCAGCACCACAGGAGCACTGTAACCCACTTTAAGCATGTTTATGTACATCTGCACTCTTACGTAATGACACCAGTGTGGGACAAGGGCTAAAGACCCACAGTGGCTTCGCTCCAAAGGACACCTGGCACTAAAACTTTCATAACATCCATTAAACCGTTATATTTGTCAGAATGCTTAACGGCAAGAATGTTACCTTAGCTAAATAGTCTTTGAGGAACGGGTGGGCTCTGTGTGCATCTTTCAGCTGGGAGAGGTATCGACTGGTTACCTGGGGACATCATAAACTCATCAGACACACAGTACCAAAAACAGGTAACGTTGACCAAAAACAAAGTTCAAAAGTCCACAAAAAGCAGGTTTACAGACAAAAGGTGACACAGGGTTACCAACAGAAACAACTTTTCCAAAATGTCTGCAACCAAACTGTAACATGTTACACTGGTAAAGAATATCAGAGTCATGCCATAAAACCTCTAAATGCTCCACCTGTGTACTCCTTTCTATAATACCAGATATTAAGACCCTGTGTTTCGTATAGTTTGCAAATAAATTTCCTCACAACTCCAGGAAACCTTGAGTGAGATGTGCTAATCAGCGGTTACTGCAGGTGGAAACAATCTAATGATGACTTGTAGCTTCATGTCAGCAATGTGCTGCTATCTGTGTGCTCTGAAGTCCTTATAATGTAAGGAAGATAAGTGAACGTTATCTCATGAACTCTGATCTTCAGACTGTGCAACTCCTCTATGGCAGAAAGGATTTGTCTGGTTCAAAACAAAACAAGAAGTGCATCTTATTTTTAATCCTCGATGTAGGCATGAAGGGTGAGGGGGCAAAGCTGCTTCAAACCTCTTTGAAAGATGATGACTTAATCTATAGGATATTGATAAAACCAATGGTTAAATCACAGACGGCTTTGGGTTCAAAGTCTCACCTCGGGAGCTTTGCCCAAGTGCTGGGTCAGCACGATGAGGTTGATCAGTGTCTCAGGGTGGCTGCTGTCCTGATAGGGATAAGAGAGAGAGAGGAAGACGCTTTACTGTCAGCATGTTTAAAGTTTCTTACTGAAAGACTCAGCTTGACCTGTTGCAGGTCGCAGTGATCCAGTTTAATGTCACACTGCTTTAAGTGAATCACAGCAAAAACATGTGTGCTTTAGAACATTACAGCAACATGAACCAATGCTCTCTAAAATCAATACCTGTAAACATGATAAGACCAGACTCACAGCAGGCATCACCAACCAAGGTTATTCCAGGCAAATCGTTAGTATCTGTTAGTTTGGTTAAGATTTCCTAACAGTTTACCTGATGCGTTTATTGAGAATCTGGACTCAAATTAACCCCGAAACTAATACAAGCTAAGCTAAAGCTTAACATTTTAAAACAATAAAGATGTTAACTCAAATGAGAAAATACACCCAGGAAACCAAACTGAATCAAAAACAAAAAGGCAAAATCAAATAAAAACTAATTAGAAAAAACTATAATAACCACTGGCATCAAAGTGATCTGCACTCGCAGATGGATTCAAAATGCAGATGACTTTGATTTATAAAGTGACCTGTAGTTTTTATTTACAACAACAGATTATATTCAATAGTTTAAATAATGAACACGGATAAATAACATTTGTTGAATGGAGGAATAAAAACTACAGTCCAACCAAATCCTGTTAGAGATCAAGTGCAAGAAGTGTGTATGTGCTGCCCCCTGCTGTTACACTCAGATCATTTACTTCTTCAGTTATATACTAAGATACTTTATTCTTCAGGTCGTCTGGATTCAGCAGTTATAATATGGTTCACACTAAAATGAACCCCGCCTCCCACCCAAACACACGACCATTCACGTCCACTGAGCGTGACGCAAAATGTAACAGCTGCTGTCACAAACAAAAGGATCAGCAACAACTGTCATTTTTATCTGGGTTGAACCACTCACTGGTGGTCAGGATGCAGCGAACGTGGAGTCACTGTGAAGAAATTCCCAGGTTTTCTAACTAAACTTGTGTTAAGCAGAATTGATGGTGCGGCAGAAGTAGCGCGTTTGCAGTCCGCTCAGGTCCGAGGACGGCCCGTCTGGCAGCGTACCAACCAAGTTGTATGACCATAAATTATGCTTTAGGAGTTCTTCATCCCCAGAGCAGTGCAGAAAACGAATTAATATGGGGTTCAAAAATAAGCTTCTGTGCAGGCTGTAAATGTAACAGAAGCATCTGACTGACTATCACACATATTGGCTGAGATCACGACTAGGAGGAAGATGTTCCTTAACATGAGTTTATTCATTACGTAAAAAGTGGCATTACTCTCAGCTCTAAGACCATGGATCTAAAAGCTGCCTTAGAAACAAGTTAATAAAGCATTCAGTGAATTGTGCATAAATGCAGAGACTAGACAGACACACAAAAACCAAAAAAAGCCAACTGCTGTTGTCCTCCAACCTTATCAAGCGCCTCCTGCAGCACTCCTTCAGCCTCCTCCCACTTGTTCTGAGCCATGTAGCAGGCCGCCTGGCCATTGAGGAGCAACAGTGTAGAAGAGTACTTGTCAGACATCTCTTGGAAAATGTAGTAGGCATCCTGCAGCTTCTCTCCACCCTGGAATAACAAACAGACTGTGAGTCAGTGATGATTCTGAAAAGTCAGTCGCAGCTGCTTTATATGCATCGTATTGTTTTTCTAATGAGGACGGGGGTGCAGAGCTCCTGAAGATATGAGCTGTTTAATAAGCAGAACCGTCCATTTACCACCTGTCACACTCTGGCTAGGTTAGCTTTACACTGCACCAATATTTCCTGCTGCTTTAGTTCATTTCAATGCAGCTACACCAACTCCTGTATTATGTACTGAGGGTTAGCACAGAGGGACATTAATGAAGGTTTGTCCCCTCACCACAGCAATGTTAACCCAGGCTGTTGCTAGCTGGGTTAGGGTGGCGTCTTCATCCTGCTCCTGCATCTTCTTCAGTTCTTTCCTATGAAAAAAGAAAATGTGATGAGAGGATGACTGCCACAATTTACAGTCTGTTTTTGTTAATGCAAGCTTTTCTAATTCACAGAATTAGTAATACACACAGCAGGTCTGCTGAGTTAAACTGTTTGATAGAGTACTGTGCAAAAGTCTTGAGCTCCCCCTCATTTCTCTGTATTATGCTATTATTATTGAAACATGCAAACATACAATAGAAAGTAGCTGCTCTCTTATTTCCCAAGAGGTCACCACAGCGGATGTACGTGCATGCTGATTTGCACAGATTTTACACACGATGCCCTTTCCTGACGCCACCCTCCCATTTTATGTGGCACCAGGAGTAGGCTAGCATGTGACCCGTGAGACTGGGTGTGTGTCTGCTGCCATAATCTTGTAATTTCTGTAAGCAGACTTCACGAATAGTTCTCCAGGCTTCTTGAAGGATATTCAAAGCTCGTCTTTGGATGCTGGCCTCCTTTTTTTGTTGTTCTCTGTCACGACGATCCCACACTCTGGGGGATTTCATCACACCGGCTGTGTTTGGGATACGCTGCACACCCTGCAGAGATACGCCGTGTTTTTGGCTAAACGCTCTTTGAAAATCCCCCAGTCTGTGTAAGATGCTTGTTTGACAAGTTGTTCATTATGTGTAGATACAGCACTGTTTCCTCCTTTTTTAGGCTAAACTCCTTTGACAATGGTCGGGTACAAGAGCTGGATTAACCCTTTAAGACCTACCATAGAACCAAGTCCGCCTGAGTTATCTTTATATTTTTACATGCTGTAGTGCCATTTTTGGGAGCATTTCAAGTTGCTATACATCAATACAACCATTACAGCCCAAATTTTAATAATATGTATGCTTTAAGTCCATAGTAACTACATAAATAGCAAAAAAGTGCAATAAACTACAAAAAAGAAAATCATTTTGGGTTTTTTACACATATTTGTAGTCAGAGGTTTATCCCTCAAAAGTGTAAATGCAAAAAAGTTGCACAAAATAGTTTCCAACCACAGGAAATTTGTGTGTCTTCATAGTTTTATTTTTGAGACACACCAATTTTTGTATACTGCAGGAAAAACGAAAATATTATAATGCAAATTTGAAAAAACAAACAAAAAAACTGCGTGTGCATCAAAATAAACTATTTCCAGCAGTGTAAACATGAATTTTAATAACACCAGCATATCTTTGTAAATGCGCTATAGAAAAAAACGATATTTTCCGCAAAAATGACGTCACTTCCGGTTTCGGGCAGGTGATGGCCGACATCAGATAAATCGCACTGACGTCTATTCCAACGTAGGAAGTGTCATGAACAGCTGATCAGATCGGCAAAGCGTGTTTCTGGAATATTTGGGTTTTGTTGCTGCAAATGCTTTTAAAGCAATTTTTGCAAAGCCATGTGTGGAAGGAAACCGTGACCTCGGACAAGCTGAATGCATAAGATGTAAGTACAACTCTTCTGGTATCATGTGCACAAAAAATGATTGTGCCAGCTTATGTGCTTCCAGTTCTACCAGGCTTTTAAAATAGTTACGCAAAACGGAGCGTACCCGCTCCGACCGGCCATAAAGGGTTAAAAACGAGCCAATATCCAGAGAAGAACCTGGAGAACTATTGTTTGACACCGCATCAAAAAAAAAAAAAAAAAAAAAAAAAAAATCACAAGAAAGCCTGAAAGCTGGTTGAAGATTTTTGTACTGAACTGTAGATGTGCGCTTCCAGAAGCTGATCAACCAATTCTAGTGGAAATTCTCTACTGTCATGTTCATTTTTCTCTTGGATGAAAACACCAAGTAATGTCATACCTCGCCAGGTCAACACGATCCAAGCTCAGAAGCACCTGAATGGTCATGGCCATACTGATGAAAAAAAACAGAACAACAAGGGTAGGGCTTGGTCAGTTTCATGCAGAGCTCTTTAAACAGCAGGGAGTGAAGATCCCACTGAGCACAGATGACACAGGACACATTTCACGTCCCAAAAACAAATTACGAGGGCTCAAAGTTACAGAGTTCACAGACTGTAAACAACCCAGAAATCATCTGTGATATTTAGAAAAACGTCAAACAAAATACATGATTGATGACTTCTATATGTAAATGTAGTTCATCTCCCTCTCACACTCCCACATATTAGCTGTGTAGGCACTTGTGCGCATTTGTCAAAGCAGCACAGTGAGTCCAGTAATCATGCAAAATGAGCTCAGATGACTGAGCATCTCCATCAAATATTGGTTATGAATAAAAATGAACGTTAAAATTTAAACTGTTCTTGTTTTTGTGGTGATTATTAGTAAAATATGGGGAAAATGTTTGGAGCAGATCATAAATCAAACCTTGTTAAGCTAAAAATGTCACTCCCTTCTTACCACTCGAGGCTTTCTCCTTGGTGCAGAGTCCTGAGGGCAGCATCAGTATTCATCTCGTGGTAATAGATGGAGGCAGCCATGAGTAGGAAGGTGGTGTTGGCAGCATCCACACTCTTTGCCATCTTTTTGTCCAAATCGGCAACGATTACGTCCCTGAACAAAAACAAAGCCTAATTAAAAGCTGTGAAGAAAAAACAACTACCACCTGAAGATTAAGCTGTTTCCATCTCCTGTCTTCTTCATTCAAATTTGTACATGGACACCTTCCTGAATTCTGTCAGGCTTGTTAAGCAGTAAAACATGAATAAAAACTAAGCAAACGTAACATCACAAAACACAATTTCCACTGAGAACAGGAAACAGTCTGTAACTATGTCTATATGAGAGTGAAATAAACAAAAGATCTACAAGTCCTACCATCAATATATTTTTTATACAATCTGTTAACCACAGGGGAACTGAATTATTTATCGTATCTTATGTGCATTATTAACACAACACTTGTTTCTCTTCTTTAGGACACACAGGACATTATTGAACACCTGGAGTTTGGAGTGCCAACAGATATAAGACCTGTTGGTGTTCATCAGGCCTGTATCAAGAACGAATGAAAACCCGGGACCCTCAAACACTCAAGAAGTCTCTGCTGAACCCAAATCTCTGCATTTTAAAAGTAATCGCACATCTAATTCTTCTTCTTCTTTCAGCTGCTCCCTCGGGGGATGACACAGTCAATTAACTGCCCATCACACCAACCTTCTGCACAGCTTTTCTCAGAGATCTTCCTCCTACCATATTACAACATCCTTTGTCCAGTATATCCACTCTCCTCCTCTTCTCTGCACACATTTCTGCTTCGCCTCTTTAACTTTGTCTTCAAAGTCAGAAGCCTGAGCCGTCTGATATACTCATTTTCACAGAGAGAAATCTGCGCATCTTCATTCTGCCTCCAGCGCCATCATTTCGACATCATACATCAGAGCATGTCACTGCCATCATATAAACCTTCCCTTTCAAGCTTGCTGCCATCCTTCTGTCATAAATTGCTCCTAACACTTATATCTACCCACTCTGTCCACTGCCTTGGATGATCGTCCCAGGTAATGACCTTTACTACCTTTCCTCCTTGTATTTTCACTCTTACACAGACATGCATCTTTTTTCTGTTGACATTCATTCCTCTTTTCTCTAGCACACATACACACACACTTCCACCTCTCCTCCACCCATTTTCTCCTCCCACTACAGTTCAGAATGTTGTCTGCAATCCTCAGAGTCCACAGAGACTCCTGCCTTACCTCATCCGACAGCCTGTCCATCACCAGCACAAACAAAAAGGTGCTCGGAGCCAGAGCCTGATGTAATCCCACCTCCACCTTGAAACCACCTCTCACTCCTCCCACACCCCTCACAACAGTCTCGCTGTCGTCATACACCACCCTCAAATAAACTCTTGACACCCTCACACAGCATCGCAGTTCCTCTCTTGGCAACCTTAAATCTGCTTTCCACAGAGCCACAAAGACCAGCACATATCGAACTGCTTGTGTGAACTTTAGCCTACTATTGATACAGACTGGAAGGCCACAGTGACAACTAGTATTAACTACAGAAAAATAATACGTTTTATCCATCATGCCCCCCGATCTTATAAAGAGTAAATCTGCATAATGACTGAAACCAGCCCACTGAAGGAACAATGGGCTGGGAGGTTTATAAGATTGGGGGAAAGATCGGGGAAACCTGCAGTCAGCTGAGACTGAAGAAGTCACCTGGATGAGTGACCAAACGTTTCTCCCACAAAACGCTACGTCCAAATGAACAGAATCAACTTTTGGAGAGGTAAAAATGGTACCTTTTGCTCTCACTCGACAAATACTCTGCAAACATCTTCACAGCCTGCAGCTCGGGGGGAGAGTTGGCCTTGATGTCATCCAGGACAACAGCATACTTCCTCTGCAATAACACAGAAAGTAAGAGGACAGGTCTCATCGACACTCCGTGACAGCGGTGGGTGCGCAGTGACAGAGCTCTGATGGAGACACTCACCTGAGCAATGTACGCTCTATACAGAAACATGTCCCTCTCGATCTCCTTTTCTGGTGACGACGGCTTCAAAGACAAAACACAGGCAGCATTTCAGCACCGAGAGAAGTTTGAGCTAACAGGTTTAGCACTGCTGCTCGCAAACGGGACGCTGGCTCACACAGAGCCGCGGGGACGCAGGAGAGCTTCGTTTAAACGCATTCAGGTGTTAACTGTTTGTCACCTACCTTCACTTTCTGCGCCTCATTGATGCACTGCTGATAGCTGCCGATGTAATACGCATTTTTCACATCGAACAGCTCATCAACATCTCCCTGCTGCGCCGCCATGTTGACTACAGAACTTCCTGGACACGTAGCACATATACGTCACCTTCTTACGTTTTGCTCAGGATTCTGGGAGATGGAGTTCAACAACAAACTCTGCTGAGAGCATAGATTTATGGTATATCTCTGTGGTACATGCTGAAAATTTGTTGTCTTTAGTCAACTCTTTTTTTAATGCTCTGGTTATATATATTTATATTTTTTTTAATTTTTTAATTTCTATTTTAAGGCACTTTGTGATCGTCACGTTCTTACTTTGTTAGGAGTAGTACCCATTTATAGCATAGAAGAGCCCTTCCAGCTCTGCTCTCTCCTGTCTTGTCTCACTTCTCTCTTTCACCTTTTCTATCCCTTTGAAGAAGTGAGGCTCCATATATATTAAAGAGGTAAGTATTACTTCTCAGTTGCAGTGAATTAATAGAAGAAAATAAACTGTAGAAAACTAAACAGAAGAAAGTAGAAGAGAAATAACAAGTTAACATAAACCACCGACACACTCAGAGGCCTGATCAGCCCTGGCAGGGCCTCCTTGGATGAGGGTGTCTAGTGATAATGGCCAAAACACCCGATGAATCCAAGGTCCACTACTGACAATGTGTCCCAAATTTTAATATGATAATCTAGATCAGATCTCTAATCCCTAAACCTAACCAAGGAAGGTAAAAAATGGCAGATTCGCCTGGGTAAAAGACCGAAACACCCTGTGAAGCTGAGGCACACAACGATGTGTGCCGCTGGTAAAGTTTCCTCATAACAGCCATCCCTCAAGACTTTCTCCATTTGAAGCAAAGCATTATCAGGGATTGTAACATCTAGTCCTTTTACCGTACCCAATTATATGCACCTTTACTTATTTTAATGTGATTTATTCTTGTGCATTTAGACAAAAGTGATTATTCTGCTTTAGTTCTGCTTGACGTATCTGCAGCCTCTGACACCAGTAATCATGGGAGGGGTTGGTATTTCTGGTTCAAACGGTTCTCATCATACTTACCTGTTTGTCCTCATCGGCCCCCCTCACACGTGGGGTTCCTCAGGGTTCAATCCTTGGTGCAGTTTTCTTTCCTGGGCATTCTGCTAAACAGCTTCAAAGGCACTTCCTAGAATTTCTTTGCTGATGACACACAGCTGTATTTTTCTGTCAAGACAAACAACCTCTCCTCAGTGAATGCTCCACTGCGATTAAAAACTTCTGTTGTGCTAAAACTGAGGTTTTTATTTGTTCGGGCCTGAAGACATCTCTAAGCAGGTCAGTTATTACACCAGCCTGCTCTCAGGCAACATCAAATCATGTATTAAGGCCGTTGGTATTATTTATGAACAGCAAGTTTGAATCCCAGAGCTCAGCCAGTCTTGTTTCTTTCATTTAAGAAACATCTCAAAAATCAAACCTTCACTGAAACCCAACAGTTTGGCACTTTTAGTGCACACTTGCATTTTCTGCTCGGACGCCTCCCTTGACTGTGTTCGTGGTCCAGAACGCAGCAGTGAGGCTCCTTACATGAAGGTGCTCGCACATCACCCCTATTCTTGCTTCCCGCCTCAGTTTCCAGGGATTTTCAGAATTCGTTTAAAGATTTCTGAAAATCAGCCCTACATTGCCAGGCTCCTGTCTATTAGGGGTGCAACGATACTCGTATCGATATTGAACCGTTTGATGCAGTGCTTCCGGTTCGGTACGCATATGTATCGAACAATACAAAATTTTTAATTTATTTTATCAACTTTTCTTCTGACGATGCTGTCTGTGTTGAGAGTTCAGTGGATCTGCGTTCGACTACTCCACCTAGGCTGCACTGTCGAGCGCAGATCCACTGAGCACAGCGCAAGCTAGCAAGACAGAAGCTAAGCTCGTTGCGACATGGCAAACTGAACCTCCCCCACCCTCATTCAGATCTGGCCTTTGGAACTATTTTGGTTTTCATGTGATGTATGACCCTGAAGGTAAGCACGTCATGGACTAAAGTAAAACAGTATGTCGGATGTGCCACGCAATGCTCAATTACATGGTGGGAACTAGTGTATTAGCGCAGTTAGCTCGTTAACATGTTGACGCTGTCCAGCCCCACGCACGGGGCGATCCGCGGTAGCTCGTTAACGGAGATTTGCCGCGTTGTGGCGTTAACGTCATTTCAGATTAACGCTGACAGCACTAGTGGGAACACAACGAATATGACTGCACGTTTACGCCGACATCATCCTCGTGCAAAGACAAGTGGAAGCAGACAAAAACAACAAGCACACATGCTACAAACTTGACCCGAGTCATTTAGACAGCCGTTAGCACAGGATTCTCCTTATGGGGACCTGATATGTTTAATATGCTGCTGAGAATATAGCCCAGAAGAAGCGTATAGTATAGCTTTTAGTTTGGAAAGAGACATTTCTCTGTAATAAACTCTCTTTTCCAAAGATGAGGGATTTCTCCATCAGATAGATTTATTTATTTATTACTTTGTTGTTTCAGCAACATTAAATTTAAAAACTGTACTTTTGAATTAAAATATATATTTATAATTTTAATAAATGACAAACTAAAAAGGCATGAACATTTTTTGTATCGAAAAAATATCAAACCGTGACACCAAAGTATCGAACCGAACCGTGAATTTTGTGTATCGTTGCGCCCCTAGTGTCTATATATGAGACCTGCTGAGACCTTACAACAGCAGTCAGCCTCTCAAGTCTTCTGATCAGGGTCTTTTAACTGTTTCTTGCACCTATTTTAAATCCAGAGACAATCACGCTTTTAAAGTCATAACTCCTAAGCTTTGGAAGAGGCTTTCAGGTCAGCTGAATCTGTGGTTTGTTTTAAATGACTGCTGAAGTGTCATTTTTACAGGGTAGGATTAGCCCTTGTTCTTCTAATGTGCATATCTCACTGTGTGTTTCCATGTTTAAATATGAACACTTATCACTGTGTGATTTTATCCAAACTGTTAAGCACTTTGTAAATGTGTGTTTTAGAAAGTGCTATACAAATACTCATTCTTCTGCTTATAATTATGACTTATTATAAATGGACATCAGTATTGTTTTAAAACCCTGCTGTACAGCAAACAGCATGTAAGCTGAATGCTGTGTAAAAATGGAGAACTCTCAGCCCCAACTATATGGATGACAGACTGCCCGGCAGGACACAGTCTGTGAGATTGAGCAGTGCTCTGCCTGGTTTGGTGATGTGCAGGGCTCCACAGGGGATCGTGCTTTCTCCATTCCTGTTTACCTCGTACACCTCAGATTGTCAGTACAACTCCGGGTCACGCCACCTACAGAAACACTCTGATGACTCTGCAGTGGTTGGATGTATTGTATTTTAGTGATGAGCAAGAAACTGAACACAAGTAGACGATTTTGCTGAATTGTCTGGGGGGAATCACCTGCTTCTGGAAGTAAATAAGACCAGAGAGATGACGATTGACTTCATGACCCGTGTCTATCCTGGGACAGGATGGTGATGAGTTGCAGGGAGTACAGGCACCTACGCATCCACACTGGCAATAGGCTGAACTGGAAGACCAACACAGATGCTGTACACAAGAAAGATATGAGCATGGCCTATCGCCTAAGGAAGCTGAGATCCTTCAATGTGTGCAGTAAAATGATGCAGATTTAGTGTCCTTTGTCTGCTAGCAGCATCAGAGCTGAATGAACTGCAACCTGGACTCTTTCCAGGTTCCTTCTATCACAGATAATCCCGACCCCTCTCTGCACCACTTAGTACTAATAGAAGAAAAACAGCACACAATTTACTTTATGTGCATTTCTGCATAGGTCTTCAGCTTACAGAGTAATTTCTCACATTATACCACAAGAGGGCGCTCCAGATCAATCTCACCACTACAACTGTTCTATTTTATCCTCATTGTCACAGACTCATCCCATAGAAACACAAATCTTACAGTAAATGAGATTATACAAAAATGTTCTTGTAGCTCAGTAAGATAAAGCCTCAATAATCACACCTGACTGTCAAAAAAGAAAAAGGGTTTCCTGAACATAGCACTGCAAGTGCAAGAGTATCAGGCCTACATCATATATATAAAATAAACTATTGTCTTAACATAACAATCCAAAAAGGATATGACCTTGGGAATTTCTGTATCCTCATTAGACAGACGGGGAAACACTTCCCCTGTCCCGAAAACATCCGCTGATAGTTTCCCCCTCTCTCACATCAGGATCATTATCCCAACAGCCTGCTCTCAGCAGCGTTTAGCACATTTTGTCTGCAAAACTGTCGCCAGAAGCACCGACGCAGGCTAAAAAGACACATTATAGGCTATTTATTATTTTGACCCTGACAGAAAAGTTGCTCCCCACAGTTCCTGCTCATTGTTCCCTTAACACCGTTTCCTCTGGGAAACTTTCAGCCTTGGGAGTGGGAGCTGGACGAGGATAATTACTGGAAGCCCTGCACGGGGGCAGGGACTGCGCTGGCTGTAAATGGCCCTTTTCTTTCGGCCTGATTGGGCCTGGACCACTCCCCCTCGTTGCTCCTCCATTGGTCCGAGCCCACATCAATCTGGTGATTTCCAAGTGCCCCTCAAGTTTGAAACTTTTTTTACGAGTGGGAGGAATCGAGTTACAACAAACTGTGGTAACTGATCGCGCAGCAGCCGAGGGAAGAAAACACGCGTTCAATAATTTACACATCTGTGCCGAGGACACGGTTACAGAACAAAAACTGAATTGAACAGCAGCGAGGACGTTTCACGGCCGACACGCAGCAGAACGAGTGGAAGTAAACCTGAATATGCTGTGAAGTGAATTTATCTGCTCTGCCAGGATGAACTCTTGAGACACTTCGCTCACAGTACTAACTTGCTGTCATCTGGCTGGCTGACCGTGTCCCCGTGAAGCTCAGAGTAAGGTGAGTCCCACCTCAACGGTCGACCAGTTCTTAATGAAACCTCCCAGCGGCCTGTGGTTAAACCAGCTCCCCCCTCCACTCCTCCTCGGACAAACACGGACTTGATGAGAGCTGTTTTTGTTTTCTGCGTTTCTTTACGTGTTTGACAGCCTCCATGTTTGGCTCGAGCTCAGCGGAAGTAACGGCCAATCAGTTCGTGCGTGATTGGGATACTTTAGCGTTTGATAAGCGATTTAGCGGCTAACGGACTGTTTCCGAAGTGAAGGAGAGTCGCTCGGGTTGTTGGTTTAATAAGATGTGGACGCGGTGCGAGAAATGAAAGATAAACAGTTTGTGCTTCACCACGCGGATGATCATTAGGATCATGTGTCTGCTTTTATTGGTCATTGATTGGTAATGAGAAAGCACCGCTGAAGCTCTGACTGTGGGGGTGGTGTGTACTATACCAGCCGCCCATGTCTCAGACTTGTGCGGCTTTAGACCGTGTTTGCTGGATTTAATAGGAAGACATTAACGTTTATTAGTAACCATATTGTACATACTACAGTGGGACTGTGCAAAAGTCCATGATCATTTTGTTTACAAGGACCTGTGCCTTCTTGTAATCTTTCACAGTCCTCCTTTGGATACTGGCTGCGTTTTAAGCCCAGTCCTTGTACCTTTGTGTTGAACCACTTGTGAATCATACAACCACAAAAAAGGAACCAAAATCAAGGGACAAACCAGTATTGTGTCTACACGTGACCGACAACTTGGCAGAGAACCAATTTTAAGTTGTATCTTTGGGCACTTTATTACTAACAGCCTGTTGCAAAAACACATCATTTGTTAAACACAGTTTCAAAATGTTAGTTTTGATGCCGCAGGAGCGATTAGCTGAAAACCTGGCATATCTCGACATGGTCTGCAGTGAGTCCTTAAAAAGTCTGAGGCACGTGGAGGGCAAAAGCAGAAGTGGCAGACTTAAAAATAAAAACTACCTACAGTAGTTGAACAGTATTAGGAAACAGTGAGGGGGGGGATGCTGCAAATACCTGACAAAGGACCGGAGAGATGCATCTGGGCCTTCAATCGATCCAGCTACTGTTTGCTGAAGCCTCATCAGAAATTGTCCCAGTGGAAGAGTGACTGTCAATAGGTCATTTTTAAAGAACTCCAAGAAGTGCAGTGGCAACGGTTCTTCATCAATGCAGCGAAGTACACAGATGCGTATGGAGGTCAGGAGAGATGTGCAACAGTTATGTATTAGCCTCACAGTCTAATCCTCAGCTTATCAAAATCAAAACTGTGGAAAAACCCTCTAACACGCATGTTTTGTAACACATTGCTATGTTTACATTGCAAAGCTTTTCTCCATGACAAGGCCGGGGGTGGATGAATAGCTTCACTGTGCAGTGGCTGCACACATTACCACGCTCAGCCTCAGAAGGCATGTTAAATGAAATACGGCCTTGGATTAGGACTCGGAGGTCCGTCTCTCCGTACGCAAGCAAAACTGATTTGGCATTTTTCGACCTGCTCTCTTTTAGTTGCAAAGCCTTCCTTTGTAGCTTCGTTGTTGGTGGCAACTGCAACAAGTGAGCCGAGGAAGAATGAACAATAGAGTAACTGCAGGACCTCATTTCAACACCTGCTGTTTTTGAAAAGGGAAAGGTGGAGGCTGTGCCTTTAAATCCTCCTAAACTGCATATTTAATTGGCTATATTTATCTCCTCTTACTCTTTAGAAATGACAGTGGGCATTTCTCTGGACTATTTTCCAATAACCGGTCATAACCTTTCCATAAATCCCTGAAGCGATTGCCTACATTTTCTAAATGAAAGCCTGCAGCAGGTTGTGCACTGGTCATACAAAGCAAAACCACTTCCAGTGTTTGGGAAGTGGGATCATTATTTTTGAGGTTTTGCTGTATGCAAGATGAATTGGTTAATCAGTGTAACAATCAATAATGAGAATAATCATAAGTTATAGCTGTAAAGTAATCATATTGGCTTCCATTGCTACAGACAGCCGCGAGAATAACTGATGGCAGGTTTTAAGAACTATAAATATGTTTTCCTCATTAATCGTGGCTTTTGTGTTCATTGTTTTTTATACTGTATGATTTTTGAAAGACAATCAATAATATATAATGCTTTCCCAGCAGGATTAAGCAGACGCTGGTAAGCCTCGTCTGTTTGTATTTCCGTGTAACTCTATCTGTGCACATCTCCTCCTTTGCGTGTCTTGTCGAGCAGGACAAAGCAGTCACGTTGCTCACCATTCCCCATGCAGTGTTATTAAGGGCAGTGCATGAAATTGCGGCAGTAATCCCAGAGACACTGTTGGTCCTGCTGAGGAGACGCCATGGTAACTCATTAACAAGACAAGAGAGGTGTTTGACCTTTCTTTTACTGGCCTGCGAAGCTCAGCCGAGCACGCAGGTGGCCGCTAAAACCTGTGATTCTGCATGAAAGGCCAGCGCTGTATGACCTGAAAATATCGTGACGTTACTTGAAATAAAGGCAGCGAGGGACGGTATCAGTTATGTCACAATCATATCCTCTCGTGCCGGTGACCCCTCTGTTTTCACTAATCCTCAGCCCTGCTGTTCTTACAGCCAGGCGCGCTCCTTTTATTAAACATCAAGTTAGCAAATTATGCTCTCTGGGCTCTGAGGTAAGGCAAATTAGTCATAATGTGTCATACTCCTATGGTGGCCTTAATTAAAATGTCACAGGCCCGGACATCAGTCACAGCACGAGCAGCTTGATTATGTCCTGCATTATTTGCAGCGGTGTTAACGTGATAAATAATACAGAATTGAAACTGAAACACGCCAGTTAAAGCGAAGTAACAAGCGGGCTGTTCTTTCCTCTCGATTTGTTGCCAGTCTTTCTCTTTGCACGTTGGTCCAAATTAACTGGGCTCTAAGTTAAAACAACTACCCACTTATGCATTTTAATGCAAGAACAAATGTTGTCAGTGAGTGCTGCGCTGGCCCCAGGCAGCGCGGCAGCGACTGTATTCCCAGCCTTATTACACATGCGTAACACTGACTGATGTTCCTAAATTATTGCCAGCAGCTCGCAGTTGCTGTCTCTTACTGTATGCGCTGACGGCCCACCCTTTATCCGTATCCCATGTGTCTGCCTGAACCTGTTGCTCCACAGCAGACTGCTCTTAGCCTTTAGTCTATTTTAGTCCATATCGGCAGACTGAATTATTAATTTCCAATCCATTATGTGCCAATGCGTTAATTATTAATTGTTGAGCGGGCTCTGGCAGATCTGAGGAAAGTGTTAAAAAGAAAAGAAAATGGGGGGTGGGTTGGAGTACGGTTTCTGAGCGAAAGGCATTGATTGCTTCCTTTCTCAGCAAATCTGCACAAGTCTTCAGAGATGACTGCGTGGGAAGCAGAGGGCTCGCCATTCAAAGCATGCATGTTGCATGTATGTGCCCCCATCCGCGTGTTCTGCGTGCAATTATGGCTCTTCATGTCAGCACTGCTGAGCTGGATGAGTGCGAGCAGAGAGAGCATCATTACGCAGACATACAGCTGTTAGCACGTGCAATGCTCCCAGCTCTGGCTCTATTAGCAGTCAGCACCTCCTCTGTTATGCAACACCTCAAGAGAAGAGCGAGACAAACACTACAAAAGTTGATGAAAGATGAAATTGCAACTTTCACTTGTCCTGAAATCCTGCTGTTGATTCCCCCAACAGTTGAGTGGCTCCATTGGAGCTCATTTGAGTGGTTACTCTCATAACACAAAGCACGGATGTACCTTATATAACAACCTGGATTGTCTATTGTATCTCAGAGTGGAGACAGATTATATCACACAGCTGAGGAGAATGTGTAGAGAAGTCTTTTTTTTTTTTCCCCCTTTCATTCAAGATTTGCCACACAAAAATCAATTTAATGACATCGTTAGTGTTTTGGGGGTTTTCTCCCCCAAACTTGACACTTTGTTTTTCTTACAGCTCTGCAGTTTTATGAGGCTTTTAAATGGAAACGCTGGTACACTGGATGCATCTTTTTTTAATAACTTGTGGAAGTTTAACCAGAAGCAAGAAAGCAAATACAACACACTAGGGCTGCCACGATTAGTCGACTAGTCACGATTACGTCGACTATCAAAACCGTCGACGACTGATTTAATAGTCGACGCGTCGTTTGAAGCTTTGTAAGATCACAAAAGACGCAGGAATAAGTAGTAGGATTTAAGAGTGTAATAACGGACTGAAACAGGAGATGGCAGCACTGCATGTACAAGGATGCCAGCTGCCGTTAAACCCCGAAGAAGAAGAAGTAGCTCTGTCCCAGAATTCATAGCGCGGCCCAGCTCAGTTTCCAACAATGGCGGCAGCTAGTTAGTTTTAATATTATTCTTATTATTCTTTCTGGGTCACAAAATAAACGTTTAACATATTTTCAGGCGAGAATGTAGCTGTGTAAACCTCAAATATCTGCTCAGTTTATCAAGACACCACATATTTTCAAAAGCGCTCCGACGTTTTCGGAGACGTCTGTTACCCAGTAGCTCGATAGCTAGCCGGGGGCAAGGCTAACTAGAGCCGTGAGAACACCGGACTCCCGGCAAATCGTCTTCAACGCCGTCTTTTGCTACTCAGGTTAAACATGATATATAAGTCACTTAGATAACTTAACAATGTTATTGTTTGGCTTTTTTTTTTTTTTTTTTTAGTATTTTATTTGTTCCTGAGTAAATCGGTTTGGCTGAGATTAAATTATAGTTTTTACACAGCTGAATAAACGTCAAGCAGACAGCTGATTATCAGAAGTGTGAGATGCTCGAGAATTTACTCCGGTGTCCTGTTATATTTTAGATAGCAAGGAGTTTATTAAACTTCACCGAAACAATCTGCAAATTTCATTAAAATTTAATAAACTATCATCTTGTCTTTATTTTTAGTTAGCACATACCTTAAACACTTAAAGCTGTAAGCTAATGATAGTTATATAAGAGCAGATGCTGCTGGTGCAATAAGTTTTACGTCCAATGGATGATGATCTGATTAGTCGACTAATAACAAAAATAATCGGTGACTAGTCGACTATCAAAATAATTGTTTGTGGCAGCCCTACAACACACCAGTGTGTACACAGCAGGGCGTCATCCAGTCCAGTCCGGCAGCCATGCAATAAATGCTTTGTGATGCTTATCATGCAGATTTTTTTTGTTGCCACTGTGTCGAAGAAGTCTCGACTCCGCTCCTTATGTTGATGCTCGACTGTAATGCAAAATGCACCACAAAATGCAGGGCAGCCATTAACCTTGCCCTGCTGCTCTAATATTACAATTAACTGCTGATTACTGGAAATAACCAGTAAGTAATCCTGAATTAAAAACTGAATGCCGTCAGTTGTGCAATCAAGTGCTTTTTGATTGCTGGTTTGAATCTGAATGGATGAACTATTTAACCAGTTGGAGAGCAACAAAAAATATTTTTCCAAAAAAGCAAATAAAAGACTAAAAACTCTTAAGAATAAATTGCTATTCATAAAAAAAAACGATAAAAATATCGATCCTGTTTGCAGCACCTTTTGTCTTTTTGTGGTATCTGTTATTTTACTTGGACGACTACAGCAGGAAATGACAGGAGAGGAGCGATTTGGAGTGGTAGAGGATGTGGTAAAGGTCACTTGCATGCTCGCCGAGGTTTATGCTTTTGGAAAGGTGAGACTTAAAACCGGGAAAGAGTCTTCCTGTGTTTAATACACCTGGACGTATTATTTTGTGTTTGCAGCAGATAAAAATAGTTAGTGAGAAATGCCAGAGGTAATTATCGACACGTGATGCAGTGGAGAGCAGATAATGGGGCTGTTTTTTGTTGTTGTGCAGTGCACAATTCAGTATGATTTATGTCTCTTCAGTAATCGCCTCCATCCTGAAGCGGTGAAGATTTTTCTCTGCTGATGGAGTTGTCTTTTTCAGGGTCACAGTGCCCCAATCCATGTGACTAGCGATCCCTGAAGAGCATGAAAGTCGTGACATTTTCTGCTGCCATCAACCAATCACTTAGAGGATGAAGTGTCATGGAAAGTTCTACAGACTCTGCCAAAGCTTTTTTAGCAACTTTTGGTGGCCAAGCAGTGTAGAAACACATCTTTCACTGGTTTTTCTCTTTATGCTGGCTCTTATCAGCATCCAACAAGCTGTCTAGATTGGCAGCAGGTATTAAAGTGGTGGTATTTTGGTAGCTGTGACCTCCTCTTCCTCATGAGGCACAACGGCACGGGTTAGAGTGGGCGGTAGCTACAGGTGTATCCAATTTCCCCCTCTTTCTCACCTGTCACACCTCAGCTTTGGTTTGATTGACAGGTGAGTATAGCGGATGCTGAGGCTGCAGCCTGGATCCTGAACAACGCTCCCCTTTGGAAAAGCAGTGCCGCGCTCGTATCATGTTGGTTTCATCCTACATGTGAGCAGCCAGAAGCCAAAAACATGTTTGTGTCAAGTAGCACGTGCGGACCATAAAACAACACGTGCAAATCAAATAATGCAGAAATAATGTCAATAATTATCCCCTTTGTTGGGAAAATGTAAATAGTTTTGGTTAGATTTCCAGTTTTTGGGCCTTTATGGAAATCTCTTTAGAACTTGTTTGTATATTGTGATAGTTTTAGGGTTGGGGTGCCATCACTAATGCATCAGACCAGCTAAACAGTGATTGTTTCCACTGTGAAGATTTTGTAAATTTTCTTTTATAAATTTGGAAGTTGCATATTTACACTTTAAACTGTTTGTTGTTGTTGTTGTTGTTGTTGTTGTTTTTTCGTTGGGCTCATTGGAATCAGAGCCTGACAGATATTAGATTTTTGGGACAAATTATTTTTACATTATTTTTCAGCTACAAGTATCGCTTTCTGATAAGGTTCAGGATCTTCTTTTTAAAAGTGCCACTGAAACCATAGATGGTATAAAATATAGACACAGATTCCAGGTCTGAAAAGTGAAGGCAACAATTAAGTTTAAATTAATTAATACATTTTGATGGCCACCAGGGGGCAATATCCGTGTTTGCGAAAAACCAACAACTACACGACCTCGGTAAACGACTTGTCTTTGACAGCTCACGAATGCTAATGAGCGGTTTCACGGTCAAGGAGTGACGTGGTTATGCTTCGGTCCAGCACCGTTATAGCTGTTTACTGCCACCAGGGGGCAGCATCACAAACAAGCGTACTTTAGTTTTTCCTGTTCTTCAGCCAGTTATACCAATATTGTTTTAATGCTGTTTTTCCAGCCAGTTAGCATTCGGCCTATGCAACGCATGCTTGTGTTTTCTTATCTTGGGTTTTCTTTTTGTTTGGTGTGCTGCACACAAGCGCGCCTTCTTCGGTTGCATCCCCATAGTCCTTCACTTCCAGAAGTCAAATTTGTGCTGCGAGTCTGACCCATCTCTCAGTCGGCACGTCTGGTTTCAAAATGCAAAACTAGCAATGGCAACCCCAAAAATGGGCGACAGCATGCCGACTATGACAGAGCGCGTGTAAGATGTTTGCATTGGCTCTGATATGAGCCGATGCTAATATGATTACTAACATCTTACATATGTTTTTGCGGGTTAGTCCTTGTGACCTTTGGCCTCCTTTTTAAGGAAAAAAATTTGGAGCTTTAATGTTGACACATTCATTCGGCTCGATGAGTTATTGTTTCTGTCATCATACAATGAAATCCAACTATAGTGATAAAAAGTGTATTTTAAAATGTGGCATTTGTTTGGTAACTTGGAGCGTCGAGGCTGTAGCCACTACATCAAGATCTTGTTGCTGTCTTTACAGCTCGTCTTCTCTGTATCAGTGTAAAAGGTCACAGTGGCCACATCACAGAAACACTAACTGAAAGTGACAGCCAGTAGGAGTTGTCATCCCACTTATTCCTCTTTTCCCATATGACCTGGAGAAGCTTTTAGCTGCCGCGTCTCCACTGCAGACAGCGGTTTCACCTGCCCTGAAACTCAAACAAAGGAAATTAAATGTAGATAATAAAGGTGGCTATCCGGCTTTAATAGTCCTCTGAGGAGTAGGGGGGGGTCGGGAAGGTCATTTTTTTAAAGTCATCACAGCTTCTCTTCACCGCGATCCTTCAGCCAGGCTGCCACGCAGGCTTGACAGGCCTGTCTGCACCTGCAGGCGGGAGCGCGTCCCTGGGTTCATTACCCAGGCTCCCTTATTGTCTTGAGACATCAATCCGACACTCTGTGGGGTCTGGTTTCATTTCCCATGAGTCATCTTTGCTTTGAGATTTTTGCTCAGTGTCTATATGAGCGAGTGCAGCTCATTTTGAGTGGAGTATATGAGTTTGACTTGTCTTACTGCTGCAATTATAAGTGCTGAGCTCTCGGCTGCTGCAATCTGTCTTTGTTTTCATTTCATGTTCAGCTGCTCAGTAAGTCGGCCTATCAGTAACGTGTGTGAGCCAACAGATGTTTGTTCCTCTGATGTCTGCGTGCACTGATGACTGTGGCTCGTACACTTTGCCACAATACTCAGCAGGATTTGCCGCTGTCATGTCTTGTTTTGCCTTAAATCCGTTAAAATGTTGCCTCTAAATACCACGGAGACGTGTTGGGGTTGGCGGGCTGTCCCTGGACGCCGCTGCGTTTCACAGGCCATTTAGATTTGGCACTAAGCGCTTTGGTGCAGCAGAGTCACAGAAGAAAAATAGGATTTGAATCGAAAACCTTTTCATCGCTTGTCCCTTGAGAGCATGTTTTCGCGAAACCTTTAGCTTTGGGCGGGGACTAAGAGCCGGAGTGAGGATATCCTTCCGTCCTCGAGATAAGAGTGTCAGGAGTCTGTTTGTCACTCTTAAGCCTCGAGTGAAACCAGAGGCAGACAATGCTGAGAGCCAGACATTTGAATTGTTTGTGTGTACGGGTACGACAGGCGAACCCTCCACCCTTTCCCACTTCTTGCCTTCCTCCTCTTCCAGCTCGTTGGCAGGCCTCGGAGAGTCGACTGCTACGACGCCTCAGATCTGCAGCAAAAGTATAATTTAATGAGCGCCACGAAATCACCCTTGAGCCTGAAAATGGCGTCTGCACATTATCCATTTGCACTTTTCGAAACTCTCGTACATCCATCAGCGGAGGCAGAGAGAGGATGGAGGCTGATGCAGACGCGTGTTCTGATAAGTGCATCTCCTGTGGAGGCCGTCCTCTGTGATTAACTCGTGTCAACAGGACAAAGTGACGTTTCTTTTCTTCCAGTTGTCACTTGCATAGAAATAAAGATTCCAAGTTCAGATTTTTTGTTTGTTTGGGTTTTTCTCTCACTCTGATCATTAGTGTCTTTCTCATCTTATCCATTTCACACGCGTTGCATCAGAGCAGGATTTTCTGTAACAAGCGTAGCACGGCAAGTTTAGAGTTACGACCGCGGCGAAGCGGTCGATAGGGATCTGCCAGTGATCCTTGATCGGCGCGGCGAGAGGCCCGATTAAATGTCCAGCACCTGCAACAAGACGCTGGGAAAACTAGATTTGGCGTGAGACGGTATATAAATGACCCCTCGTTCTAACGCCCACAGTTATTTCCTGCATGTTTCAGGGTTGATGTACAGCAAACCTCCACCCCGTCTCTGCCTCTCCTCGTGTGGCTCCTCTCTGGGAAGCATCCTGCTGACACTCTCTCCGAGGAGTCTTATTGATATTCTTCGAGAGGCATTGCAGAGAGAGGAAGGGAGGAATGAAAGTCACACGCTGTAGCAGGCAGCAGATGCGCTACCTTCCAGCACCAACGACGGCAAACGTCACAAGTCACCCAGCAGGGATGTGTCAGCGCTCTGCGTCGGCTGCACTAATTGCACCTCTCACGCTTTGTGTGCACGTTATCCGGATTATTACGGAGAGGCAATTTGCCATTCATGTATTTGTTTACAGTTAATCCTCTTTAACGTGGAGACGCATGGCGTGAAGAGTAATCGCTTATGATGCGAACAGGACATTTGTTTCAGTGCAGCAGCCACGCGTTCGGCGACGTGTGGCTCGTCAGAGGATTTATACAGGGTGTGACTGTTGAATCCTGGAGGTAGAAAATGTTTGCCTCATTTTTATGCGCATTGTTTTCCACTAATCCTCACATTTGGCCGAGTCATTGTCATTTTTTTTTTTGCTGTGCGATCAGTTTACACAGTCAGACGAAAATAAGTTTATTAGCCGATTAGTCAGCCAACAAAAACGACCTGGATTTGTTTTAGCTGGACACAAACCAGTCGCTGCCTCCTGCACCAGTCTTTCAGAATCAGCTCGCTTTCAGTATATTTAATGAAGCCGTGCAGAATTTTTACCTTCACGCTTTACAAGCACAGGGGTCAAAGGTTATGATGCATTTTTAATCAGCTGTTTCTCAGGTGGTTTGATGGGAACTAAATTTAGCTGTTTTTGTTTGTTTTACGTCCCAGAAAAGTCAGTTTGACACTTGACCTTTATCTTTATCAGACTGTAGCAGTCTTCACAATCCAAGATATTATTATATTCCAAAAAGATTTTAGCTTCAGTTTTTCTTGAGACAAAATGATTTGTCTTATTTTAGATTTAAAGTATTAAAGTTTAAACTAAAAGTAAAAAGGAGCCAAAAGTGGAGTGCCAACGTTTGGTGCTTTGTCGTTTTGGACACTTTTCAGGAGCAGAATGTGCTGAGGTTTCAGTCTCGATCCCTACAAGCTGAGCTCGATTCGTACATCTGCACTGAAACGTTGCCTCAGGCTGATCCTACGTCAGTGGCAAACGCTGTTGGCACCGTTTACTCTCGTGCGTGAAGATGGGATTTCCGCCTTTGAGTCGCTCCATCCTCTCCTGACCATTCAAAAAAACGTCTGCAGGAGAAACCCAGTCAGTCGCTCGGGTGTAGTTATGTGAGGGTTTGTGGTTGGGTTATGGCATATCTACAGCGTAGATGACGGGATAGGAGAAATCTTTGTTGGGTGATTTACGTTAAATTGAAAGTGTGTCATTAACGTGTCAGGACACCGCTGCAGCTTCATTTACAGCTCGGCTCTCAAAGCCTCCGGTTCTTTTCTGAAACATATTCTGTCATTTGGTGTTTTGACGACGGGGTCGCCGACCGCCGTCTAACACGTCGGTCCAAAATCTTCCAGAGGTGTTCAATTTTGTTGACATCTAGCGACTGCAAAGGCCAAGCATATGACCAATATCATCTTCATACTCATCAAGCTGTTCACCGACTCCCCTCGTGCTGTACCGTGACTCATCAGCAGGATGATCGCTCAGAACAATTTCATATCCGTTGTCAGTCCCCGCGTAGGTGACGCTTCACATTATTGGTTTAGTTTGTCACCTGTCTGTATATCAGAATATTTATTTATGTAAAACCGAGGCGCCTGTGTGTTTGTTTACAGAGCTCTGTTTACGGCAGAATAATTGTACATAATTATCAGGAAATAAATTGCAGCAAAGGAGACTCTTTGCATGTTTTCACGGCACATACTCGGCAGTAAACACTGAAAATAAATCGGTGCCTTTAGATTTAAGTAATATTAAACATTTATGAGGCAGAAAATCAAAAGACTAATATTTTGGCTATATGTTCATAATGATGTAGAAAAACGCGACGTCTGCTAAGGAGTACAGATTTGACCGGATGGCGGTGCTGTATTAGATTGTGAAATGCTGTGCAGTCATCTTTTAGGGACCAGGAATATTTGTACCATATTTTCATGAATATTCCCAAAAAGACACATTTTTAAAGAACCTCCAGGAATTTTGAGCATTTAGTTTAAATTTCATAGAAATCCATCAAACAGTAGGTGAGTGATTTCAGCCCAAAGGTGCAAACACATTACGACGCCACTGTGACCACAGCGCCTGCAAGAGCTCCTAATCTGAGCGTGCAAAGATTGACACGTTTTAACTGCACGCTGTGACCACTTCCTGCCCAGCCAGCAGGCAGAGAAAACAATGACACGTGCATCTCTGCTACACGGCATACTGTACACTGGAGTTTGGATCAAGTCTGCAGGAGGAAAACTCTTTCTTGGCAGCAGGTTTCCCTTCAAATTCACGTCAGGTGTGCATTTTAACAGGCTGCAGCTCTTTGTATGTTGGCTCTGTATGTAAATACGCCTTAGGTTTGCTGTGGTTTCTTCCCAGTAGCCCTAACGATCTATTAAACTGCAGAGACCACTGACATGATGCAGTGAAGCCAGCGCTGAGCCCAGCACGTGTCATGTCTGGTATCTAAACACCAAAACCAACCGAGTAATGTTATTGTCTCGAGTGGCTAAAACAATATCAAACCCTGATCTGGATCTTTATTATATGAAGGTTTAGACTTAGAAATAAATTCCTGCCATTGGCCCACTTCTTCCTTGTGGATTCGTTAATATGTTACATGATGCGGCGTCCGCCCAACCCCTCCATCACGAGTCCCAGTGAAACAGCGAGCAGAGGAGAGAAACTGTAGCAGACTCTCACACTGTGCTGAAATTAAATTAGTGTCCATAAAATAGGTCAGTAACTTGAATAAAACGCTTCTTTGGGTTTTTGAGGCACTGAGTGGACACTCTGCACTGCGCTCGTACATCTCACCATCACTTATACTCACTTTATAAACACAATGAGGGCCAACGGTTTCAAAGAGAGAGGCTCAAACGCACTCAGCATGCAGGCATGATGAGACCTAAAGTATAGAGAGGAGAAGCTCAGATTGCAACGATTACGTCTGTTTACTGTTTTAGTAAAGCCAAACACAGTATTCAGTTTCATTTAGAGTTCTTTTCTATATATTTCTGAGAGTGCGAACCTCTAAAAATGTTGAACATGTCCGAACAAAATGAAGCTTGTAACACAGATGCCCCTTCCTTCACCCTCATTCTTCCCCCTGTATTATAAGGCAGGCGTGGAAAATGACTGCGGTGCCCGTTTACACTCGTGCACTCTGAGGTTATCCTTGGAGATCTGCGAACGTTAGAGAGGGAGTGCTCAGGAAAATAGATTTTATTTCTTTAAAAGGAGACTGTTCAAGCCTAAAGAAGTGATCTGCAGAAGGCTGCTGAAACGATACGGCGTGCTGCGCTCTCGCTCCCTCCCCTCAGCGAGGCTCTGAAAGCCGGCAGACCCGATGACCCCCCCTCCTTATGAGCCTCTATCACAGGCGCAGCCTTTCACTGAGTCACCCCACTTGCCACACAAACACACACTCAGAAACGACATGCATAAATAAATCCACACATGTGCAGAGTGGGCTCTGTCTGCCTCCTGCTCGCCTTGTTTCGTCAGTGCATTCAGCTGATGAGACGTTCGGATTACTTTGCCTGCTTTGCGTGGTCGGGATGTAACTGACTTTACTCCCACACGCGTAATGACACATTCTTCTCTAACTACCTTGCAGGCACCGAGCCAGAGGGTTGCTGGGACTAATTTGACAGCTGCCACGGCTCATTATCTGATAAAGCGGACAGTTCTCGGCCCCGCAGTTTAAACAGAATTCGACGATGCTATATCTTCACACATTGTGTGTTGGTAGTGTGGTATTCTTGGCTCATTTTGCTTTTGATATGAGAAGGTCAAAGAGGACATCTAAGAAACGGTTCTTGTTTTATTTCTCAATTTGTGCCAATTTTAGAAAACTTTCAAGATGTTGTCACGTTGATGGGGTTTATCGATAAGACTGTGGCTTGATAGGATGTTCTCTCTGTCTCTTCTCGACCCAGACTTGACCATGGACTCCTTCAGCACCAAGAGCCTGGCCCTGCAGGCGCAGAAGAAGCTGATGAGCAAGATGGCTACCAAGAGCGTGGCCAGCCTCTTCATCGACGACACCAGCAGCGAAGTGCTGGACGAGCTGTACCGCGTCACCAAGGAGTACACCCGCAACCGCAAAGAGTCCCAGAAGATCATCAAGAACTTGATCAAGATGGTGGTGAAGCTGGGAGTGCTCTACAGAAACAACCAGTTCAACAGTGAGGAGCTGATCCTGGTGGAGAACTTCAGGTGACGATCGTCATTTATCGCTCTCGTGTTACACGAGGCAGTTTAGACCGAAGCCCAACTTTGCTGCTTCTCCTTCAAAGCCATGTTATAGTTTCCTGGTATGTGAGCATGTTAGGGTCCATGTTGGCTGATGTACCAACTACGTATGCTACAGATGAGCACCAGCTATATTTATTTAAAGGAAATGAATGGGGATCATCCTCTGTTGTAGGGGTGGGTGGTATAAACAGTATACGGTAGAAACTATGAATTTAGCCAACGGTAGAGATTTTGACTGTACCGCTCTACCGCGATAGCGCATGTTGATGGTGTCATCAAGCTGCGCCTGTTTTCGTGGAAAGCATTGCAGCGGCTGCAAACAGCATAATCTGCAAATTATGCCGGGCGACAGTCACAGCAAAGAGACGAGGCCGTTTTTGAATATGGGGAAAGCCAAAAACTGCGCTTCCTCCACTTCTGTACCATTGATTCATTAATGCTGAATCCTCTCCAGCTGCTCTGTTCCCATGTTGTTGCAGTATTTGAATGACTAACCTCGTATTGTGGATGGATTATCTCAGTTCTTCTCCTGAATGAAGTTTGGTCCGTTTACAGCATCCTGCCATGCGATTGCATTTGTCTCTAACCATCAGGAACCTTCACGTTAACTTTTATCGAGGGGAAAAACTTAGCGTTCATCCTCCAGCTTCACTGTTTATGCTATGCTAACATAGCTGTGTCGCTAGCGATCACGTAGCACATCGTTATATACCAGCTAGCCCAACTTCAGTAACCCTACAAACGTCACTGCTGTTTAGTTTTCTGTCTTCATTTATGTTGGAAGTGATAGCAGAGCTGTACGTTTGAATTTTTCAGAAATCTCTCAGTCAGAACATGCTACATCATGTTTAGGTGGAAGCTAGCGAGCTAACCATCAAGCGGTGCGGCTTCGTAGCTTACCAAAGTCACACTAAAACATTTTTGACAGATGTTTGAGCGCCGTGTACCACATAAAATCTGTTCGAGGTCAGTAAGCACAACTAGAATTCATACATAAGGCGCACTGTCGATTTTTGAGAAAATTAAAGCATTTTAAGTGCGCGTTATAGTGCGGAAAATACGTATGTATGTATATAAGCATGTTAGGGATCATCATCTGTTGATGCACCAACTACGTACGCTACAGATGAGCACCAGTTATATTTCTTTAAAGGACATGAATGGGGATCGTCCTCTGTTGTGGACACAGACAGTATTTGAAGGTCATTTTATCACCACTTTGTTTTGTCAGAGACGAACCTGCTGGAATAATATCTGTACAAAATCAGAAGTTTATCAACCTGCTGGTTCTTTAACAGCGATGGCTACATTTTACCTTTGATTTCTTTTTCTTTCTTATTGAAGCGATGCGGCTCTTACAGCAGAGTCCTCATCGCTGCAATAAACGATCGGTTATTCGACTGTGTCTGAGCGAAGTACAAGTCGTGTTATATTGTTGGTCAGGAGGTTGGAAGCCTTGTGAAACATTAAAGATGTGATTCTGGGGAGAAGTGCAGTTAAAGGACGTTTCTGTGTGCTGATGGAAGCAAATTAAGGGAATGGACATTTCCATCACTTTATATGTGTTTCCAGTAAAACTGAGCTCGGAGGGATGCAAAGCTGACACAAGCGCTCAGTGCAGAGAAGGGTTATTATATTAGCATGGAGATGTGAGCTTTGCACAGGACAATACTATAACTAATATATGGGGGTTGTGAAAGTTTTCTGGAGAAATTCCTGCGGCAGCACTTTCTATTTTTACTTCTGCTGCTCTGGTCAGAATTAGAAAGTGACAGCGTCTCCTCTCTCTTGTCTCCTCGCAGGAAGAAGGTCCACACTCTGGCCATGACGGCGGTCAGTTTCCACCAGATCGAGTTCACCTTTGACCGGCGCGTCATGAGCGCCATCTTGAATGATTGCCGCGACCTGCTGCACCAGGCCATCAAGCGCCACCTGACAGCCAAGAGCCACTCGCGAGTCAACCACGTCTTCAATCACTTTGCCGACTGTGACTTCCTGGCGACTCTGTACGGGCCCTCGGAGGTTTATCGCGGCCACCTGCAGAGGATCTGTAACGGGCTCAATAAGATGCTCGACGAAGGCAACCTCTGACCTCTGCCATCGTGAACATTTTTATTTTTCCTTTGTTTGTGTTTGCATTTACTGTAACATCGAAATTCGCTTGGCAACTTTGTCCAAAGTATATTTCTTTTTCCAGCCTTCTTTTTAATGAATGTCAAACTTCACGCTCTTATCTCCTTAGCCTTGACAACTGTGCCTTAAATAGCATATTTTATCTTCGTTCCAAGGGCTCGCTTTCTCTCTGTCGCTTCAAAAAGGCAAGAAACCAGGCACAGGCCTCCAGCTGTATCTGTTAAATGGACAAAAGTGGGTCTGGGAGCACAACGAGGGGAAGAAGAGAGCGAATTTCCAAGGACAAAAAGAAGTTTTACTGTCTGTTTGCTTTTTCCTGAAAGCAGTGTTGCACTCGATCCCAAACAAGCGCTGTACTGTAGTGAAACCATGTGAACGACAGCAGTAATCCTGCTCAGCCAGCATTTTGCGGCTCTCGCCATCATGCACTGAACTCTGCTTTGCAGAGGAGCGTGGCTTTTTGTTTCGGAGCCACTTATAAACCCACATTTGCTTCCAATCGCCTGGTTTATAGCCACCACAACAAAGGCAAAGTATTTGGGTCATGGGGGGAATGTAAACTCGAAGGAATTTGAGCGTGCTGCGTGTTGTTGATCGTCTCTGCGCCGACTCGAATGTCTCGCCGCCTGGACGCTCATCTAGGCTGAAAACTCACGGCCGGGCGGCGAGGGCGGTGCGCAATGTGGCACCAGGTGCAAAGATTGCTCTGGCATTTTGTCAGAAGGGAATTAAGCGCCAACTCCGTCGAACCGCTCGCCATAATGGATGCCGTTAGTCCGGGGTCAGCTGTGTTTCAGGTTAGGGAGCCTCGCGTTTATCCTTAAAAGCACTAAAACTCCAGCTCAGATTCTGACTGATCCCAACTAAAAAGTGAGCAGGCAGATGAAAGGCTGCAGCGCCGTGTCTGTGAAGAGCGCCGGGCAGAGCGCGGAGATTAGAGCAGAGACAAACACAGCACCTGATTGTGCTCTCCCACTGCAATTATAGCTCCCCGCTCCGGGGTGGCGTAATGGCTGGGAGCCGGCCTCCGTCGAGCAGCCACTCCATTTCACCGCACGGCAGCCTCGTGTGATGAGATGGGGATAACATCTCTGTTTGCGCGATGCCAGTCCTTCTAATGGAGTGAAAGATGATGTTGTGTTTCTCCCTTACAAAGGAGTATATGAGTAGTTACTACCAGCCCTCTCCAACCTTGCATAATGGGCATCTTTCCTTTTTTTTGTCTGTGTGTTTTTGTATCACTGAGCCTGTCTGGGAGATTGTTTTGTGCTGCGGCCTCATTTTGTATTCTGTGTGTGTGTGTGTGTGTGTGTGTGTGTGTGTGTGTGTGTGTACCTGTGAGAGAATTGGAAATTGAGCCGTGTAATAAGCGCTGTGCATTCCCAGATAGGATTGCTGAAACTTTAACTTCTTCTGCAGCAGCTCTGCCAAAGAGAGAGGAGAGAAGGGACTGCTGTTACTTAAAAAGCACTCTTTTTTCCAGGACAACACTTCAGAAAATGGTGTGAACGTGATCGTTCTAACCCATTAATGGTGAAAATGAAGACTGAGGTGGTGGCTGTTGTCATTTTAGTCCTTCGCCGGTTTAATTGTGAGATGACTTCTCATTTGTTAGATTCGTTTAAGCCCAGCCTCATCATTTTGGGAAGGCTTTGAAGTAAATCCTTTAATTGTCTTTAAATGCAATTTTCTCCAAATCCTCCTCATCTCAGGGCGAGTTTCAATCTCACTCATTCTGAAATCCACCAAAAAGCAGCACGAGCCCTCGAAACGGTCGCACTTATTTTACTCAAACGTGCTTTTCTTGTTGCATTTTCACTCTTGTGACTGTGGTGAGTGTTTTTATTTTCACTGGTGTACATAGGATTGTGTTTGTGCGTTCTCTGTATCCAGACACGACAAATTTAATACAAAATGCTTTTTTAAAAAAACTGATACATTTCCTGTCTTTTTATTTTTGTCTTAATTACGCATCTTCTTATCTGGATGGTGTTTCTGACCCGATCAGGAGGGTCGTCTGACTGTGGCTCACCTGGATTTAGTCGACCCCCCCCCCCACGCCTCACCCCCCCCAGCTCCCAGCATTGTTAGGAAACTATGAAAACAAACCCATCTGACTGACAAACAATTCAACTTGGGGTCATTTCTTTCCACTTCCTATAAAGCCACGCCACAGTCGAAGGTAGAACAGGAAATGAGTAAGCCAGAGGACTTTGTGCTTCTGTTTTTTGAAAGTTTAAACATTCGACTCAGCTGCTGCTTAATTTCAAGTGTACAACGAGTAGCACTCTGTGGACTCAGTTTGAGTTTAATCTGTCATTGACTTTGCTACTTCTCAGACTTTGGAATGATAATTTGGCCAGTAGCACGTCTACTGATCCTCCCTGTAGCACACTTGAAAGGCTACTGCAGTAGCAAGTGCCCATTTATCCTCTAATACGGTCATTATCTAAACGTGTGTGTGTGTGTGGATTCGCCCTCGAGTTCAAAGCACCACAGTGTGACTAAAAAGATGTGTGACCAACTCAGTCACGTCTTATTTTCCTTCCTGTTCCTAAAAGCCGTAACTTTGATATTGAGTAAACAAAAACATCTTTAAAGTTAAAGGGACAGTTCTCAGTAAAATCCTATTTACATATTTTTCTCCCAGCCTCTAGTGCTGTTTACCCACGCACATTGTTTTGGTGCGAGTCGCCCGGTTCTGGAGATGCCTGCCTCTCTTGAACGTAATGAATCTCGATGGAACTCGCCTTGCGGTGCTCAGAGTGCCAGAAATGCATCTGAAAAATGTAGCAGCCGTGTTGCTCCAGAAATCATGGCTGATGACTCAAAAAAACACAAAACAAACCATCATATGAGCAGTTTATTGTAGAAACAGTTTCCACTCGGATACACCCGCCAACCGTATCGCTGTGCAGACAGCTTGAGATGGAGAGCCTTGGGATTGACGGGATGTAAACACTGATGATTCACCCATCAGCTGAGCTGTAATATCAGTCAGCTGAGTGCTTTCTGTGCTTGATGGATGTAGTTGAGTGGAAAGACAGTAGTTCCTACATAAACCTCTCACAACAAGGTTTGCAGACTGTTAGCTGTCAATTAAGCGGCGCCCTCGGGAGCTCGGCAATGAAGGTAAAACTGCAGAACCACTAGGAGCCATCGAGGCTGGCTCCAAAAGGGCGTCGACCCCCCACCAACTCTGATCCTAAACGTTACAGCAGAGAGAGCCTGGTACAAAATACAGTTTGGCCTCTATCAGTACTTTTGGCTCTGCTGGGGGTAAGTCGAAATTTTAGGGTTTTTTTTTTAGTTTCATAGTATTTTACAGCTCATTTAAATGGATAATTGAGTTTTTCAAAGTTCAGCATCTGCTAGGCTTCATCCAATAATTTGAATCATTAAACTGTGTTTGCACTGTTGGACCACTTTTAATGGACCATCTGACCAACATTATTACTCTGTGTGGTATAAACTATCCAAGACATTAGGGCTTCAGTGTTGGTGAGTGAAATTCAGTTTTTATTATCACTAACATACAACTTCTGCTTCAGAAAATAAACATGGGGTGGCTGAAACACTGTTGTGTCCTCACACCAAAGCAAAAGCAAGATTTGAATACCCCAAGAATTATGTGAACCCCTGTGAGCAACCACTTGGTGACAGTGGGAAGTAAAAACCCAACAGGAAGAAACATCCAGCAGAACCAGGCTCGAGGAGAGGCGGCCATCTGCTGCAAGCACAAGGGGATGAGTGGAAGGAAAGGGCAAAAGGCACAATGTGGCTTAGAGAGACCGTTTAGTGAATACTGAAGATATCTGATAACTAAGGGTCACCTGATCGAGCCCAAAACTAAAATGTTCGAAAATTTTAAGCTTTGAGTTAAAAGTAGAGAGAGTCCGCCTTCTGAATCCAAACTGGCAGCTGGTTGCACAGGAGTGAGGCCTGAAAGCTGAAGGCTCTGCCTCCCATTCTGACAACCACAAGGAAGCCAGCAGTCTGCTGGGCTGATATGGTAAGGTGTAAGATATAACGGACTGCTGCGTTACTCATTTTAACTGTTCTTCAGATATTTTCATTTCAAATATCATAAAGTCACCAAAACTGAAAGTGAAGAATAATTTACTCATTTGTTATTATGTGACTCCAGAGGCCTGTGAAAGGAGCAGCACAGGCAGCACATGCGGAGTAAATGTGCAAAAACAAATCTGTAACTTGGTCTAAGCTTCAATGTTAGAAAAAGAAACACGTTTTAAGACCTTTTGCCAAAATGTTTCTGTAGAATGAGCCCTCTGAGGTTTTTGTTGCTTTAAGCCTGACAAGCAAAGTGCCATGTAGCGCAGCTGTATTAAAGGAAACGGCAGCCGTCTCTATTTCTCAAAAACTGGGAAACTCACACCAAATGATGTCGATGCACGTGTGAGGCTACAGGCCAGGATGAAAATATGTAAATGTGATTTTGAGGTGTGCGGCCCTTTAAATTATTAATTTCTGTTGCTGCCTGAGAGGTAAAAGTATCTCCGGGGGGAAGGAGGTGTGAGGGAATTTAAGTTTGCTTATTTTCTCATTTGCAGTGTGGGTGTCTCGCTTAAACACTTTCTGAAAATGAAAATTTCCAAATGACAGTCACGACGTGATTATCAGCGGATGTGAATGAGGGCTCTGATACATTTTGGTGAAGCGAGCTTCCATTGGGGCATAATTATCATTTTTACATAATGAAGTGACTACAAAGGAGCCGGCCTGCATCCTAAGAAGGGAGCCGAAACGACGAGGCATACAGAGGAACCATTACTCTTTCCGCTCGTGTTCGAGCCCAGATTACCAAGTTATGATTTGCGCTATAGACTCGCACCCGAACTAAACGCAGCTGAGCTGAGATGCTGTGGCATCGCACTTCTCTCTGCGATCAAAAATGACAAAAGGGATCATTTCCCTGCTTGGCTGCCTGCACGTACAAACGCGAGGAAGGACGAACCGAGCAGCATTTTCACGGTCCATCCCTGCAAGGATACAGGCAGTTAGTTTTGGCACAAGACTGCGAAAACCTGGCCGCATGTCAATGCGGGCACAAACACCCTAATGTTTGAGTTGTGGGTGGTGCAACAAAACAAACCAAAGGGCATTGTGTTCAAACAACAGGCAACGCTCTGCCCTCGTACAACAACACAGCCGTATTTTTAGATTTTCTTTTATCATCCATGCCAGAATAAAATGCCTTTCAGGCCTAATGAGTGAGGAAGGGACTGGGCCTGGAGTCAAAGGATTAGTGGCACTGAAGAAAAAACTGCAAAAATGAATCAACGGCCTATTTCTATGATGATAGAATTTATTGTGTCATTTTAAAGAAAACCAGCGGAGGAAACGTGTGTTTGCTGCAGGCTTGTTGTCCCAGCAGCAGATGCACGAAGACGCGTGAATTGTTGCGTTGATGTAACCGAGCTTACGGACGGCAGATAAGATAGTTTGTCGTGTTTTGATTTGGACACAACATTATCTGTGGGGCTTTTTCGTCTCAAGGCCAACATCCCACTGTAACAACTGCTTTCACGCTTTCTTAATCTTATTACAGTGCGCGCACGCTCGTAAAAGAGAAGCCTCTTTTACGCGAGGCCTTTGCTGACCTTTTGAGCACTTGCAATTTTTTTCTCGCCACCAATCTCATGTAGGTTAGCTGGCAGAGCAGAGCCGAGCGAGTGCTGCTTATTATGTATTACTTTGCTTTTGTAGTCCCTCCACATCGTTACTCATCCAGTATGCTTAAAGGTGCTCTCCCCTCTGGCAAGCACAACTATGACAGTCAGCTTGGAAGTTAGAAGTCTTTCAAAACTCGCCTTTTTTCCCTCCCTCTCCCCGTGTCTGCCGCCTCTTTTCTCTGCCTCTCTTGGTGTCCCCACGTCTATCTCTTCCTTTCTCGCTCTAGTCCTCAGAGAGCACCTGACTGACGTGTTGTTCAAGGATGAAAAGCACAGTGGAGGGGAATCCAAAAGCAAACAACACAAAAATATACATGAGAGGACGGGAAAGACACTGTTAAACACACACGCACGCACACACACGAGCATGCGCACACAGAAGTCTAAGAGGAACCCCCTAGGATTATCACCAGCGCGACACTGGACACTTCAGGGAAGCCAGCATCTGCTCACTTCCATATTTAATACTGCAAAAAAAGAAGAACATTGTGTTCTCGAGAAACTTTTCATTTTCACTTTGTGTGAATGCAGAACCAAATACAGTCATGCGAACAGGTTTAATCCTCCCCAGACTTCACGTTTCTGCTGTCCAGGTGGCTATAGAAAGTTCCCAAGTGCCCCGAGCCATTCACACTGTGACTAAAAGCCATTTTGCACAGGAAATTTTGACAGACATGGGGGCCTTTGACTTTCAAAGAACTGCTTTTACATCCATCTTTTCCACCAAGTTATGTAAGGTTTTCTTGGTGCTCTCTCCCTCTGTGTGTGTGTGTGTGTGTGTGTGTGTATAAAAAATAATCATTGAGGACACTGGTGTATGTGCAGGGGCAGTAAAGTTTAGCAAACACACATGCAGGAGGCTGAAGTATCCGTGCGCACACGCTCTGCTGCTTCTCGATGGGCAGTCGGACTGCTGCAGGACTCAAAACAAGCGAGGGAGCGCTGCAGGAGGCAGTCGACAAGGTTACAAGGAGACCATATGCTCTGACTGCCTGTACGATGGTGACAAAAAGGCCTCCTGTTTAAAAAAAGGACAACGTTCCCTTTTTGTTTTTGTCCTTCAATCACTCAGACACATATTCAGCGGATTAATATAATGGAGAGAATAAAGGCAACCGCGCTCAAGAGGCTGTCCAGCGAGCCTGAAATGGACAGCAACTGTGACAGCGGCTTATTCTGCATTGACTTTAAAATGAGCGATGATTGTGTGTTTGGCTGCCATGTTATTTATGGACCTCACAAAGTGGGTGGTTGATTGGAGGAAAGCTGAGACCTTGAAGAGGCCTGAATTCAAGGTCTTTAACACACACAGAAACCCACTTAGAGAGTTTATTGGAATGAATGTGCAATAGTAAACTTCTCTTAGTCTGACTGCTCTGCACTTCATCACTGTCTAGTGCAAACTTCATGTGCAAAAAAACCCTGAAACCCCAGAAATGTCATGCTCGTTTTCATAGGTTTAAATCATCGCACAACAAACTGTGAAATATTATCTGCGGTCATCTGAGCCCGAGTGGTGCTGACGAATTCATTCGGTGAACCAGTCCCAGCACCTACCAGCCACATCACCTCCTCAACTGCTCGTTAATCGGTTAATAACATGGTGCGTTTAGATATGTAGACGCGGTCAAGAATTTAGTGTTTTAAGTGACTGGTTGTCGGTGCCAGACTGAGTATTTCAGAAACTGTTGATCTGCTGGGATTTTCCTACACAACCATCTGTAGAGTTCACAGAGCGCGATCTGAAAAAGAGAAAATTTCCAGTGAGCGGCAGTTCTCTGGGTGAAGATGCCTTGTTGATGTAATAGGTCAAAAGACACTGGCCAGACTGATTCGAGCTGATAGGATGGCTAAAAAAAACACTTGTTACAGCCAAGTTATGCAGAGAAGCAGCTCTGAATGCAGCAGGAAACTGAGGCTACAGTTCGCACATGACAGAACAAGACGAGTCTCAGTTTCCACTGCAATCCTTGGATTTGGATGGGAAAAATTTGGTGTAAACAACATGAAAGCATGGATCCATCCTGCCTTGGATCAGCGGTTCAGGCTGCCAGAGGTGGTGTAATAGTGTTGGGGATACTTTCTTGGCACACTTTGGGCCACTTGGTATCAAGCAGAAAACTAGCAGAGTATTATTGTTGTCCAACCCTTGATGATCGCAGCGTACCCATCTTCTGATGGGCGCTTCCAGCAGGATAATGCGATAGCAAATTTCATGGCGCTCGAATGTCCTCCACAGCTACCAGATCTCAGTCGAACAGAGCAGGGATATCAAAGTCATTTCACTCATCCAGGGAAACATAAAGCCCACTCTAATCTCAAGTGGGCTGGACGAGTGAAACTCCACTTTCTGTCAGTGTAAATGGTCAACTACACATTTAATCACTGAGATGTGTTAATATAAGATCAAGAAGTGCAATTTCAACAGCACGTGTCAGTTTTTCTACATGAGAAATGTGTATAATTACAGAAAAAAGTTCTTTCATTTGCCCTGTCCTGACTGTATTAATAAAACATAAAGTTTTAAATTAACTGCTTTGGTGTAGTATGAACGGCTGTGGGAAAAGCTGTAAAACACATAAAAATACAGTTAAAGGTCCAAAAATGTATGCTCCCCTTCATATTTTCCAATGCCACCCAGTGGGCCAGATTGGAGTCTTTTCTGGGACGATTGTGGCCCCCGGGCCTTTTGTGTGACACCCAATAGAGCAATATAGCACCTTTGGGATGTGGTGAATGCAGAGCCTACAACTCTGCAGCAACCTTTGCTTTGAAGAGTTAAGGCACCTCCGAAGGCAAAAGAGGGTCCAACGTACCTAATAAACTGGCTGGTGAGTGTTTGTCTCTGTGCTTCTAATCAATCTTTACAGCACTTTAAATTACTTTTTGTTCGCAAATAAAGCTGACTGATTAACCATTTGTGTCACAGTGAAATCCAGTGCAATAAAAATGCAATCTCCAGCTGTTAAGCGGAGCAGGACTTGGTTGCGTGCAGCAGGATGTCGTGAGCAGTAAGAAGCTCTAAGGTCAATAACGGCGGCTCTATCGCTCGCACGCTTTATTGTTTTGGTTTCTTTTATCCCGGCTAATGGCCATTAGAGGCTGACAGCCGTCTGTCGACATGCAGGCAGGAATCTTCTTAGCCTGCAGATTACGCCGAGCCCGTGACTCTATTTTCACTCCCATCATGTACCTGTATAGTAAAATATGTCAGCGAATGAAGTCATGTTTCAGCAGGGCACTACCGGAGGAGTATATTGCAATGCTGACTAACAGAATGACAGATGCTTTGAGTGTTTCGCTGTTGAGTGACAGCAGACTTGTCAGGGCTTTTGTGTGGCTCTGCTGCCATCTTTTCATTTTGGCTGCTGCCAGTGAGGGAGGGACGCATCTATGCAGCCACAGCTGAGTGAAAAGGCACCTAGGAGGCATTTTTCTGAGCTTGTCAGACACAAGAAATCTAATCCAGACAGCCAAGAATTGGAATGTAAATGAGAAACCCGAAAATAGCAGCTGTCTCTGCGTAATTGGAACAAATGGAAGTTGGATGTGTGGTAGAAAATAAAAACAAGAAAACAACTGGGATGTAACGTGACACTATTTGCTGACAGTTACAATAAGCTGGGGAGAGCCGAGCCACAGGCAGGCTGTTGTTTGTAGCCAGGCAGCTTATAGTTTCTGTCAAACCGCTGCTGATCTCAGATCTTGAAGGTCGCAATTATGTGCCCCCCCTACCCCCCCGCCTCCTACTATTCCTGCTTCATCCCTTTCTGCTGTTATCCTCCTCTTTTCCTTTAAACCCCCTCTGGTGTCCTAAGCAGCATTTAATTGTGGAGGGCTGAGCCGAGGAAGGAGTAATCAGATGAGAACGGAGGCAGGGGGAATCACGTGGGCACACATTCACTAAAGGGGGATTAATAACACTGGCGTCTTGATTGAACTTCGGCTGCTCTCCGAAGGTGGGGCAAGGGGAGAAAAATAGTGACACGGAGAGAGGAGGCAAAGAGACGAGAGTTGTAAAGACGAGGACGATCGGAGGTTCTCAGATGAGAGCAGCAGGGAGAGGAGACACAGATGAGGAGAGAAGAGGGAAACAGAGAAAGGGAGTTAGAGCAGTGAGAGGGAGTGGGAGGAAGAAAGAGCGAGGAGAGGAGGCAGTGCAGCGCAGTGCGGGGGGGAGAGAGACAGGAAGGGAGAGAGAGAGAGATGTAGAGACAGGAAGCCTCCACTGCCACTGAGCCAGTGAGATGCAGGCAGGCAGAGAGAGACGACAGAGGGAGAGAGAGGCCCTCGGCATCTCCACGGCTGGCCCAGCGAGGGGGCGAGGGGCTCAAGAGCACTACAGCGGAGAGAAGAGTGGGAGGGGAAGCTGAAACTGAGGGAAAAGAAGAAGGGCGATACAATCAGAAGCAGGCTTTGCCAGGAAAAAGGGGAGTGGGGTGAGTGGGACTAGAGCTGAGGAGGGAAAAAGCAGATAAAAGTTTTGGAGACGGAGTAAGAGGGGGAGAGGGAAGGGGGGGACGAGACTAAACATCAGAGCGGATAAAGCCCGTTAATGGCAAAGGTAGGAGGAGATTCGTGGAAGAAGAGGACGAAGCTTTCGGTGTCTCAGGAGTCCTCCCGTTCCCCTTTTACTTCGTCTTCATTCTGCCAGGCTGCCGGACATCATCCATCACCATGTTCTCCGACAGCAGGGCTCCGGCGCCTGGGGAGCAGAAAGGCTTCAAGTCCCACACCCCTCACTTCATCCCGTGGCTGCGCAATAGCTTGAAGCCTCACCAGAGCAGCGACCTGGGGCTCAACGGACCGTACAAATCCAACTCAGAGACCCGAAACAGCCTGGCCCCGCTGGAGAGAGCCAAAGGGATCGGCTTTTTCTCCATCCAGGGGAAGGACCGCGGAAAAAAGGCTGAACTTCGGTGCAATGGGGTGGGGAAGGCGAGGATGCTGCCAGTTGCGCTGAGGGGGCACCACATCCTGCCAGGGAGCCTGGGGAAGCAGAGGGAGGACAGTCCTGCCAGGTGGAACCGGACTAAAGAGCTTGGCACAGACCGCAACGCACAGATCAGCCCAGGGGAGGGGCCGCAGGGACCAGCCAACAGCTCCTCCGCTGCTCAGGGCAACCACACCTTTGTTAGGAACCACAGCAGCCACCTGAGCCCCCATCAGACGCAGAGTGACAGCAGTAGCAACTCAGTCAAGAAATACGGGCCACTGCTTGGACCTCCTGCTGCTCCTGTTGCTGCGCTGCTCACTGAGGAGCCAAACTTTAACGTGCCTGTTGTTATGTGTATTGAGGGCAAAGAGGGGAGGGTGTGGGACTACGCCAGTCACACCACCCACCGTCAGAGAGACCACCGTTCATCCAGCTGGCTGAACTATGACACTCAGGGACTAATAGAGAGGCAGCATGGATTCAGCTCCAACTTCAGCTACACCAGTAAACACAGCAGGAGCTCCCAGAGCCAAAGAGACCTGACAGCGCTGCGGGAGCCACCTGTGGAGGATCTAAACGGAGTTATCTTCTCCACCGAGGTTCCTCACAGGGGGCTGAGCTGTACGACAACTCTACAAGGCCCCGAGAAACCCAGACCGAGCTCAGAGCGCACCGCTTTCCTGGCTCAGAACCAGACGTGGGCCCAGCACAGACCAAAGAGCGAAGGGGAGTCACAGAGGAAAGAGGCCAGCTGCAGGAGGAAGGTGGTGCGAAACCAAATTAAACGGGTGGTGGTCAACCTGGAGCAGGTTCTCAAAGCCCTGAGGGATGTTCATCAGGAAATGAAAGAGGTAACATGACGTATTTTTCTCGACTATGACTAAAAAATGAGATGAAAGCTTTTTCAGTGTCAGATTCAGCCACGTCACCCTCTCAATCATCACATTTCATTCGAGCGACTGAGAAGTGAGAAATACAAACAAAACAGGACAGAAAAGTTACTGCGTCCTTTCACATTCATTTTCTGAAAGTGTTCATGCTCGAGGGCCTGTGCACTGACGAATAACAAGCCGGTCTCCAAATGCACGTCCTCAGCAAGAATTTGCCATGCATTAAACAGTCAGCAGCACGGCTTGCATGAATGCAGCACCAAAATTTCCCAAATTTCCTCTGTCGTCTGTCTGCACGCTTCAGCTCGAGTCGTGTGCACATTTTCATAAAGGTGAATGAGACACTAGTCATGCCCCATTTGCCTGATGCGTTCAGAGGTTGTTGAGATGAAGGATCTCTCCCTCCACTCGCTCTCCTTATGGACAGATGTGCTCCAGGCACAGCTGGATTGCGTCCGACGCTTTTTATAATCCATTTATGTCTGAGTTTCTCTGTCTCACACAGTAAAAGTGACACATAAATCTTGCCTCTTGCCATTTGATCTGCGTCTGTGGGGTCACAGCTAAACCCGAGGTAGTGACCTCATCATCCTGGCTGCGAGCTTTATTAATAAAACCCCAACGAGTGCACACACAAAGAAGGGAAAGAGGGGGGTGAGTAAGCAGACACTGAAATAGAAAAGTCCCAAATTTTCACAACAGAGGCAATAGATGAAAAGAGAAATAAGGTACCAGAGAAGACTGGTCGCATATTTATTCCAAAGCTGTGTTTTTTATTCCGCTGCATGAGCAGCAAACCTCAGCTTTGTTTAATATTCATCACGGCTACGAAAAGAAATTAGTGGAGGCCTTTGTCTGAAGCTAAACAAATATTACACTAAAGATCTCTCTCACACACTGGAGGAGGAAAAGACATCACAAAAGTGGGCTTACACTTGAATATGGTAGCGATCCTCTGCTGAGGCGCTTTGACAGATCAAAAAACTGAACTATGACTCAGAACTTCAAGAGAAACAACAACAGAATTGAACTTAAAGAGCTAAACGCAACTTAAATAACGGCGCTCCACAACAAACGTCTCTCGGTACTCATCAGGAGGACCTGCAGGGTCAACCCCCCCACACTGCTTCTAACAAACACCCTTGGGGGAAGCACATGAAAACCAGGGTCCTCTGCACTTTTATCTCATCTGATTTCTGACATTAACGAGCAGCACCTGCCCAGAGTCACTGGATGCGCATATACACGCTGTACTTCAAAGCAATATGAAATGCCTCGCTCAAACAGCTCCAGCATTAAAAAAAGACAGAGAGAGACAAATCAGGTCATCCACTGACATCAGCAAGGATATTGAACACAGCGAACAAAACAATCCAGCACGGACCGAGGATTTATCTGTGCACATTGAGCAGGTGGCGTGATGGGTCAAGCATTTTCCCCAGAGTAATTTCCTCCAATCTCTTCCATCTATGTATGGCTGTGTGTGTGGCTGTTTCTTCTAGTCTTGTTGTGTGGGTTGTGTGTGTGGATGCTCTGCACGCACTTGGATACATGCACGTGTGCCTCGTCTGATTTTTACTAAACTGGCAGGACAAATCTGATTTGTTTTACCAGACTGAGCTGCACTGCTTTAACTTAGTTCTGTATGTTATGAAACATTTATTTGAGGTTTGCAGGGATTCATCTTTGTACAGCTCTGTTAAGCTCCTGCCAGTGTCTCAATTTTGGATGAGATCTGAGGTCTGTGGCAGATTTGACGCTGCGCTTGGGATCACTGGCCCCTCGCGTGATTCAATTTCAGCCAAGCTGTAGCCGTCGGACAGATGGCCTCACATTTACTCAAGAATACTTTGGTATACGGAGGAGTTCACAGTGGACTCAATGACTGCAAGGTGCCCAGATCTGCAAAACCAAAATCATCACCCTGCCACCACCGTGCTGACAGATGGTATGAGAGGGGTTGGTGCACTATGGTCAAACATCTCCACTTTGGTTTTGTCTGTCCAAAGAAATTTGTTCCAGGAGTTTTGTGGTAACATGCTAGCTGAGGCCTGTAGGCTCTGAGAAGTAGCTCTTGGGTTCTTTGCAGTTTCTCTGAGCATTGCACAGTCTGACCTTAGGGGGAATTTTCTGGGACGTCTGCTTCCGGAAAGATTGGAGCATTGTGTTCGACACATATAGAGGTGGTATATGTGCATATTTATAGAGGTGCTCAAACTTGCTGATGATAAAATAATGACGTATATATGAGACGTACTGGCTGCTATTTACCTCTTAATTCCTGAGGAAGCAGAAACGGCGGAGTTAGCGTTTCACATCCTGGTGGATTAGGGGATCAAGCTGATAAGCATTTAAACACAGTTTCCCAGCTGAAATTCAGCTGCAGATCTTTGTGGAATTATGAATCTTTCCCCTTCTTCCCTCTGCTTCAGCGCTGCTGTCTGCTGTCCAGGCAAAGAATATTTCCTCTTGTCAGCTAACTGAGGAAATGATCAAATTTAAGCCAATAGTTGTTAAGTGTGATTTGTTAAAATATCTATCATACATAATGCCAAATATTAACTGTTTCCAGCTGCACTCAAATTTGTGCTGCTATCGAGAGATTTGCTTTAGGAGTTTGACTCTTGGTGGTCAATTATGCAGAATTTATGGAGAAGAAAAAGCAGCAATTTGCAGATGGAAGTGTTATTTTTCTAGTGTGTTATTATCTCTATAATAAATTATGTATTGCAGCACTTTTATAAAACGAGTGACTCACAAGAGGCAGGTTAAACAGAGGATGGTGCTACACTGATAGCGTTAAAGTGAAAATGCAGCTCGTGGTGTCTTTGATTAAACCCTCTCTGCCCGGTAACAGAGGCTTTCTGACAAAGCTCAAAAACTCTTTGAGTTTAGTCTAAGATTACTCTGATGACATCACCATGACATCATCTGTTTTCACGGGCTATTACTCACTGCCAGAGGTGAACTGATCTGTATAAGGAAACAATGGAGAGCTCTGTTCTCAATCTATCGCCTCTCTTTTCATTCAGCACACACAGCTGGACCAGCAGCCAAGCAGAGTGGGCAACTCCCAAAAAGCTCAGTGTTTTACTTTACTCTGTATGTGCAACATTTAATCAGTCTGCTAATATGTGTTTCTCCAAAGGGGAACCTCGCCATCAGGTCCTGCATCCTCTTTCTTGGAGCAGTGGCACCAAAACCCAAAGCAAACAAAAACTATAGAAGACATTTTTCAATCACAGAAACTGGAGGAAAACTTCACTTACTGACTCTATCTTTATCTGTCAATCGTGTATTTTCTAGGTGGTGCAGCAGATTGACCATCTAACATCAACCATTGATCTGAGTGAGGAGGAGGAGGAGGAGGAGGAGGAGGGAACTGGAAGAGAAAGCACCAAACCTCCCAGCGACAGCAGCTACAGTTCAGGCTCGAGCTCCAGTGAAACAACTGTGGGCTTCCCACATCAGAGGCTGTCAGAGCCTGCAAACCAGCCAGAAACTGTGTATTTATCTGGCACCCTGAGGGGAGAGCATCATAGCAGGAGCCAGTCTCCACCCAATGTGCAGCTGCGCCCACTAACCTCTGGACTTTTATCGGAGAGGAGTCGGACTCTTCACCTCACCGGTAGTGTTGGGGCCTCACCCAAACACGGTGGGAAGCTGCCATACTCCAGTAACCTCACGACCCACGACCACACTCACTCCCCCCAAAGAAGCCTCCCTGCTCGGCCTCCAACTCCTGGTCTTTCTCCTCTAACGGTAAACTTCCATCTCCCCAGTAGCTCTGGTTCTCAGCCTCACTCTCCTGGGGCTACCTCCTCCATCAGGATCAGCCCCATCTCACCTCCCTCTCCCCTGTCTTCAAAGGCTAACCCACCCCCTGCTCTTAGCCCGTCTGTCATCATCCAGACCAAAGTGGGGTCATATCAGACCACACAAAGCGATCTCCCATCTGCTGGGCCGCTCTCTCCATCGTCCAACCTGCTGCCGTCTGCCAGCTGCCCACCCACCGACTCAGAGACTGAAACCGGGTTCGCCGCTAACACGGAGAGGCGAGCATCCTCAGCGGGACCGTCACACGTATGCGGCGCAGCACAAGGCCACAGAGGTCGCAAGCCTCCACCTTACCCACATCACAGACTCTCTGAAAACACAAAGAAAGTGAAGGAGCCCCGCAAAGCTCCTCCGTACCCTGAGAAAAGAAGGCTGCTCTCGACCACAGTGTGAGACAATGCAGCAGGAGAGGGGGGCTGATCGAATGGAGCCATATTCACAGCACCAGCCACAAGTCTGCAAGAGTGGAGAGTGATTTAAGGCTTGCCAAGCTGAGCTGAGACCAAGTTTCCAAGGTGACAAGGCGCAGACGCAACTTTGGGTGAGTATGTCAGGAGGAACAGCTTGCTTCTGCTAATGTCCTCTTACTCTCTCCTTCTATACAAACCTCTCGGGTTCACACACTGAACATACACAGGGCATCGTAACATCTGTCTGGTTAACTGCTCTGGTAACAAGAGCCTCTATACAGATGTTCACTTTGCACTGCAGATCTCAGACTCCCACCGACTGCACAGTTAAAGGGCAAGGGACTGAAAAGGCCTAATTAGAGAGAAATTGCAATTATTGCAAAATGACAAGGCAAAGCAAGAAGTGATTACCTTAGTGCACTTCAGCCCATGCAGCCAAAGAGGTCCACTCACATGTATCAGCATCATCTGAGGTGGATAATTGCTGTCTCACTGCAGCTCAGGCTACCTTGGCTTGCAGTGTTAAAGAGCACATGCGGGGGAAGTGAGGTCAGAGATCTGTGACAGAGCTAGAGACAAGAAAACGTGTCATAATATGAAAAACTTTGCAAGAAAGTGCCCGAGCCCAGTGTCCCTGCTCCGACTGGGTCACCAGCCTAGCACTGGGGTGCGCGTCAGGGGAGACAGGGGGCAGCTGGCCATTCGTTGTACCCTTCACCGGGCCCCTGGTGATACAAAAATCCCATCTCCTTTGCTGCCTCTGGCTTGACCGACCCAGCCACAATCTCCATCTGTTCCCCTCCAAATGTCAGGAGATGCAGAGAGAGAGAAATAGGGGGCAGGTGCGAGAGAGCAAAGAGAGAAAAGCAGACACGGGAATGCCAGCCGGATTAACTACATAAACACAGCACAGCAAATCGATGGCTCATTCATTTAGGTCAGCTTATGTTGTCCTCTCTGAAATGTTGCTTTGGGTTATTTCAGCTGGCTCTTTATTTTTCTCAAAGAATAAAGCTGAGGTTATTTTATATTCTCTCTCATGACCAACAGGCCCGATAAAAAGAGCCTGTTTCTCAATAGAGTGACCTAATGGTTACTGCCTGTGCCACTCAGAGGTACACATCTTCAACAGACGTCTAGTTTCAGTCTTTGTACAAAGACTCAGCTATTTACCCCAAACACTGTAGATTTTTAAAGGTTCCTTAGGACAACAGGAGTGCATTTTATATATATATATATATATATATATATGCTGTCAGCGTTAATCTTGTTAAAATGACGTTAACGCCATAACCGGATTAACGCGGCAAATCTCCGATAGCGAGTTAACGCGACTCGCCCCGTGCTTGGGGCTGGATGGCGCTTGTGCGTTAACGTTAGCGCGGTTCCTCAGCCTCACAAACAGCTAGGAATGAATAACCACTGGTGCTCCAGAGAGCGCTTTCATCTCCAGCATGGTATATGTGGGATTATGTTCATAATGAATATCACACAGTGATACTCTGTGACTCATTCAAGCATTTTTAGGCAAATGTTGAGATAGTTTTATTAGTAATTAGTCATTTTTGTGCAGCTCTATCCCTCAGAGGTGTCTACCATCATGCTACAAGTGCAATGCTTACATGCTTAAAGCTGGAGCGCCAACATGATGCTCAGAAAGAATCACCTCCTGAGTGTAATCTGCTAACCTGTTAACTTTAAGGACTAAAACCTTATGTGCAGCTGAGGTCAGTGGAGATCTTGTTAGTGTTGCAGGTAAACTGAATGGTTTTCCTAATAATGAGCAGTTCACAGCTAAAAAAAAATGCCACACTATAGCTGTGCAAAAACAAAACAAGTTTTCAAGTAATGGAAGTGCAGTCCTGTGGAAAAACTACATACATCCTTACTGCTTCCATAGGAACTGAGAAGCTACGTTGCAGCCAGGCGCTGCTAATTCAATGCATTTGATCAACTGATCATAAGCAGACGTTTTAGCAGTTTGCAGGTCTGAAACATTCAGGTGTGTGTTAACTTGATGCCAAGGAGAAAATACACCAGCAGTGATCTAAGAAAAGCAATTCTTGCTGCCGATCAATCTGAAAAAGGTCATAAGTCCATTTTCAAACAATCTGGTCCATCATTCTGCCGTGAGAAAGATTATTCACAAGTGGGAAACATTCAAGACAGCTGCCAGTCGTACCAGAAGTGAACATCCCAGCAAATCGACCCCAATGTCATACTGTGCAGTGGTCAGGGAAATTGAAACAACCCCAAAGACTACTGTCAATCCCTACGGGCCTCCATTAGCACCTTAAAGTTCATGACAATACATTTAGAAAGCAAAGTTGCACAAACCACAGACCACAAGGTTGGCCTTTGCCACTGGACTATGAGTGGTGATGAAGACTGAGGCAGAGTACGGTAGAAGGCAAGTCAAGCCGTCCAACTGCAACACAAATCAGACTTTCTAATATTCTGTTTCTAATTAAATATTATATATTTTAATCTTAATTAGCGCCATTATGAAAACACTCCAAACCCCACGTACAGGAATTCCCCACACTCATGTGACCCATGGCCTCTACTGGACCCCCGGGGAAACATCTGCACACACAGACAGGCGAGTGATCTCATCTCCACAAGCAAGTTTTACTCAACAGTAGACCTTATTTGGTGCCAGTGTCTTTGAACATACAAGACCAAAAAGGAAATGCTCGACAATAACGCACAGCACCACGTTTGCAGGAAACCAAACGCAGCACGCCAGCTGCCGAGCACAGTGGTGGAGGCGTGATGATTTGGGTTCGTTTTGCAGCCACAGAAACTGGACGCTTTACAGTTATTGAGTCGAACACAAACAGCAGCGGCTTAGCTGAAATATGTTCATGCAACAGAAAAAGCACAGCAGTAAATCTACAACAGAATAGCTGCAAAGGTGCTGCAGTGACCGAGTGTTATCCAGACCTCACCGGGACCTTGTTCCTGCAAACCTCAGTTCCTGCAATGCTGTAAAGACCAGCGGCCAAGATTCCTGCGCAACGATGTGGAAGACTGATAAAGTCGTACAGAAAACAATTCAAGTTATTGCTGCTAAAGGTGGCTGCAGAACCACACTGATTTGCTTTTGGTCAAACATCTCTTAACCTCCTGAGTCCCGAACTCTTTCATGGCAGCATTTTTAATTTCTCTTTGATATTTGGGCACGTTGGGACCTGATGAATGTAAAAACAAAGAATTTCCAGATTTTTGTTTCTGAGAGGAATGAGATCCACATAGGAGCACATTCGTTTTAAATTTCAGTAGAACAGTGGCAGCATAATGTCCTCGTAACTGCATATCAGGCCCTTGTGGAGCAAAATGTATTATTTTGGTCTAGACATCCCAAAATGTGATGTCCACATATGTGGACGCCAGGTCCTAGGAGGTTAAGGCAACAAGTGTACAAGCTTTGTTTTAAGGGGTCACAAGAAGATGGCAAACATCCTCCTGAGGCCAAGAAAGTTGTACCCCTCAACCCACAACTCCATGTTTAATTTTGCTCCATGTTTCTCTCCTGTCGGCCTGCACACCCTCTTGCAGTGGCTTTGTGAACCATTACAGTGTGTCTGCACCACATTTGAACAGTTAGAGGTATTTCAGTCTGGACAGCAGCGGGGTGGCAGGGTGGGGGGTTCTGATCAAAGCTCTTTAATTGACGTCATCATAATCTAGGCCAATTCTTTGCAGGAAAGTGTATTAATTCTTTGTGATGGTTGTACTGTAAAGGGAGAAGTTGAAAGTAAACATCTCTACCGCTGCCAGATGGTAAACAGCAGCGATATGTGTTCAGGGTTTGCCTGACAGCATCGAGTCCCATAGACGGAGTGAAATGATGATAATCAAAGAGCTACTGTGCAACAGAGACCTATTACTCGATGGAACAACCAACTCGAGAACAAAGTGTCTCATTTTTCCCCCCGCAAGGCCACAAAACTAGAAACGAGAGTCTGAAAATGTCCCCGCTTTGCTATAAGATGCTTTAATTACAAATAAGAGCCTCTGTGGGAGTTTCATCGCACAGCTTGTTGTGATCTTAGCTCTGCCACACTTGAGATTTTCAGATGTTTCATAGTCACGGCTGTAAAAGCAGCGCTAAATGTGCTGGTTACAGTTCTGACGCTACGCTTCAAACAAACTTGCGCCGATATGCCGACAATCTAGATTACAGATTTTTCTCTTTGGCTTAACATAAAATGAATAAATCCCCACCGACTTTCTATCTCTATAAACCCATAAAGATCAGAGCTCTATAGATTCCCATATGTGCCTGTGGATTTAGAAGAGCCTCGCTCCAAAGCTTTTCTCCCCAGAAATAAAGAAGAAACAATAGAAGCTCTTTATCTCATGGCAACATTTATCTGAGGACAATATATGTTAATTTCCTACGCCAGCAGAATACATTTTAAAACAACATTTCTTATAATGCTTATTTTAATTGCAAGTTTTGCTCGGGGCCTCAGATGTCCTGTACACTGTGTTTATGCTGCTTATAAACGGAGTCTAAATTAGGAATGCATTAGCGCTGGTACTAAAATTACTGTTGTTCTGGATGGGATATGATGGGGTATAAAAATGCTTTCCACCATGTTTACTGTTGCCCAGCTTTGACAGTGCTGCAAATATTTATTGTCTCAATGCTGGCACTCAAATCTTTCCTCTTTTTATGTTTACCCTCTAACAAGCTGTGGGAGCTTCAGTGAGATCATGACTGACATTAACAAGACACAAACATTGAGTTATCTCCAGAAAATGTCTTTATTGAGACGCCCATCACATTTCATCATGAATCAGAAGAATCAACAAGTAGAAAAAGAAAACGTACAAAATAAGTAACATTGGGTTTGTTTGTTTTTAAATCTGTCACGCCAGGATCTGGAGGTGATTATTTCCAGACGACGCATCGACATCAGCGGTGACAGCGAGGAAAAGGGGAAACGCTCCTGCTAAGCATTTCCTCCGTTCCTTAGGATCACCTCCGGACTGACGAGGGAAACCGATCCCGGGCCAAACAAGGCAGAGAGATAACAGGTAACACAACCACACAATCAAATCAGCAAAATCCTCAAATCTGAAATCAATCGTCCTCTGGAGACTGGCGTGGATCTGAGAGGGCTGGATCAATGACGGGGGGGATAAAGGTTCTCGCAACATAAGAGAACAGGGAGAGTCACGAAGGGGAGGGGGGGACGAAATAATGAAGTCCTTGTGAAACCTGCACATTATCCTCGCTGATCCACACATGTGGCACCGAAAGATGAAAGTAAAGGGTTCAAGAAGGACTCAGAGATACCTGCTGGCATCTCTTTTGCCTCGCGTGTTATCATCCAAGCGTCTGTGCATGCCCTACATTTTAGTATTCTGTGGTTAACAATGTAACTGAAAAGTTGTTGCAATAAACTCAAATTAGATCCATTTTTAATGGGAATTTCTTTGAGAACGATTTGCATCTTCTGCTGCAGAATGATGAAGATTTGAAGACATTTACAGAGACGGTGTTTAAGCAGGAATACATGTGTCCTCTTAACATGTTTAAAAGCTGCTATCTGCTGCATTATGGCTTCTGGCAAAAACACAAAACAAAGATTTATCACAAGAAGAAGTGATTGGTGGTTGCTGGGGATCAAATGTGGTGCTTACAATCATCTGGAACGGATAAACAGAGAGAGATGAAGACAGAATGAGGCAGTTCGCTCAACAGCGGCTCAGAGCAGAGCCAGACTGGGGAAATTGTTTATGTGCGCGCAGTGACGATATTGGGGAATACTCACTTTCCTCTGGGGATTACATAAGATGGATAAATCCTTCCCTAGTCTAAATATGTTATCTATACTCCACAAAGCCCCCAGACATCCTCTATACAATCACAGACATCCCCAGTGTATCAGAACACAACTCTTTGTAAATCTTGTAGCATAAGAAAAATAACAACTATGGAAGCACTTTATCTCAGAGCAAGCATTTTGTTGTTGTTGTTGTTGTTTTTTACTCAACTGATCCCTTTTGTCCCGTGTAGCTCCGATCCACTATAGCAACAAAGTATCAGGTAACTTTTGTAGCGACACAAAGTGCTGTCAGGGCAGTATCCAGTTTATCCTTCTTCAATTTTTAGTTGTAACTCAGGAATAAATCCATCCTTCATTGATCACTGAGGGAAAAGCAGAGGCTCGAGTCGGAGCTCGTCGGGATGCTCTGATTGGTCAAAGCGCTTCACTTCTGACCAGCTACAGCTCGTCTTTTCGTGTCCGTCCAATCACGGTCAGTTTGGAGAGTTGAGCGCTGAACTTTCCATCCCTGTGGGTCACTTGAGGTTAAAAAAGAGAGGAAATGCATTAAATGCTGCCACAGATGACGACAGAGCAAAAACAATCATTCAGCTGCAAACAAAGCACAAGGAGAATAACAGGACATCACGTCTGTAGGTTTGATGAGCTCCACCTGCAGGTGAGCTGGTGTAAATGAGATATTCCTGCTACCTGCAGGCAGTGAGCCCAACAGCAACGTTGCTGATCCTGTTAAAGACCTCAAACACAAACAGCATCTTTATCTTTTATGTATTTGAAAAATTCGATATTTCAGCATTTTTCAGACATGCACTAAAAAAAAATGCTTATTTGCTTTTTCGAAGAGTGGAAAGAAAAAAAAACCACATGAATCTTGTGTCTGTTTATTATACGCAGAGCTAGAAACCACAGCGTGGCGAGCTTAGCTTACAATGAATGCAAATGATAATTTAACCTTTATTACACTGGGGAAGATATTTATACAGGAACTAAACATATTTTTATTCCAGGCAAGCAGTTCCCATAAAGCAGGGGTGGGCAATTCATTTCCCCAAGGGGCCACAGCTTATTGGTGCGGCCCTACACAACAGTCCCAGTGTATCACGTGGCCCCTTGGGAAAATTAATTGCCCACCTTTACTCTAAAAGCTTAAATATGATCAGTTATTTTGTAATTTGATGGAGTCGTACATTAAAATACATTTTTGGATTCAGGGGCTGAATAGTTGATGCATGTTGTAGCTGTTAGCTTATAAACAAATGTAAAGGAAAATGTGTAATAAGTGGACTTCAAGCAATTTAATTAAAGCCTTACAAATTAAGAGCCTAACCATAACCTTAAAACACGTCCTAGCCTAAAATAAAACAGCACTTATAATAAATCACCAGCTGTAACACTCACTGCCTCCATGTGGCACTAACATAAGCAAAAGAAAGACTCTTTCTGTAGGTGGACATGTCAGCATGTCTTTATCTGCACGTCTGAGCTTCAGTTGCTCTCCTTTCCTATAGATGCTAAAGGCTACTCGTAGGTTTGTAATTAATACACTCTCCACTGTTAAGCAGTCTATCAAAACAAATCCAGACTGCAAGTGTTTTCCAGCATCTGTACCTGTAGCGTTTAATCTGCTGAAAAAGACACAGGAAATTGCTGGTCGGCTCGACTCGTCAAATCCTGCTAATCACAGTCTGGAGCCTCGGTTTGGGTGGAAACGGAATAACAAGAAATAATGCTACAGGGACAAATGACAACCCACTCACAGCTGGAGCATATGCTTTAGAGGGAAATCAGCAGGGTACTTGCAGCGTGATGGAGAGGGAGGGAGGCAGACGGAGAGAAAGAGCAAGGGATTGATGTGACAAGCAGAGGGAGTTGATTGAACACTCGGAAACACAATAAATTTCTCACCTGTTGATTCTCCGATGGTGAATTCTTCTGGCTTCAAAGGCACGTCACTCTGTCCTCCTGCTGCCGACTGAGACTGGAAATGCAAACAGCAGCCACGATGAAGACGAGGAGGAGGAGAGCAGGGGAAGAGAGACAAAAAAGAAACAATGACACAGAGAGGGAAACAGGATGGGAGGCGGCACAGATGACAACAATTTTGTTTGGAACAGACGGGCCGGGACAGTAGGAGGACGTGACGGCAAGGTCAAGGAAATGCTGCGCGGGGGTGGCAGGTGTGTTTGTTTGTGTGTGCAAAGTTATTTCGGTCTCATCATTTAGGGAAGTTGTGTTTTTTCCCCTGTGTGTTCGTCTTTGGCTTGCAGGGCACGGAGCTGAGCGGGAGGAGGAAACATGCGCTCGCACTAATGACAGAAAGTGTCAGGACTGTCCTTGCTGTGGGAAGGAGGCGTGTCGAGGTGCGCTCCACTTCACAGATGACCACATCAGACAGGCAGACCGCCGTAAAGTGGCTGAGCTCAGACCGGGCGCGGACATTAACCTTCCACGAGACATTAAAGTGCACAGACTCGATTCCGAGTGTGACGTCAAGAAGAAATAAAGTTTTCGTGCTACTTTGACTTACTCGACTTGTGTTAGTTTGTCAAGGGCACATTATGGGTTTGTTGTATACAAGTGGAGGGAAGATGATATGTCCAACCCACCCATGTCTAGCCGGGACCTTATGGTCGGGTACATTCTCCTACTCGGGTGACAAATCCAAGTCCTCAGGCTACAAAATCCCGCAGCTGCAACTTTGTCGACTTTGTGTCTGGGGGCACGCGTTATGTAACGGGCGCCATCGTTGTAGTAAAGCAACATATTATGCATTCGCTTTTCATTGATTTCTAAGTAGAGGGACCCAGTGCCGCCCCTTTTTGCAGAAGGCTCGTGTGCCAACATTTAAAGTTGAGCAGTTAATCAAACATATTTGATAGGTGATAAATCACAGAACACTGCAAAACATCATCTGCTTCCAGCTTTTCAAATGTGAGAACTGGCAGCTTTATAATCACTGAAAAATTAACCGTGAAATGCTTTGGACAGCCATTCGATCGCACCGAGAAACCTGAAGACGTACTCTTGGGCTGCGAGATGGAAGTTATTAAAATGGTAAGCTGCTGCTTCTTTCTCTTTGAGTCCGATTAGACAAAAGTCTGAAGGCAGCTCATCCTGTTCACAAATCATTAAATGTCAGACTTACAATAATCCTCGTTCGTGCGGAGACGTGGCACGCACTCTGACATTTACATATCCAGGAACGAGGCGTCATTATCAAACTGTTTAATTAAATACAGCTCTGAGATTTTTTCTCTATTTGTCGCACGAGACGAGATAAAAGTGCAGATGGCGACAGCTGTTACGATCTTACAGCCCCTACGTGCTGGAGAAAAAGCATATAAGAAGCTGCTGCGCACAAACGTCTGCCTCAGATTTGGTCCCAGAGGCTGATGAATGTGTTGCTGGTATAAAGGTGGATGTTTTATTATTTGCATGCTATGCAGAAATGCTCATCAACAGAGTTTCGCCTTGTTTTTCCTGACAACTGTGCTGATGAAGCTTTAATCTCTGCACTGAAGGGGCGCCTGGAACGGCGAGGCAATACAAAGCAGAAAGTTTTTGTTTGTCCTGTCAAACCAACCGCAGAACGGGGAAAAGCCAAAGGGGCAAAGTCTGTGAGGGGTTATGATGTGTTGCACCGACAGTATCGCAACTACGCTGCACAGGTTGTGGTGCAGTTTGACTACCAACAGGCAAACTTCAGTGCAAGGAAGAAAGACCTGCACTGAACCGCTGGCTTTAAGCGTGACTCATCTTGAATTTGAAAAAGAAACCAGATGAATCCAAGCTGAATGAGCTTACAGTGCTTTCATGTGATGTCAGGAAAATGAATCCCTGACTGGAGATATTCACATGTCTGAGAAACCTCTGGCTCTTTAGACAGAAACACAGCGAACATGACGGCAGAAACTCTTGGTGCAAATTCATGATTGGCAGGAGATTTGGTGCAGCGTCTGCATTAATGCGGATGGTGCCTGGGCTCCGGCTCGGAGAGGGGATGAGGAGCTTGGTCATTTGCGAGGAGCTCAGAATCAAGCTGACATCGTACGGAGCCAGCTGAGGTGGTTCGGCCATTTGATTAGGACGCCTCCTAGGTGAAGTGTTTTGGGCATGTCCAACAGTGAGGATAGCCCTCTAATATGCTGTTAGGCTGTAACCATTAGTTACCATCTATGCAGGCTGGGCTAGATTAGTGAAAGAGGTTATTTATTAGTAGTAATTCTGACAGAAAGTCAGTGGAGCGCTGTTCTGGAATCAGCTAACACAGCGTTGTCCTCCTTTGGGCCATGAGAGGATGGACGCGAGCCTCCTTGTGGACATCCTTCAATAGTTTGCATCTTCAAGGACCAGCCCGAAAACCAGTGAACCAACCACACACCTGCAGGCGAACTCCAGCCAGCTTTTTAAAGAATCATGTGGAATGAATATTTATCGGCAGTGTCCACAGCAAGTATGATCCTGGTTTTAAAAGCATCACTGAAGGACAGTCCTCCTCTGGAAATGGATCAGCCCACTGACAGTAATAAATAATAAACTCAGCAGCACAAAGAAAACAAAATCCAGCAATCACAAAGTTTTTCAGCTTTGTCCATGTTGAGCACTGGGATAATTTGACAACTCAAACACAAATGAATGAACACAGGCCCACTAAAAGCTCAGCTAACAGTTTCTTTGTACTTACATACGCGTTGGCATACTCGATTTTGGTTCCCTTCAGTTCAGCTTTGAACTGAGTGAAAAACAGGTACGACTTCCCCTGAGGCCTGGCGGGAATGAAAAGGAAATATTTGCTGTCAGTGTCATTTGCATAAATTCATTTAAATCAGAGGTTGGAAGTTTGCTGTGTTGTTTCCCCTGCTAGTCTCTACCGCCACTGTCACGATTAAGCAAAATCAATAAGGTGACTCAGCAGACGCACACATTAGCGGTGAGGGTGCTCTTAGCATCGGGGTCACCGAACTGAAGAAGAGTACCTCCGCGGGCTGCTCATTGGCCTGTGAGTGTTGTCCTGGTATAACTGCAGTTACGGGGACCTAAATCTGGTTACACAATCACAACATGGGGGCCCGACTTCCTTATGGGGACATTTTAGGGTGAAGGCAGGCTTTAAGGTTAAGGTGAGGTAAGCAGTAGTTGTGCAGCCTCCATTAAGCCAATGCAAGTCAGTGCAGCGTCCTCTAAAATCTGTGTGTCTCACCTCCACACAGAGCAGGAGAACAGTCTGTTGTCATCAGTCAGGCCCACACTCATCAGCCATTGCTGCGTTACAGAAAAAAGGGACAATATTTTAGCATAAAGACCGCAGTAATCAGTGATGTGAGGCTGGAGACGCACAGTGAGAGAGGGGGAGGCGCTCACCTCGTTGGTTCCTCCTTGGGAGGCGTACGTGAAAGAGCATTCATACTCCCCCTGCAGAAGGAGAATGAAACCAGGTGTTAGTGCTGTGTTTTGGATTTACCTACAAAACAAGAAACTCTTTGTTCCACTGATCTCACTCAGGTTTCAGTTTAACCTTACATAGAAATAAAGACAGAATATGGTTGCATGTAAACTCACATCCTTTCCAATAATACCCTGAACACTAACACTTTACTCTTTAGGAGGAACCCAAGAAGCTCTGTTCTGTCTGTGCATCGGAGGTTAGCGAGGGTGGTCTCTGCCAGACAGCTCCCCTTAGAAAAGCCCAGAAACTATTTCTTTATTTTGTACTGAGGTCTCAAAACCTTTCTTAATGCTAGAGCGTGTCAGATGTTGTTTATGGGGGAAAGAGTTGAGCCAGATTAAAAAAGCCATAAGAAATTACCGCTGGTCTTTTTGGTTTTGGATGTTTCTTTTGCTTGTTGATCATCATTTAAAAGAACGCCGTTTAAAGTCTGGTCTACGTGACCTGGTACAGATGTTTAGAATTAGCCTGGGTACTGCTAAAAAAACAATTTCTCTCTATTCAGATTTCAGCGTAGCACGACAGACACGCCTGTGGTTATTTTCTGCCATATTAGTACCAGCTTTCACCAGTTTCAGCTTGAACAGTTCATTCATATTAAGCTTTTCAGCATCACATAGACTGAATGGCTCCGTAACGTAGTGGTTAACATATTCACCTAACGTAGAAAAAGGCCCTTGGTTTGATACCAGGAGGAATCACAAACTGTTTGGGGTTGGGTCAGGAATCTGGTAAATCCAATGTGTACTGAGCCAACCTGAAAGTAGTTTTAAATATATTTAATTGGTCCTGAAATGACCTAAATGAGCTAAACAGGGCTTCCTGATGTGGAGATAAGATGTGCATGAAGCTTTAGACCAGACTGCTTTGGAAAATGTGAATAAGGGCAATAATGTTGGACATCTAACTGCAACATTTCCTACTGATGAAGGCCTTCCTCTGGACCATTCATACTATACTAAAGTAATTAAGTAACAGATTGAAAAAATGAAATGAAAGAAAAATTCCAGTTTTTTCACTTTGTAGTACAGAATTAGTTTACACCTTTATTTCTTAAATCTCGCTGACAGATCCCTCTCATTTACTACAGCAGCATTTGTCTATTACGTAGAAAGAAATGAGGTAAGGTTGTATTTGCACTTTTTTTTCTTATATCCAGATATCTGTGGGAATAAATGTGCAGTTAATCTTCGGTCCACTGACAGAGAAGGGGAATTCCACTGCTCTGGACTCTGGTCCACTTGAGATTAAAGTGGGCTGTTTGTGGCCAACGACGCAGAGGGAGTCTGACATTCCTGGTTTAGAGCATGAAAGTGAGTCAGAGTCACACCTCTGACATCAACAATGAGGAAATAACAAATAATAAGTCCAGCTACAGCTGGACGAGTCAGCGAGTTTCTTTTTCTATTTAAAATAATAATGTAATGTAACAGCTTGTAAAATGACTTTGACTTTTTTAAACTGCGACTTTGCAAACACCTCCCACGTCAGAATATTAGAGACACGTAATGGTTTTCTTTGTCACCGCTGAAACTATCAGGGACACCTGAGCTTTACCTGCTGTGACCAATGACAAGTCAGCTTTTCTTTGATTAATCAAACAAGAAAAACATTAATTCATTAAATAATTAGTTCGATCGTTAGTTTAGCAACCAGACAAAAGTTGTTTTTACAATTTAAAGTGAGCAGTCTTTCAGTTAAAAGAAAAGAAACTCTCAACCAATCAAAAGCGCCATTGTGACAGCGACGTGTCAGCCCCTCACAGGCTGTGTCGTCATCAGACAGCGACTAAAGCTGCCCAGCAGATTGTAGTTTTTCTCTTTTGTTGTTTATAACGTCGATTATTTCCGACTGTAGTAAGAGAAGCAGACCTCAGCTGCTCAATAATAATTAATTTAGTTATTAATGTGTTAATAACTGACTGATAGATCACATTGGAGTGGGTTACAGTGAGCTGCGCGGTGAATTTACTTGAATTCAAATTTAATCCACGTAAAATTAAATTTTACGATTCAGGATTTATCGGTAGCTCCGTGTTTCCCTGCACGAGGGCTCGTTTTAAAGCGGGAGATTTACAGCGAGAAATAAAGACACCGCTCGGCGGAGGCACTTACAATGCCCTCGGAGAAGGTGTGCACGACTCCTCCCGGTTTCACGTTGAACTCCACCGTCTTCGCCTGCTCCTCGGACGCCTCCGCCGGGACACGCGCTGCTATCAGCGCGAGCGCAAACAGAAACGCCAGATTACCGGCGCAGGTATTACTTTGACGAGCCATGTTTTCCTCCTCTGACCTGCAGCTGGTGCGAGCAGCGCCTCCGGTGTCCCGTCCACTGTGAGTGTCGTCACACTCACGTCACGAACGATGTAAATCAGAAACAAAAAGGGCTACGAGTAACATCACCGCGCGTGACTGACAGATAATAATAATAATAATAATAATAATAATAATAATAACTGTGTTAAACGTTGACTGAATAAAGTTACTTTAATGGAGACGCTGACCGTGTTGGCCACACGGTGTCGCTGTAGTTCAACCAATTTTACACAGTACTTTATGTTTAAGGGATACTAAGGGTATTATTATTATTATTATTATTATTATTATTATTATTATTATTATTATTATTATTTAAACACGAAGAAATAATTTAATTTTAGCATTTTATTTTACTTATTGTTATTATATAAGTGATGTAACAAAATAGAGATAAATAACAGAGAGATAAGAGGTGTGAAAGAGTTTCTATATTTGTCCTTGTGGCAGTAGAGATAATTCAGTCTGTTAGGAAATGTGCTCTGCTGTCTGTCCCGTAAGTGTTGCAGGGGGTGGTCAAAATGACTGAAGAGTCACCACCACACCTGCAAAGGAGTCCAGTTTGCAGCCCATCACAGAGTCGGCCTTCATCAGCTTATTGGTGCTTGTGTGTGTCTAAAGCTCAGATGAAGCTCCCCCGGCAGACCACAGCAAAGTATGCCGTGATCACCACAAACTGAGTGGCAGAAAATGATCACTGAATGATCTCAGCCTCCTCAGACAAGAGAGGCTGCTCATCCCCCATCATGCAGCCGGTGTGTTGCTCTTCCATTTCAGCCTGTTCTTATTTATAGGCTAATTTGTAGCATTACGCCACTACAACCTTTTTAATTCTACACTCTGCCGCATTTATCTGCCAGTTTACAAATTCTTTGTGCAAATCGATTGAAATCCTGGAAGGCAAAATAGTTAAGCCTGCAGTATGTCATCTATAATTTTTAAAAAGGGGTCATTAGTTGGTGCAATCATTGGTAAAATGTCTGACGCTCTGATGCTGGGTTATTTTATATAACGCCTTTAGATTACTTATACAGAACAATTAGTGTTTAAGCAACATGTTGCTGTTTCTGCTGCTGAGTTACTTTGAAGTATTTCATGTGCAGAAATATTAATATGTGGAGGCCAAATTAATCAGATGCGTCCAGAACTTTAATTAAATTGAATTTATATAGCAGCAAATTACAAGGCACTTTATACTGGAAGGTAAAGATCCTACAGAAAAGCCCAACAATCCGAACAAGGCTGACATCTGTCTTTATTATTTTTTAACCACCTGGCTGTAGCCCTGAATGTTTGGCCAAGGATGTCACATTCAGGTGTGAAGGGGTGAGGTCAAAGGGCACATTTTGTCTTTCCAAACACATGCAGCAGTTTAAGAGGAGCATTAGCTGCTGGCTCATTATTCTTATTCTTTCGCTGCACAGATACTGAACGCGATAACATCCTTCATTAAGATGAAAGCTGATAAAAGGACACGTTTCCTATAAAGCACACTGCAGTTACTTCCCCAGTGTGTCCACATTTTCTCCACAACTAGCAATGTTTGTATTTCCTGTCTGGGATTTAATAACACACTCGCAGCCTACATATGTACCACAGCCCTTTTAAAACTGTCTATGCTGCTGTAGTTATAAGTTTTGTTATAGAGTTTTATGTATAGTATATTTAATATAGTATATTACACACTGTGGCAATGCTCACAAGCATATACAAAGCGGGATGAATGAAATACTTAGATCAGCCTGTCTGGCACCAAAGTCCACGCCACATTCAGAGTGACTTTTAAAAGAACCTTTTTCCTGATTTTGATGTTCAGTTTGAACTTCAGCAGGTCGTCTCGGCCACGCCTCTATGTCTAAATGCACTAACGTGCTGCCACGCGGTTGGCTGATTAGAAATTTGCGTTAATGAGGAGTTGAGCAGGTGTACCTAACAAAGTGGCCGCTGAGTGTATATAACCTCTAGTGTAGAAGTAAGAATAAGTACTTAAACACAGCTCTTGCTGTCACAGTTAGACCTAGAAACTGTTACTGTCACGCTTCTGTACAGAACCACAGCAGATGAAATGAGTCAGTTAAGATGCAAATGAAGAGCAGAATCTCTGCTTTAATCCGAGGGGTTGAGCAAAGATCCTGCATCAACACTTGATGAACAGCTGTCATTTTATTTACTCAGATGTAATTGGACAAATTAACATAATAATAAACGAGCTGTGCATTTTCAAAACTTTGTCATAAATCCAGTAAGATTATTTGTTTTGTAATCCAGACATATTAAATCCAGATAGGCGTGTGTAAACTGAATTTCTTTGGCATTGCTTTTGACTTACTCGAGATTTCTTTAGGCGCTGTTTGAGGCCCGCTCTGCCTCAGCAGGCTGTGATTCATGAGGCAACCCTCTGATTAAACTTTGCACTAGTCTCGTGCTCTTACACGAAAGCATAATAGCAAACATGTCGACAACTGTCTTTTTCACACTGCAGTAACATTTTGTTTTACACGAGGCAGCAGCACAGTCTCACGTCTGCTCACGTCTCCGTGGATGTGTTTTATATGTCTCCGGAGCCAACATGCGTCCTCCCGGTGTAGCGTGAACAGATGTTAGGCACGGCAGGAGACACGCTAACGTCGTCTGACAGCCAAGTGTAAAACCCATAAAACAATATGAACATTAAGAACAGAAATAAATGGAAGGCTTCAGCTGGACGACCCCCCGCCCTCTCTCCCCTGCACCTCCTCATCCAGACCTCCTCCCGGCCCCAAAATAATACAATAACAGGATAAATAAAACAGCATGCATTTGCACAGGGCTGTCGAGTGTTTGCTTCAGGAGGGAAACCACACACAGGATTCTTCTCATTCAAACAGGGGAAGCTGTTGAATCTACAGCGGTGTGTAAACGGCCCGGTTTAGAGAGCCCTCGTCCCGTCCAGGTAAACATTGTTTCCACTTTTGGGACATCAGACGCCGCCGGCGGGAGAGCCGAGAAAATGATTCAGTCATTTCCCCCCCGCTCGCACAAATAGCTTCGACTCTTTGCTTTAGACAAACAGTTCACTCACAGCAAACAGAGCACGGATGGAGGAAGGGAACATTAAGTTGACGTCGAATAATTTCACTCGTGATGGAAGCTCGTATTCCAGACTTTACACACACACTCACACTCACACAGTGGGAGGAAAACAACACAGCAGCACGTCGGTGCTTTTATATGTATGTATGTGTGTGTGTGTGTGTGTGTGTGTGACTCTACAGGCGTCAGGGTTCATTTGGTGCTTTTATTAGTTCTGAGCAGCTGCTGTGGAGCTGAGTCGCCCTGTGGCGAGAAAACTTTCCAATTTCTTCCTCTTAGTTAAAACAAACAAACAACCAACACAGGAAAACTGTATCGTTTGTTTCTTACCTCTGGGTGATTGATCACTGTGGCTACAACTGCAATGTTTTGGTATTTATGTATTCATGGTGCTGATGTCTGCGATCTGAAACAGAGTCATATGTGATGGTTTTACGCTGTTATGAACATCTGGACCCACAGTGGGCCGGGCCTCGTGGTTTCTAACTGACAGGTGCTGAATACAGGAAGAGATCACACTGTGCACGTCGTGATGCGGCCACTGGTGTTTGGTGTTAACAGCAGATTGTGACTACATTCATCTGACACTTTATTAGGTACACCTTGTCAGCTCTGCTGTATTTCTTCGTGGCTCTGATTTTCACTGGAAACATCCCTGGGATATTCTGGTCCATACTCGCATTGCACAGCTGATGCAGATTTGTTGGCTGCACAGCCATGATGTGAATCTTCTGTTCCACCACATCCCAAAGGTCTCTTTTGGATTGAGATCCGTTGACTGTGGAGGCCATTTGAAGACAGTGAACTTACCGTCATGTACAAGATACTAGTTTGAGATGATTTGTGACACAGTGGACAGACATGGTCAGCAACAATACTCAGGTAGCCTCATTCTGATGCTCAGTTCGAACTTCAGAAGGTTATCTGAATGATATCTACATGACTATATGCACTGTGATTAGCCGATTAGACATTTGCAATAAGATGGACTACACCAGGTATACCTAATGAAGTGGCCAGTGAGCGTATGTTTGAGTCAGTTCCAAAATCAAAATGATCTCTTTTCAAAAAGTTTAGTTTAACAGATTAACAGGCATCTCTTCGGTGCCCCTCTTATTGTTTCTAGTGATACGTATTAACATCATTTTCTGCACAGTGTTAACATGCAGATGAATAGGTGTACCTAATGAAGTGGCTGGTCAGCGCTGTGAAAATGTTCTCTTGGAGTGCATTAAAGAGAACACTTGACATCGTGGCGCATAAAGCTGTGATTAAGTGAGTCTGTGACCTGTTAATGTGTCCTTTTAAAATGTGTTTCAGTGATCTGGACACAAGTGGAGCGCGTCATTGTCCACACCTGTTATTGTCACACACCTCCAAGCTGCCCGCTGTGGTACTTTGCACAAGCTTTTAGTGCTGTCCATTTGTGATCTGATTGCATTTTAAAAGGTGATGTGTTTTAGTGTCTTAGAGTGTTTTCTTACCCACAGTCTGTGGCAGGAAAAAATGAATTAAGAACAATTACCAAATACAGAGTAGAGTTAAATTGCACATAAATGTCTGACTTTGTGTGCAGGGGATGATCAGTGTTGTGCTCACATAGGCGGTTATGCTGCCACTAAGTGACTGTAAAAATCTGATAATGCATCTTTAATACAAGTGTGATGCTTTAGTGAAGTCACAAGACAAGCGTAACAATATGGGTGTGAAACTCTAAACACACGTGCATATTTTTAGTCTGTGACTGCTTATCGACACTGTTCCAGTCTAAGTCTGTACCCAGGAATATTGACGTCCATCATGTGTCGCTGGGGTCTGGGCTCTTGGCTCGGACACTTGTTGACTGGGCGTCTCAGACAGTCTGGGCACGGCCTCACAGACACTCAGCCCACAGTAAGAATGGCTCCGTCGCTGATGTCAGCAGTTTGCAGTCGGGTTTTCCTGCCCGTCAGTGGATCTGTGGAATTTCTCTCCTCCTTGTCATCTCCAGCCGGAGCGACCGGCAGCTCTGCCCACACCCTGCAGGCTTAGTGCACCAGCCCACCCTTAGCACACAGCAGCTGGGAGCGCTGGAGGAGGAGGCTCTGCCCTGACCCTCTTTCACACTCAGATGGTTCGCTGGCCAGAGACGGTGTAGGTTCAGCACAGAGTCCATGTTTGGATAAGAGGATGAGTGAAATGGGTTTGTGATGCGGTTATACAGGATGCGGTGCAGGCAGCATGCTTTCCATGTCATCTCTGGTAGTTTTTCCATCTCTTGCATCAGTGTGTGTATTTGATTTCCTCTGTGTCCTTAAAACATAACAAATAGAGGTGACCTCATCAGGACCGGCAGACTCTTACTATTATTGTGCGAGGAACTGGAGAAGTTGGCGACAGGCTGTGACTTGATGCTGCCACAGACAAACTCTGCAAATGATTCAGTGAATGTGATCCTAGAACAAACTCCCGTGACCCCGCTCTGCACCTGTTAGCATATGCATCTCATTAAAATCCTCTTTCATTTAGGCTTACTGCTGCTAAAAGCTTCCATTTTACTACAAGAAGTTTTCTGCTGAGGTTCAAATTACTGCAGTGGGCATGTTTGGTTTGGAATGGTTCCCACGACAGTCCTGCTGTGCCTAATGACGAGTGCCAAAGAAAAAGCCTGTACAACACAGGACATACCTCCTGCTTGTTTTTCTGCCAATCCTCTGTGAGGCAAACAGGCCTCATTAAAAAAATAATAAAAACACGGAGCAAAGAGGAAGAATTGTGTTTTGCGCTGGTTATTTCCTCCAGACAGCGTCCCAGTTGGTCCCGACTAAATTCGGTGACAAAGTGTAAACAGAGCGAGACACTCACAGGCGTCTCACATGGAGCCACTGCCAGGTGACTAAATGTTTTCCCAATCACTCACCAGCAATAACACAACACAACAAGCACGCAAAAACACACTAGTGTCACAGCGCTCTCATTCTCTCGCTGCTATTTTGATGACGTTAATGAGCAAAGTGGGATCATTTCAGGTATTTCTCTGAGGTGTGTTATTCCTAAAGCATTTAGGAAATGTACCGCTCGACACTGAACCGGCTCTCAGCCCGTGTTAACTGGTGTTAATGGGCAGCCAGATGAGTTCAGGTTGAGAAATATTTGCTCCCAATTGTAATTAGACTAATTCAATAATTAGATGTCGGGGTTGCCTTTGTTTTCAGAAATCTAAATAAGTTTTACCATAAAGTAAAAAGCTTTTAAAAGTCGAGCCTTGTCTCAGTAGAATACATAAAACTATAAACTGCTGCTGGAGCAAAGCATTGCAAATAATCCACACGTGACAGCTTTTGAACTTTTTAAATAAGAGCAGCGGCACGCTGTATACTTCAGGGTATATTTGCTGGTCTCTGACAAAATCCTAATAGATGTGATGGAGGAAAGCTGGAGCACCACTGCTTCCCCACAGTAAGCACCAAGTCAGTCTCACAGTAACAGCTAACAGCACAAAATCCACTTAAAATGAATATTCATATAAATAAGTAAAAGGTCAAATTGAGCCATCCTGGCTTTGGATACAATAAATCATATAAATACAGATTCATTTAGAAGCAAACAAGTGATGGTATCAGCAGCTGCTCATTAGGAGCAGTAAGAAGAGATTAAGTACATGTTTGCCTGTGAGATGTTCAGTCTTCTGTCAGGTCAGCTCCTGTGAAGCAAAGAAAAAATACTTTAAACATTTTTACCTCCAGTGTCACTCGTGAAAATCGGGAATACTTGACCTGACGTACACAACGATCCTGCAGTTTCTCGCCTGGACGTAGCTTCCCGTGTACCTGACGTCACACTGAGCCTCGTTGTTGGAGAAGTCAGACTCCTCGACCAGGTGAGAGGGGTTCACCGTTACCTGAAAATCAAATAAACAACAATCATTTAGAGATGAAATGTGAGTTCTGATTTAGATGATCCGATAATATAAATCCGTCCTGCAAACCCACCTTGAGTATGTAGTTCCCCGGCGGCACATTAGTGATGTCGATCCACTGGCAGTCGATGTTGGCGTGGTACGTGTCATAGCATCCAGGACTGAGACCCTAAGAAGAGGCCAAACTTACACAACCTGCTTCTGCGATGCTTTAAAAGTGGAAATCTTTACGTTTTTACGAGAAAGACGTAACCAGTGAAAATCCTGCACAGATAAAAAAGTGCAAACTGACTTGTGTGTGAGTAGTGCAGGCAAAGCGTCGCCGTACTCCTGCGTCACACGACGTGTCCTCTAGACAGAAACTGGCTTTGTGTCCCTCAGCAACCTTCAGTCCAGTGGAGACATCCAGCAGGTCGTAGTTACTAAATGCTTCCATGCTGTGGTAATGCCTGAAGAGGAGAGAGAAAGCTTCTCTGCTAATGTGTTCAGGAAATCGTCCTTTCTGCTGTATTTACAGTACGTAACATTCTCTTAAATCTCATGTTTCGCTTTTTAAAAAAACAAAACGTGTAATTACCCCAATTAAAACAGATGAAGAGATTTGGTCTACTCTCAGCTGTTTCTGAACTGTTGGCTCTGTATGATGTCAGAGTGGATGTTCCTAAAACGCTCACCTCAGTCATCTTTGGCTGAGAAACTACAGTTTCCTAAAATTAACTTCTCCCTCGGACATGTTTTAATGTTTTATCTGTTAGTTATAAATCCTGTGTCCACACATCACTCTGCAGGAACTGGGGTGTGACTTTGAGGACATATATGGTGTTTCCAACTCACTGGTGACAGCTGTGCCACTCCCACTCATGCCTGGGTCTCACCGGGAGGAAGTCTGCTGTTCCCTGGTTCTTCACTCGCTGTGGGAAGCGCAGCAGAACTCGATAGTCGAGGTCACTCACACTCGGGTGATATGCAGAGCTGAAGGAAAAGGAAACAGGAAATGAGCCAAGATACCTGGAGCACCTTCACTGTGTGCCGAGATAAGCACTCAGTGCGCAGCCGGAATCGACTTGCACCACCTTTTTAAGTCTTTGTCCTCCACACATACATGCCTCACTGCACAGTTTACTCTATTTCCTGCTCACCGAGCGGCAGACGCAATGATTTACTGCAGAGGTGGTTTCTGGTCTTGCCTCAGCAGTTTTTGCATTCACCTCAGAAATCCTTTGCCTTTCATTTCAGAGTTTATTTTATTTGGCAGAGTGGCTGCTCAGATCAGAGGAGAGAATCTCAGGCAGCAGCCAGGTTTGCGTCCAGTCATTCTGTCACTCAGCAGTAGCATCCAAATGGGATGTGGGCCAACACAGTGAGGCAGGCTCAAAGAAGTCCTATCTTTTATTATCTCGATGTAAATGTGTTTGTCCTGCCTGACGTCACACATTTCTGTTGCACAGCAGAAATAACCTGTATTGTAAAATGTCAGTGAAGAACAACTTAAATTATTTTTGACTTCACAGACAGATTCATATAAAGCCCAATAAAGCACCTGGAAAGACAGTTCTCCTCAGCTGCACAGCGAAGTGCATACATCTGTGCTCTCTGAATGTACGAGGCTGCTTGGATGTAGTAAGGGTCAGGAACCAAGTCTGGAAGACCTGCAGAGGAAAAAAATCAGAAACTTAAACGATTCATACGTAAAACAACCTAAAGGCAAAAACTGGGGCATCAACTTTCCACTAATGGGATTTCAAACTCATTTTACTCGTCAAGAGTCACATAAATGTCCACATTTAATCCCTCAGATATCTGAATATAAGATAAGGGCAATTTTAACAGAATATCCCAATTTTTCTACATGATAAATGTGTAAAATAAAAGAAAAAGTGCTCTTAGATCACTGACCAGACTGTCCTGTACTTATGAGACATAAAGCTTTGTTGATGGAGTCTGTCTTCTCTGTGTTTGACAGCTCTGTTCTAAACTGTCTAATAAACTGCATCTGTTAGTGTTGAAAAGTGCTGCATGTGTTGATTTGACTATGCAGACGTCACGAAACCTGTATCTATACAGATCAGCATAATAAGAATCTGCTTGGGAAGAATAATGAATGGACAACTTTAGATACTTATACTGTCATAAGCTGCAGAAGTAATTTCTCCATCACTGCTGGCTAATCACTAATGACTCTCAAAGTCTATCAATCAAGCATTTAATTTTAACTTTGCTCAGAGGCTCTGGCACGGGAGACATTAACTCCGGTTCTCATTAAAATGCATTAAAATCTGCATTAGATGGGATTTAAATGTGGGGCTCGGCACTCCTTTCGGCGCCAAACCAATTTGATTGATTGGCCGTGATAATGTCTCTAACGCTTCAAGATGCGTGCCTCTCCATAACTACATTTTAATACACTTTGGTCTCGGTGCTTCTGTCTCACCGTTGTGGAAGAACCTGGTCCCGTAGCCGGCTCCTGGTGGAGGGCGCGCACTCAGCCTGTTCCTGCGGTCTGGTGGGTAAACGTTATAGAAAACCGAGTTCCTGTGATGAATACTGTGCGGGTCTCGTGGGTCACTCGCGTCTGTAGTGCGTGAGGCATCGGGCCCGCTGCGTGGAAATTGTAATTCTACAGCGTTGCTGTACAGCGCTGTGGGAGAAACAATTAACTCTGGCGTGACTCTGGTCAGAGTGTGCGCTCTTTGCACACCGCGCGCACTGGGAGCGTCTCCCAGCGTGGTCTCCTGGGTTATACGACGTGCATTCCCAGCGTCCTCTGCCGTGGTCACCCATATTGATGTGGCAGGTGATCGAACAGTTGAATCCGTGCTCTGGGACCTGGTTCTGCCGCTTCGGCTGTGGGTAAAATCCGGCGATCTTGCCTGTGACGCGCTGGCCCGTTGTGCACCTGTATCATCTCCAAGTGCACTACGGCCTCCTCGTGGGACTCCGCTGCCGGAGAACTCTTGGACGGAGGTAAGAGCTGAAGAGCTGCTGGACTGTGACCGGAGGGACCCGGAGTATCCCACAGCCTCTGTGGTGGTTTGGCTGCGGGGTGGGGACTGACTGCGTGTGCCAGGTCGTCCCGAGGCGAGTATATACTGATCCGCATCAGCACCAAGGACCGACGCATCCATTTGACTGCGCTCGTTTTGTTGAAAATGGCCGTTGAGTTCGTTGAATTCCCAAGATCCGGTTCTGGTGGGTCTACTGGACGCAGCCGGAGGGTTCACTTGGTTGTTTGCTCTCAATAGAAGCTGAGCGCGTCTCCGCGTCTGTGCTGGTAAACGATACTGAGTCCCAGTGCTCAGTAAACTGTACACCTGACCGTTATTCTCCCACTGAATCCGGTGTGTCCACGGTCCAACACGTGCACGCAGATGGTGCTGACCGGTGCCCAAACACACCAGAACACCAAATAAGTAAAATAACACAAACACGAACTTCTCCATGGCTCGTCGGGATGGCAACTGTATCGGAGGAGCTCCAAAAGTGACACATGTACTAGGCTGACATTTGAGTTTGACACGGGAGGTGAGGGGGTGTTTTGAATATGCTTGACTCCGTCACGAGGTTGCGCACAGCATCACCGGCAAGAGGGCTTGGTTTGAGAGGTTTTTGGCATCTGTGATGTGATTTACAACCATCCACCCATGTACAGTAAAATGCCGCACTCACAACCGTGGGCATCAGCAAGTTGGTGAAATTTAAACAAAACAAAACAGCATTACATCTGAAACTCTTATACAAATTTTAGTGATTACATGTGGCTTCATTAATTATGTTCAAAAGGATGAATACATAACGCAAGTAATAACTTTATGATCAGTCAGTGAATGACGGAGCTCAAGAGTGCAAATATAGTTGCAATAAAGTGACAAATATGCCCTTTTATGTCAAACAAAGACCGAAATAAGTGGCATCAGTGTGAGGATGAAAATGAGCGATCCAACCTCACACTGCAGATATCAGGGCAAAGCACAGTGGGAGGGGGGGTTGCAGTCTGCGCGCACAAGAGGGCTAACAACGCTGTGAGTGACGGAATCCACCCAAACTGAGGAACAGCTTCTTCCCCGGAGCTGAAGCCTGCACTGTTTGCACTATAATATAATATAATAAAATATAATATATGATGTTGCTATTTAATGTTTTTTGTTCGTGTTGCAGCTGCTCTGTGAGCCAAGCTTTCGTAGTCTAAATTCAATGGCAATATGTCTCTGCACCACACGATGGCGATAGATTCTCACAGACAGTCTGTGCTCTGCTTCCGCCACCAGTCATCTTTAAATCTTTTTTTTTATTCAATGAAACCTTTATTTAACTGTCCATCTCGCAGCATTACTTAAAAAAAATCATATTTAAATACCAAAAAAAATTTAAATACATGAACGACAGTAGTAGAAAATTGATAAAATAACACCAAATAAATATATTTACAAACGATAGCAACATCAATGGAATAAAACCATGAACACCAGCAGAAGGAGAAAGAGGCCTGTAGGGCAGCGGTCCCCAACCTTTTTTGCGCCACGGACCGGTTTATGCCCTACATTATTTTCACGGACCGGCCTTTAAGGTGTCGCGGATAAATACAACAAAATAAAACTAGTACCGGTACCGAAAAAAAGAAGATTTATTCATAACACACGTGAAAAGACCCAGGAAAACCGAGTTAACGATAAAAACGATAACAAAATAACGCTGAAAACCGATAAAAACCCTGAAAACCAGACATTTCACACCTGAGCCTCAACTCTCGCGGCCCGGTACCGGTCCGAGGCCCGGGGGTTGGGGACCGCTGTTCTACATTATTAATCTGGCAGCTCTCAGTCTCCATACAGACAGGACACGTTGCAGCGTAATTGCAGACAGGTGCGTGGGCCTGAGCTCCGCCCAGGCAGAATGACGAGTGGAAGAAAGCAGCAACACAATAAACATATGTAGCCTTGCGGAGCCGGCCGGGCAGACACCGAGACCATGACAGAGTGCAAACATTTTATACTTGACAACACACAACAAAAATCAGAATGTGTTTGTGATTTGGATTTTTATTTAAAGGTGAAACCTTTTTTCTTTTCTTTTTTTGCCAGATTAGACATTTTGGATTAATTTCATTGAAGTATACTTTAGTTTTTTGTTTTACTTTGATGCTATAATAGATGTTTTTCAAATTTAGTAATATTTAATACTATATTGCATCATGGCAAAACAACAGTCTCCTCAAGCTGCTTTATACTGTAAGGTGAAAACACTACAGTAAAAGCCAGAAAACCCCAACAATCCAATGATCCCCTTTGAGCAAGCACTGGGCGACAGTGGGGAGGAAAAACTCCCTTTAGGAAGAAACCTCCAGCAGAACCAGGCTCAAGAAGGGGCGGCCATCTGCTGCGACCGGTTGGGGGTGGGTGGGCAATCTCAGTCCACGAGGGCCGGTGTCCCTGCAGGTTTTAGATGTGTCCTCGAACCAACACAGCTGATTTAAATGGCTAAATTAGCTCCTGAAGTTCTCCAGAGGCCTGGTAACCAACTAATCATGTGATTCAGGTGTGTTGACCCAAGGTGAGATCTAAAACCTGCAGGGACACCGGCCCTCGTGGACTGAGAATGCCCACCCACGATATAGGGAGACAAGATGAAGTATACTTCTGAAATTATTAAATGCGTCAATACCCGTTTGAATTTTTAACAATCAACTGGTGGTAATCCATCATCAGAATTGAGGAAAGGTGGTGTTGATGGAGACTCTACAGGAGGATTCACTGGGGAAGCCATACCTGCACTTCTGCCAGAGTGTTTTGGACATACCTGAATAAATGTAGTTTTCCCTGGAAGTGGACGAGGATTAATCTGAGACGGAGTCGGAGTCTCCTCATAACATCTCCCCATCATGCTTCTATGGACCAACGATGCCAGCTTTTGTCCTTTCTGTTTTTCTAATTTAAGCTGGAGTTGAACGTCTTTCACTCTAGATTTTAGATGACCTATCTCTTTTTCTTCATTGCCAGCCTTTTGGATAATCTGGTTCACTGGTCCAATGAGCTCCTCTCTTTGTCTGAATAAAGCGTTTTCGGAAGACTTTACCATATCATTGTACTGCTTTTTAAATGATTCCAGCTCCCGTGTTTTATCCAGTAAAGCTGCATCTAGATCCTTGCATCTGATACGTAGACAGTTCAGCTGTTTTTCAAGAAACTCCTTCGTTGTTCCAACAAAGGGGATGCCTTCCACTCCGTCTACGTATTTCTTTTTCAAGTTGTGGAACATATCCCTAAATCCCACCTTTTCTTTTTCTCTGAAGTGACCTGCATGTGGAAATGCCTTTTCAAAGGACAAAACGCACTGGTACAATTCCTCTTGGAAGTAGCGCTCTTTCTTCTCCAGACAATTCACTTTGGATATAAATCTTTCCCGTTGCTTTATTGTGGAGCGCAGTTTGTCTTCGAGCGCCACCTTTTCAGCCAGTGCCTGCTTGTGTGCCGTTTTTACTTTATACCTGTCCACTGCTGTCTTTCTGTGGTTTTCCTGCTCTGTGCTTAGGGCCCTTTTTAGTTCTTCATTTTTCTTTTTCAAAGAATCAACTTCATTTTCGACCATAGCCTTCATTTTCTTTTCCAAGGCCAGAGCCCTAATATTCCTCTGACATTTCCGTTTGATCTCCATATTCTGGCTCTTTTGGGCGTCTATTTCTTTGCCCATTTGATCTTTTTCGCCCGTTAATTCTTTCACGGTTTTGTCCATTGAGTCGTTTTCGTCCTGTAACTTTGTATTACGTGTCACAAGACCCTCAATCCAATGCTGCGAGGATCGACGATCCTCCTCGCGTTCTTTAACGGCATTGACGGTCACACTTGTACTAGTTTCTAGTCGTCTCTCAAGATCTTCTATTTTATTGTCATACATTTGTATGACCTCTTCCAACTTTGCTTCTGCAGCATTTGCTTTGTCTTGCAGTTTTTTTGTATTTTCGATGTAAAATTGCTGCATATTATTTGTTTCCTGTTTGTGGCGCTTCAATAATATTTCAACAACTTGGCTGTTGTGAAATTCCTGACGCGCCACCTTTTCTCCTTGTGTTTCCAGAAGTCCCTGTAGGACTTCGACTTCTCCCTCGTGTTTTTCTTTAAGTTCAGCCAGAGTTTTCTCCGTCTCTGCGCGGAACTTTAGGAGAGCTTCGTGGTCATCGTTTATGGAGTTTAACCTGTCTGTGATATTTGTCCTGTCATCCAAGACCGAACCCAGCATCTTATTATTCTGCAAAAGTTCATGGTTTTCTTTGGTTAGATCCTCGATCCGTTTCTTATTGACCGCATCCCGTTTTTTGAAGTATTCAAGCTCTGTTTTAAGCTTTTCAACCTCGTCGATCATTGGACGCAGTCTTTGGTCGAACTGTCTGGCATATGTTTCTTTTTCTTTTTCACTTTTCTTAACCATTGTTTTCAAGAAACCATCTCTGTCTTTGTTAGGTTTCGAACTCATTTCTGCTTTTTATGTGCTGTGTCACTCCAACAAAACGATAGCTTAATGAATTCCCTTTGACAGGTTTCCTCTATTTAAGGACTTGAACATCAAAGGAAGAAAGGACTGTCACTATGACATCACCACGTTCTGTGACAACGTCACGTTCTGTGGTAATTCGTTTCTTGCCTTGTTGTTTTTTAAACAACACATTCGAACAACAACTCTGCCTGCTTCCTCAAGGTTGGTTGATAAACAATGTTCCCTCTAACCTGCGCGCACTGTTGGCACGGTCTCCGCACACAGAAAATCTGCGTTGTGCACAAAAAAAATCTAACCTGAATTGAAATTAAAATAAATACGTTAATTTATTCTGTTTTGCAGTGTGAGTCAGTAGTGACCGGTGACTAGCTGCTCCAGCCAGTGATGCACAACTAATCAACGTCGTTCACAGGCTATGACAGCGTCCTTATGTGCCGACACCGGTGTTTTAGCTAGCAAAGCGGCATAGCTGATGTGGCGTGAAACCACGTTAATGACACCGTGTAAAACCATTGGAGATGTGAGCAGGACAGACGGAACGTGTGGACTTTATACCAGTTTTTAAATTGTGTTAAAACCAGAGTTGTGATTAAAAAATATATGCAATGTTTGTTGTTTTCTGAATACTGTTTATTTATATATCTATAGATATCGTGTAGAAACGGTAAAAGCTGCATTTTAGAAGGAAAGCGCTCGAAAGCACTCTCTGCCTGTGAGCAAAAACAAACAAAAAACCCCCCCACCCTTTCCTATTGGTGGAAAAATGCGCAATGTCGACTAATCGATATGGCAACATGGCATTTAGTTGTTTAGGAAGTTAGTTAATGAGTCAGTTAATAAGAGGGGAAAAACAAAACAGATTTTCGGTCTTTTTATGTTGTCATTTGTGCATTTTCTCTGCTTTACTGCATATAGCTCCATACAAACAATAAAAATGTGCGATAGTCTCAATAAATTGTCCTCCGTCCTGCATTTTTTTAAAAACGCTTATTATTTCCACTTTGATCTTAAATGTAACAAATATGTGATTTAACCCTCCTCTGTTAGTGAACGGGACTTGAAAATGGCAGGGCTTGTGGTGTCTTACATAAACTCAAGCTTTCTGGCTTTAGATGATAAATTGGTACTCCATGCTCTTGTCTAATTATGATCACTTCTGGATCCAAAAAAATCAACATGGTGGTGTCCATCACACTACACACAACACAGAGTGCAATAACCGGGGGTGAGGTCACGGTGGCTGTGTCCAATTTGATATCACATGTCAGCGTGTTTGCTTCAGTTCCTCAAGCTCCTGAAGCCAAAGCCGGCCAGCCTGAGGCGAAAGAAGAAACAACACCCCCAGCCGATGCACCAGTCAAGGAAGAGCCACCCGCTGCCACTGCGGCTGCTGTCTCGGCACCCTCGGAGCCTGAGCCCACGCCTTCCTCATTTCCTGATGACACTTAGCTGAAGAACCACGAGCCTCATCTGGGACCCAAGCCTCGCACCCACAACAGGGTCCTCAACGCTCCTGGAGGAAAGTCTAGTGTGGTATTCTACTGGTCAGCTGAGCGTGCCACCTCTCCCAGTTTGTGTCCATAAAGCTCTTTGTGAGCTCCCCTACACTGCTCTTTTGATGGTCATGTGATCTGTACACCTAAATGCAGCCCAGTTATTGTTGTTGTTCACACCTGACGCCTGGGCTTATAAGTTGTCCTCAACATCTTGCATTTCCATCCCCCGTTTCTGACTCCCTGCCGTCTGTCTTCTCCTTGAAATTCTTCTATAATGAAACCTGCAATCACCAATGAGTCAGCTGAATGGCTGGCTTATCATTTTAACTGTAACACTGTTCAGTCTCAACTTTGCAGCTACCGTTTTCATCATTTATGTCACAAGCATTTGTAAGTGCAATTTGTTTGGAGGCACAATCGTCTGATTTTTGTGTGTGTGACAACATTTCTGCATCTCAAGAACGGTTTAGTTTGGACTACTTGCACAATTTTGCGCTTTAAACTGACCTGCAATTTGGTTTGACTAAAAACTTGACAGCAGACATTTGCCCAAATTTCTGGGAGCTTTCTGGGGTGAACACAGCCTCTCATCAGTTTAATATATGAAGTGCCAGATCTTTATTGCATGTCCACATCTCCACTCATGTGACCGAGGCCTGGTATCAGCTTGGCGTCCTTTCATCTCTCTAGCCTTTTAGTTAATTATGCCTTACGAGCACAATCTGTGATTAGGTATTGAAACAGCTGTTTACTCCCCAGATGTTTGTGTCCTCAAAGAAATTCCATTTTGATTTATGTGAATGTATTGTGCAGGTACTTTCTCTGCTTCGCCCTCATTGCTTGCTTTATCTGAGAACATAATCTGCCTTCTTTTAGCTTGGGGTAGGCCTCAGTTTATGTTTTAAATTAAAACGCTTGAAGACAAAGTGAACTCTGGACAAGCGTGCGGCCTACCTGAAGCCCAGGTGGGCTTGTTGATAATCACATTTTCACACTCATCTCGGGGCACATCCGTGGTGTTCTGGTGCCAGCCTGTCCCCTCTGTTTTTGTGGGGGTTTTCCCCACATACAAAAATGGCCGCTTCTGCCTGGAGGGAGTTTTTTATTTTTGCTTTGCAGCTGCACAGGATCTGTATAGAAGTTTTAAACATTTCTCTTTTAGGCAATTTTATAATATTTTAGACGACAGCACATAAAACACTGTTTGCTTGGATGTGTGTGTGTGTGTGTTTGTGTGTAAAAACTGAGATGTTCAGAGGTCTTGCTTCATGGTATCGAGCAGCCCACACAAAACAGGTTCTTTATGTTTTAATTTAAGTGCTGATGTAAACCACAATGTTCAGCAAACATCTATCAGGTCATTGGACTGTATTTTTTTAAAGCTTAAGTATGCGCACATGGGATATATTAAAAACTGACAAGCCGTTTGAACACATGATGTGAAATCACTTAATTGACCTGCTGGATTTGCCAAAAGTTAAAATATTTATACTACTTTGGCACATTACTCTTAACTTATTAAGTGGCTATTAGTGAGGGTCATGATAATCAATTCAATTGAGCAGAAGTGACATTCTTACTTCGATTCGTCCAAATTCATGTGAGTTTCAGTCTGTTCAGCCTGTTTCTGTGTAGCACCAAGCAGTAGACCTAAACCTGGATGTGCTTCTGGGTTCTGCCTCTAATGAAAACCATTGTTTGTAGTTTGCTGCCACCTACTGAGTGAAAAAAGAACTGAAGCTGTAAAAAGCAAACAGACGTTACAACAAAGTCAGTATTCCTAATGATAGGCTTCGTTTTGTTTCAGTTTCAGTTCACTATACAGCTCATCAAACTGTTTTCCCTTTACGTTTTGATATAATAGCTTTTTAGTACTACTGAGACACATATTGTTAATTAATTGCTGCCTTTTTCTTCCGTTAGAGTAATATTTTCTTGAGCTGTGTAACTGGATTCGTTCAAACATAGAGGTAGTTTGGATTCACTGGCACAGGAGCCATACGCCCTTTCTGCAGTTTCTATGCTTCCTTAGCTCGTTTATGTCGCCATTGTTAATCCTGTCCTGTGCAAACAAAAGCCCAAGCTACACTTGTCTGACTGACAGAAGGTTCAAGAGAAGGACATTTGCTCTCAACTCTTTCCCTGTTGAAATGTTATTCCAAGGAAGTGAGTTTCCTACAGGGTATGGAGGGTTAGCATGTGTTAATGATTTCAGTGTCATGCAGGGGAAAGTAGCATTCAGTGGAAGCTTCTCGGTGATTGTTTTAAATCCAAATATGACCCTTATTTGTGGCGCATGTTAACATACAGTCAGCTCAGGAGTTAGTATCAGTGATGTGGTTGTAAAATGAGTAAATCCAACCTCAGATTATCACATATTGCACTACATCTAAGTTTATTTAGCAAAAGTTGAGTCACAATGCAGAAGCAGTATGTGAAAATCTATACTCTTACTGTTTCCATAGGAATTAAAAGGGTAAGAAGCAGTCATTTGCTGCTAATAGTTTAATGCAAACTTGCAAATGTTAATGCAAGATTTTTTAGGTTAATTAGAAAAATCTAAATTGCCCATAGGTGTGAGTGCGAATGGTTGTCTGTCTCTATGTGTTAGCCCTGCAACAGACTGGCGACCTGTCCAGGGTGTACCCCTCGCCCTATGACAGCTGGGATAGGCTCCAGCACCCGCCGCGACCCTGAAAAGGATAAGCAGAAGTGAATGGATGAACACGATGTTGGGTGAGACTGGGTGGATTTCTGTTTGCTGTTTTGAGAATATGAGGCATAGTTTGAAGAAATGTGTTTAAGTGTCACGGGGTGGAAAGGGACAAGTTATCTCGGGTTTTTTACTATGCATGTTTTGCTGTGTTTTACTTTTTTAATATTTTAATATTGTACACTGGTTTATTTTTATGAGTTTTACTGCATGTTTTTATGGTATTTATTTGGTGACTTGTCCTGGAAAGACTCCGCCCCTACCTGATTATAAACCTGATCACACCTGGGAGGTCCCAGAGGCCAATAAGAGGGCCTGGCAGACCACAGAGAAGAGGCTTGAGGACGGGCAGGAGTGAGTGGTGTCAGGCGGCGGCGCCTGCAAGCCCGGGGCACTGGTGGAGCTTGGTGTCAAGCAGGGCAGGAGGATACAGCGTCAGCGACCAGGGACGCGGAGCGAGCGGTCCGACTGCTGCAGCAACAGGAGGCCAGATTACGCACTGCGGGAGATTAGAGGCGGCAGGGCGGGCCGGTGCCGATTGGCGGTTACAAAGAAGCGGCGGGCGGAGTTGAGAGCTCTGCCCACCCGGGGTAAGTCTTTTGACTTGTCCCCTTTTAATGAATGAAAGCTGCCTAAAGGAGTAGTGACTGCCGCTGCCTCCCTTTCTTTAGCGCACCGGGGCGCAGAACGCGGAGAGGAAGGCGAGGACGCCGCCGGGTTTCCCTCCTGTACCGCTTCACTGGATTTTTAATTCTTAGTGACTCTCATACGCCACTGGACTTTTAATGTTGTGTTTTATTGATTTTTATTGTGTTGTCCCCTGGCCAGGGTTGTTTTAATTCATTTTATATTTTTAACTATTTAAATATAATAAATTCTATTTTAACTATACAGTTTTTATTCGTGTGCTTTCCCTTGGCGGCTCCACTGCTCTGTCCGTTTGGAGGAAGGTTTCCCTCCTTTAAAAAAACACTGTGGAAATAAAATCGCCTTCGCTCCGTTACATAAGCAATCGAGAAAAACTGTAAAACACTAAAATCTCATTTGTGTTATGATGAAAGTCTTTAATCAAACAGAATTCAAACATCAGAAACATTTCATATGTGGAGTTAAAAATGAATCATTGTTTCAACAATATATTTGTTTTCATAAACAGACAAGAAGACAACAACAATCTGCTCCTCCCATTCAACACATGTCAGTCCATATCCCAGCAAACTAAATCATCTCCATTTACACACATCAAATAGAAACATGAACCACTTGTAATGATTAGAAACTTGATGAATTTCAAATCTGGTTTGGGGAGTCATTCAGTGAGAAACAGTGAAATGATTTTCAATGTGAAAAGGTGGAGAGCAGGAACAATGAGAACTAAAAAAGAAACAAAGGGCTTTGGAACCAAGAGGCAGCAGGAGGACAGCTGCAGTTTAACAGCTTCAACTCACTGACAGGAAACGACATGAGAAATATAATCATCCTCAACTCATCTGCTCCACTGACACCTTCAACGGCAACACCTTCACATCATCCCCAGTTTGGATAAATGGAAACATCCTGTGAGCGAAAGTGTGTGTGAAGGTGTGTATGTGTGTGTTAGAGAACGACAGCTTTCCTCTGTTCCAGTCCAGATTCACTCTGATCCTCTGGAGCTTCTTCTGAACTGAGAGAGCAGTGAATCCAGCTGATGGTTGAGTATTTACCTAAACAGCCCACTACTCCCCAAAGCCCAGACTCTATGTTTCCCTTCCTGTTGATAGACTCTTCTACCACACCAAGCATCCAGCTTGTACTGTCTCCAACCTCGACATCCCAGCTGTGAGTCCCTGAGTTAAAGCCCTCAGAGCTCATGACAGAATAGAACCAATCAAACCTCTCTGGATTATCAGGAAGCCGCTGCCTCGCTCCTTCTCTCACTGTTCAGATCTTCAGACAGGATAAGGTCTGGATGAGCAGTGTTTGGGTCCAGAATGAGAGGAGTGTAGGAGACCGTGTCCTTCATGTTGTTCCAGATGTTGAAGGTCAGGTTGCCCAGGTGTTTGGCTCAGTCTATCAGAGCTCCTGAGGGCAGCTGTGGATCATCCAGCAGGGGGCAGCGCTGGACTTTTTCCACTGCAGCCTTGTAGTTGTGCAGAAATGAGCCGCCTTCAGCTCTCAGCTCCTCTTCTGTGGCTCTGTGTCTGAAAGAGCTGCTATCTCTCTGCCCAGAGCCTCCATCTCCTCCTTCATCACCCCTCTCTTCTGCTCCTCTTCCTCCCTCAGTGCGGCCAGCCTGGCCTCCTCTTCCTCTGCTAGAAACTGGTGAAGCTTCTTAAACTGCTCCTTAATCTGCTTCTCTGTGTGCCGGGCCTGGACCTTAATGTGTTCTGCTGTTTGATCAAACTTCACTTGAACTTCTTCACAAACCTTTAACTTCTTCTTTAAGGCCTCCAGAGTTTCCTTAAATTCCTTCTTGTGTTGTTGTGCAGCTTCATCGACGGGTCTGAATCTGTGCTTGGTGTGTTTTTCTGAGTCTCTGCAGACGAGACACGCTGGCTGCTGATGGTCCAGACAGAACAGTTTGAGTTTCTCCGACTGCAGACAGCAGAGAGCCTCTGAAGCTCTCTGATCTTTCTCCTGTAAGAACAACTCACACAGGTTTTCTTAAAGCCAGGTTTAAAAGAGCGTCCTCTTTTCGAGATTTTCGAGATAGATGATAGATGTCCGGGTTTTCCTACCCATATGTGTGACGTCATCCCTGAGCTGCTGCTTTGTGAGTTGTTGTTCCGCGCTCACAGACGGGACAGAGCTGCAAAAGAAATTTCCCTCGTACCGTCCCGGTACAAACAACAAACAAACAAATGAACAGAAGACTTTCTCCTTCATTTCTGTCAAACAAAGCTGTATGACACGTTTCCAGCTGTTAGTATCATGGTTGCTAGGCAACCTGGGCAGCGCAACGGAGGCTAGACCGTCCCATTTCACAAGCCTCGCACTTCCGGCCTTAGCGGTCTTTAAGTACGCGGCCCTTGAGGATCGTCGAGGCTGCGTACTTTAAGGCTGCAGTACCTGAATTGGGATACAGCCATTATTTTCACGGACCGGCCTTTAAGGTGTCGCGGATAAATACAACAAAATAAAACTAGTACCGGTACCGAAAAAAAGAAGATTTATTCATAACACACGTGAAAAGACCCAGGAAAACCGAGTTAACGATAAAAACGATAACAAAATAACGCTGAAAACCGATAAAAACCCTGAAAACCAGACATTTCACACCTGAGCCTCAACTCTCGCGGCCCGGTACCGGTCCGAGGCCCGGGGGTTGGGGACCGCTGTTCTACATTATTAATCTGGCAGCTCTCAGTCTCCATACAGACAGGACACGTTGCAGCGTAATTGCAGACAGGTGCGTGGGCCTGAGCTCCGCCCAGGCAGAATGACGAGTGGAAGAAAGCAGCAACACAATAAACATATGTAGCCTTGCGGAGCCGGCCGGGCAGACACCGAGACCATGACAGAGTGCAAACATTTTATACTTGACAACACACAACAAAAATCAGAATGTGTTTGTGATTTGGATTTTTATTTAAAGGTGAAACCTTTTTTCTTTTCTTTTTTTGCCAGATTAGACATTTTTGATTAATTTCATTGAAGTATACTTTAGTTTTTTGTTTTACTTTGATGCTATAATAGATGTTTTTCAAATTTAGTAATATTTAATACTATATTGCATCATGGCAAAACAACAGTCTCCTCAAGCTGCTTTATACTGTAAGGTGAAAACACTACAGTAAAAGCCAGAAAACCCCAACAATCCAATGATCCCCTTTGAGCAAGCACTGGGCGACAGTGGGGAGGAAAAACTCCCTTTAGGAAGAAACCTCCAGCAGAACCAGGCTCAAGAAGGGGCGGCCATCTGCTGCGACCGGTTGGGGGTGGGTGGGCAATCTCAGTCCACGAGGGCCGGTGTCCCTGCAGGTTTTAGATGTGTCCTCGAACCAACACAGCTGATTTAAATGGCTAAATTAGCTCCTGAAGTTCTCCAGAGGCCTGGTAACCAACTAATCATGTGATTCAGGTGTGTTGACCCAAGGTGAGATCTAAAACCTGCAGGGACACCGGCCCTCGTGGACTGAGAATGCCCACCCACGATATAGGGAGACAAGATGAAGTATACTTCTGAAATTATTAAATGCGTCAATACCCGTTTGAATTTTTAACAATCAACTGGTGGTAATCCATCATCAGAATTGAGGAAAGGTGGTGTTGATGGAGACTCTACAGGAGGATTCACTGGGGAAGCCATACCTGCACTTCTGCCAGAGTGTTTTGGACATACCTGAATAAATGTAGTTTTCCCTGGAAGTGGACGAGGATTAATCTGAGACGGAGTCGGAGTCTCCTCATAACATCTCCCCATCATGCTTCTATGGACCAACGATGCCAGCTTTTGTCCTTTCTGTTTTTCTAATTTAAGCTGGAGTTGAACGTCTTTCACTCTAGATTTTAGATGACCTATCTCTTTTTCTTCATTGCCAGCCTTTTGGATAATCTGGTTCACTGGTCCAATGAGCTCCTCTCTTTGTCTGAATAAAGCGTTTTCGGAAGACTTTACCATATCATTGTACTGCTTTTTAAATGATTCCAGCTCCCGTGTTTTATCCAGTAAAGCTGCATCTAGATCCTTGCATCTGATACGTAGACAGTTCAGCTGTTTTTCAAGAAACTCCTTCGTTGTTCCAACAAAGGGGATGCCTTCCACTCCGTCTACGTATTTCTTTTTCAAGTTGTGGAACATATCCCTAAATCCCACCTTTTCTTTTTCTCTGAAGTGACCTGCATGTGGAAATGCCTTTTCAAAGGACAAAACGCACTGGTACAATTCCTCTTGGAAGTAGCGCTCTTTCTTCTCCAGACAATTCACTTTGGATATAAATCTTTCCCGTTGCTTTATTGTGGAGCGCAGTTTGTCTTCGAGCGCCACCTTTTCAGCCAGTGCCTGCTTGTGTGCCGTTTTTACTTTATACCTGTCCACTGCTGTCTTTCTGTGGTTTTCCTGCTCTGTGCTTAGGGCCCTTTTTAGTTCTTCATTTTTCTTTTTCAAAGAATCAACTTCATTTTCGACCATAGCCTTCATTTTCTTTTCCAAGGCCAGAGCCCTAATATTCCTCTGACATTTCCGTTTGATCTCCATATTCTGGCTCTTTTGGGCGTCTATTTCTTTGCCCATTTGATCTTTTTCGCCCGTTAATTCTTTCACGGTTTTGTCCATTGAGTCATTTTCGTCCTGTAACTTTGTATTACGTGTCACAAGACCCTCAATCCAATGCTGCGAGGATCGACGATCCTCCTCGCGTTCTTTAACGGCATTGACGGTCACACTTGTACTAGTTTCTAGTCGTCTCTCAAGATCTTCTATTTGATTGTCATACATTTGTATGACCTCTTCCAACTTTGCTTCTGCAGCATTTGCTTTGTCTTGCAGTTTTTTTGTATTTTCGATGTAAAATTGCTGCATATTATTTGTTTCCTGTTTGTGGCGCTTCAATAATATTTCAACAACTTGGCTGTTGTGAAATTCCTGACGCGCCACCTTTTCTCCTTGTGTTTCCAGAAGTCCCTGTAGGACTTCGACTTCTCCCTCGTGTTTTTCTTTAAGTTCAGCCAGAGTTTTCTCCGTCTCTGCGCGGAACTTTAGGAGAGCTTCGTGGTCATCGTTTATGGAGTTTAACCTGTCTGTGATATTTGTCCTGTCATCCAAGACCGAACCCAGCATCTTATTATTCTGCAAAAGTTCATGGTTTTCTTTGGTTAGATCCTCGATCCGTTTCTTATTGACCGCATCCCGTTTTTTGAAGTATTCAAGCTCTGTTTTAAGCTTTTCAACCTCGTCGATCATTGGACGCAGTCTTTGGTCGAACTGTCTGGCATATGTTTCTTTTTCTTTTTCACTTTTCTTAACCATTGTTTTCAAGAAACCATCTCTGTCTTTGTTAGGTTTCGAACTCATTTCTGCTTTTTATGTGCTGTGTCACTCCAACAAAACGATAGCTTAATGAATTCCCTTTGACAGGTTTCCTCTATTTAAGGACTTGAACATCAAAGGATGAAAGGACTGTCACTATGACATCACCACGTTCTGTGACAACGTCACGTTCTGTGGTAATTCGTTTCTTGCCTTGTTGTTTTTTAAACAACACATTCGAACAACAACTCTGCCTGCTTCCTCAAGGTTGGTTGATAAACAATGTTCCCTCTAACCTGCGCGCACTGTTGGCACGGTCTCCGCACACAGAAAATCTGCGTTGTGCACAAAAAAAATCTAACCTGAATTGAAATTAAAATAAATACGTTAATTTATTCTGTTTTGCAGTGTGAGTCAGTAGTGACCGGTGACTAGCTGCTCCAGCCAGTGATGCACAACTAATCAACGTCGTTCACAGGCTATGACAGCGTCCTTATGTGCCGACACCGGTGTTTTAGCTAGCAAAGCGGCATAGCTGATGTGGCGTGAAACCACGTTAATGACACCGTGTAAAACCATTGGAGATGTGAGCAGGACAGACGGAACGTGTGGACTTTATACCAGTTTTTAAATTGTGTTAAAACCAGAGTTGTGATTAAAAAATATATGCAATGTTTGTTGTTTTCTGAATACTGTTTATTTATATATCTATAGATATCGTGTAGAAACGGTAAAAGCTGCATTTTAGAAGGAAAGCGCTCGAAAGCACTCTCTGCCTGTGAGCAAAAACAAACAAAAAACCCCCCCACCCTTTCCTATTGGTGGAAAAATGCGCAATGTCGACTAATCGATATGGCAACATGGCATTTAGTTGTTTAGGAAGTTAGTTAATGAGTCAGTTAATAAGAGGGGAAAAACAAAACAGATTTTCGGTCTTTTTATGTTGTCATTTGTGCATTTTCTCTGCTTTACTGCATATAGCTCCATACAAACAATAAAAATGTGCGATAGTCTCAATAAATTGTCCTCCGTCCTGCATTTTTTTAAAAACGCTTATTATTTCCACTTTGATCTTAAATGTAACAAATATGTGATTTAACCCTCCTCTGTTAGTGAACGGGACTTGAAAATGGCAGGGCTTGTGGTGTCTTACATAAACTCAAGCTTTCTGGCTTTAGATGATAAATTGGTACTCCATGCTCTTGTCTAATTATGATCACTTCTGGATCCAAAAAAATCAACATGGTGGTGTCCATCACACTACACACAACACAGAGTGCAATAACCGGGGGTGAGGTCACGGTGGCTGTGTCCAATTTGATATCACATGTCAGCGTGTTTGCTTCAGTTCCTCAAGCTCCTGAAGCCAAAGCCGGCCAGCCTGAGGCGAAAGAAGAAACAACACCCCCAGCCGATGCACCAGTCAAGGAAGAGCCACCCGCTGCCACTGCGGCTGCTGTCTCGGCACCCTCGGAGCCTGAGCCCACGCCTTCCTCATTTCCTGATGACACTTAGCTGAAGAACCACGAGCCTCATCTGGGACCCAAGCCTCGCACCCACAACAGGGTCCTCAACGCTCCTGGAGGAAAGTCTAGTGTGGTATTCTACTGGTCAGCTGAGCGTGCCACCTCTCCCAGTTTGTGTCCATAAAGCTCTTTGTGAGCTCCCCTACACTGCTCTTTTGATGGTCATGTGATCTGTACACCTAAATGCAGCCCAGTTATTGTTGTTGTTCACACCTGACGCCTGGGCTTATAAGTTGTCCTCAACATCTTGCATTTCCATCCCCCGTTTCTGACTCCCTGCCGTCTGTCTTCTCCTTGAAATTCTTCTATAATGAAACCTGCAATCACCAATGAGTCAGCTGAATGGCTGGCTTATCATTTTAACTGTAACACTGTTCAGTCTCAACTTTGCAGCTACCGTTTTCATCATTTATGTCACAAGCATTTGTAAGTGCAATTTGTTTGGAGGCACAATCGTCTGATTTTTGTGTGTGTGACAACATTTCTGCATCTCAAGAACGGTTTAGTTTGGACTACTTGCACAATTTTGCGCTTTAAACTGACCTGCAATTTGGTTTGACTAAAAACTTGACAGCAGACATTTGCCCAAATTTCTGGGAGCTTTCTGGGGTGAACACAGCCTCTCATCAGTTTAATATATGAAGTGCCAGATCTTTATTGCATGTCCACATCTCCACTCATGTGACCGAGGCCTGGTATCAGCTTGGCGTCCTTTCATCTCTCTAGCCTTTTAGTTAATTATGCCTTACGAGCACAATCTGTGATTAGGTATTGAAACAGCTGTTTACTCCCCAGATGTTTGTGTCCTCAAAGAAATTCCATTTTGATTTATGTGAATGTATTGTGCAGGTACTTTCTCTGCTTCGCCCTCATTGCTTGCTTTATCTGAGAACATAATCTGCCTTCTTTTAGCTTGGGGTAGGCCTCAGTTTCTGTTTTAAATTAAAACGCTTGAAGACAAAGTGAACTCTGGACAAGCGTGCGGCCTACCTGAAGCCCAGGTGGGCTTGTTGATAATCACATTTTCACACTCATCTCGGGGCACATCCGTGGTGTTCTGGTGCCAGCCTGTCCCCTCTGTTTTTGTGGGGGTTTTCCCCACATACAAAAATGGCCGCTTCTGCCTGGAGGGAGTTTTTTATTTTTGCTTTGCAGCTGCACAGGATCTGTATAGAAGTTTTAAACATTTCTCTTTTAGGCAATTTTATAATATTTTAGACGACAGCACATAAAACACTGTTTGCTTGGATGTGTGTGTGTGTGTGTTTGTGTGTAAAAACTGAGATGTTCAGAGGTCTTGCTTCATGGTATCGAGCAGCCCACACAAAACAGGTTCTTTATGTTTTAATTTAAGTGCTGATGTAAACCACAATGTTCAGCAAACATCTATCAGGTCATTGGACTGTATTTTTTTAAAGCTTAAGTATGCGCACATGGGATATATTAAAAACTGACAAGCCGTTTGAACACATGATGTGAAATCACTTAATTGACCTGCTGGATTTGCCAAAAGTTAAAATATTTATACTACTTTGGCACATTACTCTTAACTTATTAAGTGGCTATTAGTGAGGGTCATGATAATCAATTCAATTGAGCAGAAGTGACATTCTTACTTCGATTCGTCCAAATTCATGTGAGTTTCAGTCTGTTCAGCCTGTTTCTGTGTAGCACCAAGCAGTAGACCTAAACCTGGATGTGCTTCTGGGTTCTGCCTCTAATGAAAACCATTGTTTGTAGTTTGCTGCCACCTACTGAGTGAAAAAAGAACTGAAGCTGTAAAAAGCAAACAGACGTTACAACAAAGTCAGTATTCCTAATGATAGGCTTCGTTTTGTTTCAGTTTCAGTTCACTATACAGCTCATCAAACTGTTTTCCCTTTACGTTTTGATATAATAGCTTTTTAGTACTACTGAGACACATATTGTTAATTAATTGCTGCCTTTTTCTTCCGTTAGAGTAATATTTTCTTGAGCTGTGTAACTGGATTCGTTCAAACATAGAGGTAGTTTGGATTCACTGGCACAGGAGCCATACGCCCTTTCTGCAGTTTCTATGCTTCCTTAGCTCGTTTATGTCGCCATTGTTAATCCTGTCCTGTGCAAACAAAAGCCCAAGCTACACTTGTCTGACTGACAGAAGGTTCAAGAGAAGGACATTTGCTCTCAACTCTTTCCCTGTTGAAATGTTATTCCAAGGAAGTGAGTTTCCTACAGGGTATGGAGGGTTAGCATGTGTTAATGATTTCAGTGTCGTGCAGGGGAAAGTAGCATTCAGTGGAAGCTTCTCGGTGATTGTTTTAAATCCAAATATGACCCTTATTTGTGGCGCATGTTAACATACAGTCAGCTCAGGAGTTAGTATCAGTGATGTGGTTGTAAAATGAGTAAATCCAACCTCAGATTATCACATATTGCACTACATCTAAGTTTATTTAGCAAAAGTTGAGTCACAATGCAGAAGCAGTATGTGAAAATCTATACTCTTACTGTTTCCATAGGAATTAAAAGGGTAAGAAGCAGTCATTTGCTGCTAATAGTTTAATGCAAACTTGCAAATGTTAATGCAAGATTTTTTAGGTTAATTAGAAAAATCTAAATTGCCCATAGGTGTGAGTGCGAATGGTTGTCTGTCTCTATGTGTTAGCCCTGCAACAGACTGGCGACCTGTCCAGGGTGTACCCCTCGCCCTATGACAGCTGGGATAGGCTCCAGCACCCGCCGCGACCCTGAAAAGGATAAGCAGAAGTGAATGGATGAACACGATGTTGGGTGAGACTGGGTGGATTTCTGTTTGCTGTTTTGAGAATATGAGGCATAGTTTGAAGAAATGTGTTTAAGTGTCACGGGGTGGAAAGGGACAAGTTATCTCGGGTTTTTTACTATGCATGTTTTGCTGTGTTTTACTTTTTTAATATTTTAATATTGTACACTGGTTTATTTTTATGAGTTTTACTGCATGTTTTTATGGTATTTATTTGGTGACTTGTCCTGGAAAGACTCCGCCCCTACCTGATTATAAACCTGATCACACCTGGGAGGTCCCAGAGGCCAATAAGAGGGCCTGGCAGACCACAGAGAAGAGGCTTGAGGACGGGCAGGAGTGAGTGGTGTCAGGCGGCGGCGCCTGCAAGCCCGGGGCACTGGTGGAGCTTGGTGTCAAGCAGGGCAGGAGGATACAGCGTCAGCGACCAGGGACGCGGAGCGAGCGGTCCGACTGCTGCAGCAACAGGAGGCCAGATTACGCACTGCGGGAGATTAGAGGCGGCAGGGCGGGCCGGTGCCGATTGGCGGTTACAAAGAAGCGGCGGGCGGAGTTGAGAGCTCTGCCCACCCGGGGTAAGTCTTTTGACTTGTCCCCTTTTAATGAATGAAAGCTGCCTAAAGGAGTAGTGACTGCCGCTGCCTCCCTTTCTTTAGCGCACCGGGGCGCAGAACGCGGAGAGGAAGGCGAGGACGCCGCCGGGTTTCCCTCCTGTACCGCTTCACTGGATTTTTAATTCTTAGTGACTCTCATACGCCACTGGACTTTTAATGTTGTGTTTTATTGATTTTTATTGTGTTGTCCCCTGGCCAGGGTTGTTTTAATTCATTTTATATTTTTAACTATTTAAATATAATAAATTCTATTTTAACTATACAGTTTTTATTCGTGTGCTTTCCCTTGGCGGCTCCACTGCTCTGTCCGTTTGGAGGAAGGTTTCCCTCCTTTAAAAAAACACTGTGGAAATAAAATCGCCTTCGCTCCGTTACATAAGCAATCGAGAAAAACTGTAAAACACTAAAATCTCATTTGTGTTATGATGAAAGTCTTTAATCAAACAGAATTCAAACATCAGAAACATTTCATATGTGGAGTTAAAAATGAATCATTGTTTCAACAATATATTTGTTTTCATAAACAGACAAGAAGACGACAACAATCTGCTCCTCCCATTCAACACATGTCAGTCCATATCCCAGCAAACTAAATCATCTCCATTTACACACATCAAATAGAAACATGAACCACTTGTAATGATTAGAAACTTGATGAATTTCAAATCTGGTTTGGGGAGTCATTCAGTGAGAAACAGTGAAATGATTTTCAATGTGAAAAGGTGGAGAGCAGGAACAATGAGAACTAAAAAAGAAACAAAGGGCTTTGGAACCAAGAGGCAGCAGGAGGACAGCTGCAGTTTAACAGCTTCAACTCACTGACAGGAAACGACATGAGAAATATAATCATCCTCAACTCATCTGCTCCACTGACACCTTCAACGGCAACACCTTCACATCATCCCCAGTTTGGATAAATGGAAACATCCTGTGAGCGAAAGTGTGTGTGAAGGTGTGTATGTGTGTGTTAGAGAACGACAGCTTTCCTCTGTTCCAGTCCAGATTCACTCTGATCCTCTGGAGCTTCTTCTGAACTGAGAGAGCAGTGAATCCAGCTGATGGTTGAGTATTTACCTAAACAGCCCACTACTCCCCAAAGCCCAGACTCTATGTTTCCCTTCCTGTTGATAGACTCTTCTACCACACCAAGCATCCAGCTTGTACTGTCTCCAACCTCGACATCCCAGCTGTGAGTCCCTGAGTTAAAGCCCTCAGAGCTCATGACAGAATAGAACCAATCAAACCTCTCTGGATTATCAGGAAGCCGCTGCCTCGCTCCTTCTCTCACTGTTCAGATCTTCAGACAGGATAAGGTCTGGATGAGCAGTGTTTGGGTCCAGAATGAGAGGAGTGTAGGAGACCGTGTCCTTCATGTTGTTCCAGATGTTGAAGGTCAGGTTGCCCAGGTGTTTGGCTCAGTCTATCAGAGCTCCTGAGGGCAGCTGTGGATCATCCAGCAGGGGGCAGCGCTGGACTTTTTCCACTGCAGCCTTGTAGTTGTGCAGAAATGAGCCGCCTTCAGCTCTCAGCTCCTCTTCTGTGGCTCTGTGTCTGAAAGAGCTGCTATCTCTCTGCCCAGAGCCTCCATCTCCTCCTTCATCACCCCTCTCTTCTGCTCCTCTTCCTCCCTCAGTGCGGCCAGCCTGGCCTCCTCTTCCTCTGCTAGAAACTGGTGAAGCTTCTTAAACTGCTCCTTAATCTGCTTCTCTGTGTGCCGGGCCTGGACCTTAATGTGTTCTGCTGTTTGATCAAACTTCACTTGAACTTCTTCACAAACCTTTAACTTCTTCTTTAAGGCCTCCAGAGTTTCCTTAAATTCCTTCTTGTGTTGTTGTGCAGCTTCATCGACGGGTCTGAATCTGTGCTTGGTGTGTTTTTCTGAGTCTCTGCAGACGAGACACGCTGGCTGCTGATGGTCCAGACAGAACAGTTTGAGTTTCTCCGACTGCAGACAGCAGAGAGCCTCTGAAGCTCTCTGATCTTTCTCCTGTAAGAACAACTCACACAGGTTTTCTTAAAGCCAGGTTTAAAAGAGCGTCCTCTTTTCGAGATTTTCGAGATAGATGATAGATGTCCGGGTTTTCCTACCCATATGTGTGACGTCATCCCTGAGCTGCTGCTTTGTGAGTTGTTGTTCCGCGCTCACAGACGGGACAGAGCTGCAAAAGAAATTTCCCTCGTACCGTCCCGGTACAAACAACAAACAAACAAATGAACAGAAGATTTTCTCCTTCATTTCTGTCAAACAAAGCTGTATGACACGTTTCCAGCTGTTAGTATCATGGTTGCTAGGCAACCTGGGCAGCGCAACGGAGGCTAGACCGTCCCATTTCACAAGCCTCGCACTTCCGGCCTTAGCGGTCTTTAAGTACGCGGCCCTTGAGGATCGTCGAGGCTGCGTACTTTAAGGCTGCAGTACCTGAATTGGGATACAGCCATTATTTTCACGGACCGGCCTTTAAGGTGTCGCGGATAAATACAACAAAATAAAACTAGTACCGGTACCGAAAAAAAGAAGATTTATTCATAACACACGTGAAAAGACCCAGGAAAACCGAGTTAACGATAAAAACGATAACAAAATAACGCTGAAAACCGATAAAAACCCTGAAAACCAGACATTTCACACCTGAGCCTCAACTCTCGCGGCCCGGTACCGGTCCGAGGCCCGGGGGTTGGGGACCGCTGTTCTACATTATTAATCTGGCAGCTCTCAGTCTCCATACAGACAGGACACGTTGCAGCGTAATTGCAGACAGGTGCGTGGGCCTGAGCTCCGCCCAGGCAGAATGACGAGTGGAAGAAAGCAGCAACACAATAAACATATGTAGCCTTGCGGAGCCGGCCGGGCAGACACCGAGACCATGACAGAGTGCAAACATTTTATACTTGACAACACACACACAAAAAAAACACACAACAAAAAGCAGAATGTGTTTGTGATTTGGATTTTTATTTAAAGGTGAAACCTTTTTTCTTTTCTTTTTTTGCCAGATTAGACATTTTTGATTAATTTCATTGAAGTATACTTTAGTTTTTTGTTTTACTTTGATGCTATAATAGATGTTTTTCAAATTTAGTAATATTTAATACTATATTGCATCATGGCAAAACAACAGTCTCCTCAAGCTGCTTTATACTGTAAGGTGAAAACACTACAGTAAAAGCCAGAAAACCCCAACAATCCAATGATCCCCTTTGAGCAAGCACTGGGCGACAGTGGGGAGGAAAAACTCCCTTTAGGAAGAAACCTCCAGCAGAACCAGGCTCAAGAAGGGGCGGCCATCTGCTGCGACCGGTTGGGGGTGGGTGGGCAATCTCAGTCCACGAGGGCCGGTGTCCCTGCAGGTTTTAGATGTGTCCTCGAACCAACACAGCTGATTTAAATGGCTAAATTAGCTCCTGAAGTTCTCCAGAGGCCTGGTAACCAACTAATCATGTGATTCAGGTGTGTTGACCCAAGGTGAGATCTAAAACCTGCAGGGACACCGGCCCTCGTGGACTGAGAATGCCCACCCACGATATAGGGAGACAAGATGAAGTATACTTCTGAAATTATTAAATGCGTCAATACCCGTTTGAATTTTTAACAATCAACTGGTGGTAATCCATCATCAGAATTGAGGAAAGGTGGTGTTGATGGAGACTCTACAGGAGGATTCACTGGGGAAGCCATACCTGCACTTCTGCCAGAGTGTTTTGGACATACCTGAATAAATGTAGTTTTCCCTGGAAGTGGACGAGGATTAATCTGAGACGGAGTCGGAGTCTCCTCATAACATCTCCCCATCATGCTTCTATGGACCAACGATGCCAGCTTTTGTCCTTTCTGTTTTTCTAATTTAAGCTGGAGTTGAACGTCTTTCACTCTAGATTTTAGATGACCTATCTCTTTTTCTTCATTGCCAGCCTTTTGGATAATCTGGTTCACTGGTCCAATGAGCTCCTCTCTTTGTCTGAATAAAGCGTTTTCGGAAGACTTTACCATATCATTGTACTGCTTTTTAAATGATTCCAGCTCCCGTGTTTTATCCAGTAAAGCTGCATCTAGATCCTTGCATCTGATACGTAGACAGTTCAGCTGTTTTTCAAGAAACTCCTTCGTTGTTCCAACAAAGGGGATGCCTTCCACTCCGTCTACGTATTTCTTTTTCAAGTTGTGGAACATATCCCTAAATCCCACCTTTTCTTTTTCTCTGAAGTGACCTGCATGTGGAAATGCCTTTTCAAAGGACAAAACGCACTGGTACAATTCCTCTTGGAAGTAGCGCTCTTTCTTCTCCAGACAATTCACTTTGGATATAAATCTTTCCCGTTGCTTTATTGTGGAGCGCAGTTTGTCTTCGAGCGCCACCTTTTCAGCCAGTGCCTGCTTGTGTGCCGTTTTTACTTTATACCTGTCCACTGCTGTCTTTCTGTGGTTTTCCTGCTCTGTGCTTAGGGCCCTTTTTAGTTCTTCATTTTTCTTTTTCAAAGAATCAACTTCATTTTCGACCATAGCCTTCATTTTCTTTTCCAAGGCCAGAGCCCTAATATTCCTCTGACATTTCCGTTTGATCTCCATATTCTGGCTCTTTTGGGCGTCTATTTCTTTGCCCATTTGATCTTTTTCGCCCGTTAATTCTTTCACGGTTTTGTCCATTGAGTCGTTTTCGTCCTGTAACTTTGTATTACGTGTCACAAGACCCTCAATCCAATGCTGCGAGGATCGACGATCCTCCTCGCGTTCTTTAACGGCATTGACGGTCACACTTGTACTAGTTTCTAGTCGTCTCTCAAGATCTTCTATTTTATTGTCATACATTTGTATGACCTCTTCCAACTTTGCTTCTGCAGCATTTGCTTTGTCTTGCAGTTTTTTTGTATTTTCGATGTAAAATTGCTGCATATTATTTGTTTCCTGTTTGTGGCGCTTCAATAATATTTCAACAACTTGGCTGTTGTGAAATTCCTGACGCGCCACCTTTTCTCCTTGTGTTTCCAGAAGTCCCTGTAGGACTTCGACTTCTCCCTCGTGTTTTTCTTTAAGTTCAGCCAGAGTTTTCTCCGTCTCTGCGCGGAACTTTAGGAGAGCTTCGTGGTCATCGTTTATGGAGTTTAACCTGTCTGTGATATTTGTCCTGTCATCCAAGACCGAACCCAGCATCTTATTATTCTGCAAAAGTTCATGGTTTTCTTTGGTTAGATCCTCGATCCGTTTCTTATTGACCGCATCCCGTTTTTTGAAGTATTCAAGCTCTGTTTTAAGCTTTTCAACCTCGTCGATCATTGGACGCAGTCTTTGGTCGAACTGTCTGGCATATGTTTCTTTTTCTTTTTCACTTTTCTTAACCATCGTTTTCAAGAAACCATCTCTGTCTTTGTTAGGTTTCGAACTCATTTCTGCTTTTTATGTGCTGTGTCACTCCAACAAAACGATAGCTTAATGAATTCCCTTTGACAGGTTTCCTCTATTTAAGGACTTGAACATCAAAGGATGAAAGGACTGTCACTATGACATCACCACGTTCTGTGACAACGTCACGTTCTGTGGTAATTCGTTTCTTGCCTTGTTGTTTTTTAAACAACACATTCGAACAACAACTCTGCCTGCTTCCTCAAGGTTGGTTGATAAACAATGTTCCCTCTAACCTGCACGCACTGTTGGCACGGTCTCCGCACACAGAAAATCTGCGTTGTGCACAAAAAAAATCTAACCTGAATTGAAAATAAATACGTTAATTTATTCTGTTTTGCAGTGTGAGTCAGTAGTGACCGGTGACTAGCTGCTCCAGCCAGTGATGCACAACTAATCAACGTCGTTCACAGGCTATGACAGCGTCCTTATGTGCCGACACCGGTGTTTTAGCTAGCAAAGCGGCATAGCTGATGTGGCGTGAAACCACGTTAATGACACCGTGTAAAACCATTGGAGATGTGAGCAGGACAGACGGAACGTGTGGACTTTATACCAGTTTTTAAATTGTGTTAAAACCAGAGTTGTGATTAAAAAATATATGCAATGTTTGTTGTTTTCTGAATACTGTTTATTTATATATCTATAGATATCGTGTAGAAATGGTAAAAGCTGCATTTTAGAAGGAAAGCGCTCGAAAGCACTCTCTGCCTGTGAGCAAAAACAAACAAAAAACCCCCCCACCCTTTCCTATTGGTGGAAAAATGCGCAATGTCGACTAATCGATATGGCAACATGGCATTTAGTTGTTTAGGAAGTTAGTTAATGAGTCAGTTAATAAGAGGGGAAAAACAAAACAGATTTTCGGTCTTTTTATGTTGTCATTTGTGCATTTTCTCTGCTTTACTGCATATAGCTCCATACAAACAATAAAAATGTGCGATAGTCTCAATAAATTGTCCTCCGTCCTGCATTTTTTTAAAAACGCTTATTATTTCCACTTTGATCTTAAATGTAACAAATATGTGATTTAACCCTCCTCTGTTAGTGAACGGGACTTGAAAATGGCAGGGCTTGTGGTGTCTTACATAAACTCAAGCTTTCTGGCTTTAGATGATAAATTGGTACTCCATGCTCTTGTCTAATTATGATCACTTCTGGATCCAAAAAAATCAACATGGTGGTGTCCATCACACTACACACAACACAGAGTGCAATAACCGGGGGTGAGGTCACGGTGGCTGTGTCCAATTTGATATCACATGTCAGCGTGTTTGCTTCAGTTCCTCAAGCTCCTGAAGCCAAAGCCGGCCAGCCTGAGGCGAAAGAAGAAACAACACCCCCAGCCGATGCACCAGTCAAGGAAGAGCCACCCGCTGCCACTGCGGCTGCTGTCTCGGCACCCTCGGAGCCTGAGCCCACGCCTTCCTCATTTCCTGATGACACTTAGCTGAAGAACCACGAGCCTCATCTGGGACCCAAGCCTCGCACCCACAACAGGGTCCTCAACGCTCCTGGAGGAAAGTCTAGTGTGGTATTCTACTGGTCAGCTGAGCGTGCCACCTCTCCCAGTTTGTGTCCATAAAGCTCTTTGTGAGCTCCCCTACACTGCTCTTTTGATGGTCATGTGATCTGTACACCTAAATGCAGCCCAGTTATTGTTGTTGTTCACACCTGACGCCTGGGCTTATAAGTTGTCCTCAACATCTTGCATTTGCATTTCCATCCCCCGTTTCTGACTCCCTGCCGTCTGTCTTCTCCTTGAAATTCTTCTATAATGAAACCTGCAATCACCAATGAGTCAGCTGAATGGCTGGCTTATCATTTTAACTGTAACACTGTTCAGTCTCAACTTTGCAGCTACCGTTTTCATCATTTATGTCACAAGCATTTGTAAGTGCAATTTGTTTGGAGGCACAATCGTCTGATTTTTGTGTGTGTGACAACATTTCTGCATCTCAAGAACGGTTTAGTTTGGACTACTTGCACAATTTTGCGCTTTAAACTGACCTGCAATTTGGTTTGACTAAAAACTTGACAGCAGACATTTGCCCAAATTTCTGGGAGCTTTCTGGGGTGAACACAGCCTCTCATCAGTTTAATATATGAAGTGCCAGATCTTTATTGCATGTCCACATCTCCACTCATGTGACCGAGGCCTGGTATCAGCTTGGCGTCCTTTCATCTCTCTAGCCTTTTAGTTAATTATGCCTTACGAGCACAATCTGTGATTAGGTATTGAAACAGCTGTTTACTCCCCAGATGTTTGTGTCCTCAAAGAAATTCCATTTTGATTTATGTGAATGTATTGTGCAGGTACTTTCTCTGCTTCGCCCTCATTGCTTGCTTTATCTGAGAACATAATCTGCCTTCTTTTAGCTTGGGGTAGGCCTCAGTTTATGTTTTAAATTAAAACGCTTGAAGACAAAGTGAACTCTGGACAAGCGTGCGGCCTACCTGAAGCCCAGGTGGGCTTGTTGATAATCACATTTTCACACTCATCTCGGGGCACATCCGTGGTGTTCTGGTGCCAGCCTGTCCCCTCTGTTTTTGTGGGGGTTTTCCCCACATACAAAAATGGCCGCTTCTGCCTGGAGGGAGTTTTTTATTTTTGCTTTGCAGCTGCACAGGATCTGTATAGAAGTTTTAAACATTTCTCTTTTAGGCATAATATTTTAGACGACAGCACATAAAACACTGTTTGCTTGGATGTGTGTGTGTGTGTGTGTGTGTGTGTGTGTAAAAACTGAGATGTTCAGAGGTCTTGCTTCATGGTATCGAGCAGCCCACACAAAACAGGTTCTTTATGTTTTAATTTAAGTGCTGATGTAAACCACAATGTTCAGCAAACATCTATCAGGTCATTGGACTGTATTTTTTTAAAGCTTAAGTATGCGCACATGGGATATATTAAAAACTGACAAGCCGTTTGAACACATGATGTGAAATCACTTAATTGACCTGCTGGATTTGCCAAAAGTTAAAATATTTATACTACTTTGGCACATTACTCTTAACTTATTAAGTGGCTATTAGTGAGGGTCATGATAATCAATTCAATTGAGCAGAAGTGACATTCTTACTTCGATTCGTCCAAATTCATGTGAGTTTCAGTCTGTTCAGCCTGTTTCTGTGTAGCACCAAGCAGTAGACCTAAACCTGGATGTGCTTCTGGGTTCTGCCTCTAATGAAAACCATTGTTTGTAGTTTGCTGCCACCTACTGAGTGAAAAAAGAACTGAAGCTGTAAAAAGCAAACAGACGTTACAACAAAGTCAGTATTCCTAATGATAGGCTTCGTTTTGTTTCAGTTTCAGTTCACTATACAGCTCATCAAACTGTTTTCCCTTTACGTTTTGATATAATAGCTTTTTAGTACTACTGAGACACATATTGTTAATTAATTGCTGCCTTTTTCTTCCGTTAGAGTAATATTTTCTTGAGCTGTGTAACTGGATTCGTTCAAACATAGAGGTAGTTTGGATTCACTGGCACAGGAGCCATACGCCCTTTCTGCAGTTTCTATGCTTCCTTAGCTCGTTTATGTCGCCATTGTTAATCCTGTCCTGTGCAAACAAAAGCCCAAGCTACACTTGTCTGACTGACAGAAGGTTCAAGAGAAGGACATTTGCTCTCAACTCTTTCCCTGTTGAAATGTTATTCCAAGGAAGTGAGTTTCCTACAGGGTATGGAGGGTTAGCATGTGTTAATGATTTCAGTGTCATGCAGGGGAAAGTAGCATTCAGTGGAAGCTTCTCGGTGATTGTTTTAAATCCAAATATGACCCTTATTTGTGGCGCATGTTAACATACAGTCAGCTCAGGAGTTAGTATCAGTGATGTGGTTGTAAAATGAGTAAATCCAACCTCAGATTATCACATATTGCACTACATCTAAGTTTATTTAGCAAAAGTTGAGTCACAATGCAGAAGCAGTATGTGAAAATCTATACTCTTACTGTTTCCATAGGAATTAAAAGGGTAAGAAGCAGTCATTTGCTGCTAATAGTTTAATGCAAACTTGCAAATGTTAATGCAAGATTTTTTAGGTTAATTAGAAAAATCTAAATTGCCCATAGGTGTGAGTGCGAATGGTTGTCTGTCTCTATGTGTTAGCCCTGCAACAGACTGGCGACCTGTCCAGGGTGTACCCCTCGCCCTATGACAGCTGGGATAGGCTCCAGCACCCGCCGCGACCCTGAAAAGGATAAGCAGAAGTGAATGGATGAACACGATGTTGGGTGAGACTGGGTGGATTTCTGTTTGCTGTTTTGAGAATATGAGGCATAGTTTGAAGAAATGTGTTTAAGTGTCACGGGGTGGAAAGGGACAAGTTATCTCGGGTTTTTTACTATGCATGTTTTGCTGTGTTTTACTTTTTTAATATTTTAATATTGTACACTGGTTTATTTTTATGAGTTTTACTGCATGTTTTTATGGTATTTATTTGGTGACTTGTCCTGGAAAGACTCCGCCCCTACCTGATTATAAACCTGATCACACCTGGGAGGTCCCAGAGGCCAATAAGAGGGCCTGGCAGACCACAGAGAAGAGGCTTGAGGACGGGCAGGAGTGAGTGGTGTCAGGCGGCGGCGCCTGCAAGCCCGGGGCACTGGTGGAGCTTGGTGTCAAGCAGGGCAGGAGGATACAGCGTCAGCGACCAGGGACGCGGAGCGAGCGGTCCGACTGCTGCAGCAACAGGAGGCCAGATTACGCACTGCGGGAGATTAGAGGCGGCAGGGCGGGCCGGTGCCGATTGGCGGTTACAAAGAAGCGGCGGGCGGAGTTGAGAGCTCTGCCCACCCGGGGTAAGTCTTTTGACTTGTCCCCTTTTAATGAATGAAAGCTGCCTAAAGGAGTAGTGACTGCCGCTGCCTCCCTTTCTTTAGCGCACCGGGGCGCAGAACGCGGAGAGGAAGGCGAGGACGCCGCCGGGTTTCCCTCCTGTACCGCTTCACTGGATTTTTAATTCTTAGTGACTCTCATACGCCACTGGACTTTTAATGTTGTGTTTTATTGATTTTTATTGTGTTGTCCCCTGGCCAGGGTTGTTTTAATTCATTTTATATTTTTAACTATTTAAATATAATAAATTCTATTTTAACTATACAGTTTTTATTCGTGTGCTTTCCCTTGGCGGCTCCACTGCTCTGTCCGTTTGGAGGAAGGTTTCCCTCCTTTAAAAAAACACTGTGGAAATAAAATCGCCTTCGCTCCGTTACATAAGCAATCGAGAAAAACTGTAAAACACTAAAATCTCATTTGTGTTATGATGAAAGTCTTTAATCAAACAGAATTCAAACATCAGAAACATTTCATATGTGGAGTTAAAAATGAATCATTGTTTCAACAATATATTTGTTTTCATAAACAGACAAGAAGACGACAACAATCTGCTCCTCCCATTCAACACATGTCAGTCCATATCCCAGCAAACTAAATCATCTCCATTTACACACATCAAATAGAAACATGAACCACTTGTAATGATTAGAAACTTGATGAATTTCAAATCTGGTTTGGGGAGTCATTCAGTGAGAAACAGTGAAATGATTTTCAATGTGAAAAGGTGGAGAGCAGGAACAATGAGAACTAAAAAAGAAACAAAGGGCTTTGGAACCAAGAGGCAGCAGGAGGACAGCTGCAGTTTAACAGCTTCAACTCACTGACAGGAAACGACATGAGAAATATAATCATCCTCAACTCATCTGCTCCACTGACACCTTCAACGGCAACACCTTCACATCATCCCCAGTTTGGATAAATGGAAACATCCTGTGAGCGAAAGTGTGTGTGAAGGTGTGTATGTGTGTGTTAGAGAACGACAGCTTTCCTCTGTTCCAGTCCAGATTCACTCTGATCCTCTGGAGCTTCTTCTGAACTGAGAGAGCAGTGAATCCAGCTGATGGTTGAGTATTTACCTAAACAGCCCACTACTCCCCAAAGCCCAGACTCTATGTTTCCCTTCCTGTTGATAGACTCTTCTACCACACCAAGCATCCAGCTTGTACTGTCTCCAACCTCGACATCCCAGCTGTGAGTCCCTGAGTTAAAGCCCTCAGAGCTCATGACAGAATAGAACCAATCAAACCTCTCTGGATTATCAGGAAGCCGCTGCCTCGCTCCTTCTCTCACTGTTCAGATCTTCAGACAGGATAAGGTCTGGATGAGCAGTGTTTGGGTCCAGAATGAGAGGAGTGTAGGAGACCGTGTCCTTCATGTTGTTCCAGATGTTGAAGGTCAGGTTGCCCAGGTGTTTGGCTCAGTCTATCAGAGCTCCTGAGGGCAGCTGTGGATCATCCAGCAGGGGGCAGCGCTGGACTTTTTCCACTGCAGCCTTGTAGTTGTGCAGAAATGAGCCGCCTTCAGCTCTCAGCTCCTCTTCTGTGGCTCTGTGTCTGAAAGAGCTGCTATCTCTCTGCCCAGAGCCTCCATCTCCTCCTTCATCACCCCTCTCTTCTGCTCCTCTTCCTCCCTCAGTGCGGCCAGCCTGGCCTCCTCTTCCTCTGCTAGAAACTGGTGAAGCTTCTTAAACTGCTCCTTAATCTGCTTCTCTGTGTGCCGGGCCTGGACCTTAATGTGTTCTGCTGTTTGATCAAACTTCACTTGAACTTCTTCACAAACCTTTAACTTCTTCTTTAAGGCCTCCAGAGTTTCCTTAAATTCCTTCTTGTGTTGTTGTGCAGCTTCATCGACGGGTCTGAATCTGTGCTTGGTGTGTTTTTCTGAGTCTCTGCAGACGAGACACGCTGGCTGCTGATGGTCCAGACAGAACAGTTTGAGTTTCTCCGACTGCAGACAGCAGAGAGCCTCTGAAGCTCTCTGATCTTTCTCCTGTAAGAACAACTCACACAGGTTTTCTTAAAGCCAGGTTTAAAAGAGCGTCCTCTTTTCGAGATTTTCGAGATAGATGATAGATGTCCGGGTTTTCCTACCCATATGTGTGACGTCATCCCTGAGCTGCTGCTTTGTGAGTTGTTGTTCCGCGCTCACAGACGGGACAGAGCTGCAAAAGAAATTTCCCTCGTACCGTCCCGGTACAAACAACAAACAAACAAATGAACAGAAGACTTTCTCCTTCATTTCTGTCAAACAAAGCTGTATGACACGTTTCCAGCTGTTAGTATCATGGTTGCTAGGCAACCTGGGCAGCGCAACGGAGGCTAGACCGTCCCATTTCACAAGCCTCGCACTTCCGGCCTTAGCGGTCTTTAAGTACGCGGCCCTTGAGGATCGTCGAGGCTGCGTACTTTAAGGCTGCAGTACCTGAATTGGGATACAGCCATTATTTTCACGGACCGGCCTTTAAGGTGTCGCGGATAAATACAACAAAATAAAACTAGTACCGGTACCGAAAAAAAGAAGATTTATTCATAACACACGTGAAAAGACCCAGGAAAACCGAGTTAACGATAAAAACGATAACAAAATAACGCTGAAAACCGATAAAAACCCTGAAAACCAGACATTTCACACCTGAGCCTCAACTCTCGCGGCCCGGTACCGGTCCGAGGCCCGGGGGTTGGGGACCGCTGTTCTACATTATTAATCTGGCAGCTCTCAGTCTCCATACAGACAGGACACGTTGCAGCGTAATTGCAGACAGGTGCGTGGGCCTGAGCTCCGCCCAGGCAGAATGACGAGTGGAAGAAAGCAGCAACACAATAAACATATGTAGCCTTGCGGAGCCGGCCGGGCAGACACCGAGACCATGACAGAGTGCAAACATTTTATACTTGACAACACACACACAAAAAAAACACACAACAAAAATCAGAATGTGTTTGTGATTTGGATTTTTATTTAAAGGTGAAACCTTTTTTCTTTTCTTTTTTTGCCAGATTAGACATTTTTGATTAATTTCATTGAAGTATACTTTAGTTTTTTGTTTTACTTTGATGCTATAATAGATGTTTTTCAAATTTAGTAATATTTAATACTATATTGCATCATGGCAAAACAACAGTCTCCTCAAGCTGCTTTATACTGTAAGGTGAAAACACTACAGTAAAAGCCAGAAAACCCCAACAATCCAATGATCCCCTTTGAGCAAGCACTGGGCGACAGTGGGGAGGAAAAACTCCCTTTAGGAAGAAACCTCCAGCAGAACCAGGCTCAAGAAGGGGCGGCCATCTGCTGCGACCGGTTGGGGGTGGGTGGGCAATCTCAGTCCACGAGGGCCGGTGTCCCTGCAGGTTTTAGATGTGTCCTCGAACCAACACAGCTGATTTAAATGGCTAAATTAGCTCCTGAAGTTCTCCAGAGGCCTGGTAACCAACTAATCATGTGATTCAGGTGTGTTGACCCAAGGTGAGATCTAAAACCTGCAGGGACACCGGCCCTCGTGGACTGAGAATGCCCACCCACGATATAGGGAGACAAGATGAAGTATACTTCTGAAATTATTAAATGCGTCAATACCCGTTTGAATTTTTAACAATCAACTGGTGGTAATCCATCATCAGAATTGAGGAAAGGTGGTGTTGATGGAGACTCTACAGGAGGATTCACTGGGGAAGCCATACCTGCACTTCTGCCAGAGTGTTTTGGACATACCTGAATAAATGTAGTTTTCCCTGGAAGTGGACGAGGATTAATCTGAGACGGAGTCGGAGTCTCCTCATAACATCTCCCCATCATGCTTCTATGGACCAACGATGCCAGCTTTTGTCCTTTCTGTTTTTCTAATTTAAGCTGGAGTTGAACGTCTTTCACTCTAGATTTTAGATGACCTATCTCTTTTTCTTCATTGCCAGCCTTTTGGATAATCTGGTTCACTGGTCCAATGAGCTCCTCTCTTTGTCTGAATAAAGCGTTTTCGGAAGACTTTACCATATCATTGTACTGCTTTTTAAATGATTCCAGCTCCCGTGTTTTATCCAGTAAAGCTGCATCTAGATCCTTGCATCTGATACGTAGACAGTTCAGCTGTTTTTCAAGAAACTCCTTCGTTGTTCCAACAAAGGGGATGCCTTCCACTCCGTCTACGTATTTCTTTTTCAAGTTGTGGAACATATCCCTAAATCCCACCTTTTCTTTTTCTCTGAAGTGACCTGCATGTGGAAATGCCTTTTCAAAGGACAAAACGCACTGGTACAATTCCTCTTGGAAGTAGCGCTCTTTCTTCTCCAGACAATTCACTTTGGTTATAAATCTTTCCCGTTGCTTTATTGTGGAGCGCAGTTTGTCTTCGAGCGCCACCTTTTCAGCCAGTGCCTGCTTGTGTGCCGTTTTTACTTTATACCTGTCCACTGCTGTCTTTCTGTGGTTTTCCTGCTCTGTGCTTAGGGCCCTTTTTAGTTCTTCATTTTTCTTTTTCAAAGAATCAACTTCATTTTCGACCATAGCCTTCATTTTCTTTTCCAAGGCCAGAGCCCTAATATTCCTCTGACATTTCCGTTTGATCTCCATATTCTGGCTCTTTTGGGCGTCTATTTCTTTGCCCATTTGATCTTTTTCGCCCGTTAATTCTTTCACGGTTTTGTCCATTGAGTCGTTTTCGTCCTGTAACTTTGTATTACGTGTCACAAGACCCTCAATCCAATGCTGCGAGGATCGACGATCCTCCTCGCGTTCTTTAACGGCATTGACGGTCACACTTGTACTAGTTTCTAGTCGTCTCTCAAGATCTTCTATTTTATTGTCATACATTTGTATGACCTCTTCCAACTTTGCTTCTGCAGCATTTGCTTTGTCTTGCAGTTTTTTTGTATTTTCGATGTAAAATTGCTGCATATTATTTGTTTCCTGTTTGTGGCGCTTCAATAATATTTCAACAACTTGGCTGTTGTGAAATTCCTGACGCGCCACCTTTTCTCCTTGTGTTTCCAGAAGTCCCTGTAGGACTTCGACTTCTCCCTCGTGTTTTTCTTTAAGTTCAGCCAGAGTTTTCTCCGTCTCTGCGCGGAACTTTAGGAGAGCTTCGTGGTCATCGTTTATGGAGTTTAACCTGTCTGTGATATT